>NC_079148.1:112149997-112459684 GCF_945859685.1 Eupeodes corollae
CCTTTCGTTGTTTTATCGATATTTTTACAAACAATGTTCTGTTGAACTAGCCAGTTGCATTCCACCCCTTAAACGATTCAGCCGTAATACTCGCACTTCCAGGAATGCTCATCAGTTTACCCTTGAGCTCAATTTCGGGTGTACTGTCAAGTATAGAGATTCTTTCTTAAATCGCACATCGAGAATGTGGAATGCTTTAGCCAACTCTGTTTTTCCCTCCCATTTTGATGTTCAGAACTTTAAGACCAATGTGCACCGGTATCTCCTTTTTAATCCTTCCCTATTATCCTAATGCTCGCACTGTGTTTAAATATAAACATATAAAGGGTACTAATAACCCCTTGAGTGCCTGCAAATTATAAAAAAAATTGACTTGTGACGCTAATAAAAAAATTACAAGTGTGGACGCTCAATGGCCAGGGAGTGTGCATGATGGCAGGATTTGGCGAGTGAGTGGAATTCAGGACGTTGTGCGCCGATATGATGGTGATGTTTGTCTCCTTGGTGATAGCCAATATGGAATTACTCCTTTGATGAACCAAGAAATCCTCTTGAGCGGAATTACAATTCGACCCATGCTCAAAAAAGAGAAATAATTGAACGAGTTTTTGGCCAGATGAAACGTCGTTTTCCCATACTCTCGAGCCAAGTTAGAAAGCAGTCAAAAATATTTAAATTTAGTAATAAGTTGTACAGTGCTTCACAATGTAGCAAAACATTTGAATGATCCGGGAAATGATGCATAGTCTGTGTGGCGTTACAAGAATTTACTTGCCTTTTTTGTAAATACTTTCTAGTATACCCTCGGGTTGACGAGTAGACTGTCACAAGTTAACTCGGTTTACTTGGAGTTTAAATACTCGTTACACTTTACTTGTAAATAAATACTCTTCGTACTCGTTTTTATTCACACCGCTCTTAGTTAGTTATATTTTTAAAATCCAAAATCTCTTTAAAGCACATTTTTCGGTTAAAATAAATAGAATGTGAACACAACCGCTTAAAATAGAACATACTCTCAGTTACTCTTCATATCCATTAGCGATCAGTAAAAACTCAGAGGAGATTCTACTTCTAGAAAATCTCACCTTAACAGTTGTCGTTTAACCACCTTAGAATCAACATCTTACTGCCACTACACGCACGGCACAATTTGAATCTCATTTTCTATAAGAAGAATGGCAGCTTTTTCGCTGTCAAAGTTTGTTTGGGTTTTATTTTATATTCTAAACCCGTTTGTAAAAGCACAAAATTGTCAATCAAATGAAAATGTAGGCAGTGTAATTTGTACTAATTTAGCCTCACTGGCAGATCTTTCTAAAGAAATGAAACCTGAATGGAAAGATGTAACAATAGTTAACAATATTGGAGATACCTTTTTTGTCAGAGGTAAGGAAGTGCATTTTTATGATTTCATCAACTATAATTTTTGTTTTATGAATCTTTGAATTATAGAACATGAAGCAAAATACTTGAATGTAATTGAGAAACTTGATCTTTCCGGTGCTGGTAACATAATCGCTTCCGATCATGGATTTAAGGATCTGAGATCGTTACAAAGTTTGAATATATCTGGAACGCAGTGGTCTATTCTAAAAATAAGTTACTTCAATCCACGCAGTACACTCCAGTTCTTAGATGCTAGCCATAACCAGTTCAACATGATCGAACGTTCTTCATTAGATACTTTAACGAATCTGCGATCGTTGAATTTATCACACAATCATTTGGAAACCTTACAGCAGAATACATTCCAAGCGCTTCAACAATTGGAGTATTTGAATTTGAACAACAACCTTCTGAAAACAATCTCGTTGGGTGAAGTCACAAAGTTGGAACATTTAACTATCAATGACAATTTAATTGAAGTGGTGTGTATATCAAAATAGAAATGTATTAGTGGATGATCATTGCACGTTGTCTTTTTTTAGATACCATCAAACAGCTTTTCAAAGTTGGGACAACTTAAAGTACTTAGTATTGCTTCGAATCCTCTAAGAAAAATTGAAGATCGTGCATTCCAGGGCTTGTCTAACTTGAAGGCCTTGAATTTGTCCAGAAACAGCATCGAATCATTAACTTCAAACATTTTTGTAGGATTTACTCGAGTTAAACTAACACAGTTGGACTTGAGCCAGAATAACATCGTCAGCTTTTCAGGACAACCATTTCAGCATTTAAGTCTTCTGCAAAACCTAAATCTTTCTGGTAATTCCTTGAAAACTCTTGACTCGACTTCGTTTTCTGGACTTCGATCACTTCGAAAGCTCTATTTGTGCGATAACAATATCGAAACAATTGGTGAGAATACATTCTCTTCCCTACTTAGCTTGGATACCATTGAATTAACTGGAAACAGCTTGATAACTTTGAATAAAAATGTTTTTGCTGAATCCATGCCACGGCTGAGGAAACTTCTGCTCAATAAAAACAACCTCAAGACATTAGCCTACAACACATTTTCGGGTCTCAGTAGCATTGATTATTTAAGTTTGGGACATAATTCCCATGACAAATTAGACTCTCGAATGTTTACACCCTTGAAAAAGCTGAAGAAACTTCACCTCGGAAACAATTATATCGAAGAAATTCCTGCTGATGTTCTTGAGGGTTTCAATGATCTCACAGAGTTACTTATCGATCACAATAAACTTTCATTTTTGCCAGAAGTTAATGCTACATTTCCATATCTCAAAAAGATATCTATTGAAGGTAACCCATGGCAGTGTCCATGTCTGGATTGGATAGTTGGGTTTTTGGAGGCAAGACGAATTGAGTATCAGCGCAATAATGGATATTACGATGGAAGGAAACCACTTTGTGTAGTGACACCAATAAAAGCTTGTGTTCGAGATTTAAAAATAACTCAAGAATATGGAATTTCAGACATTTACGATAAAATGGTTGGTTCGAATGAGAACGAGGATGAAGAATAAAATAATTATATTAAATACTAATTACTTGATAAGTGCTCAATGATATTTCTATTTTAAGAGACTGATAAGCTGATAAGCTTTATTCGAAATTAATTTAATAATTTTTATATAGTACACTTTATGCAATTATTAAAACAAAATTGATGTTTAAGATAAGGATGTTTATTTTTATATGAATTATTTATTTTTTTGAAACAATGCGTCTATTTGAAATGAGTATCAATCGATCTTTTTTGTTGACGATTAGCGAATGACCTTAACCGCGTTATCTATTTTAACTTACTTAAGCCTGTCAAATTGTTTATTTTGTGTAAGCTAATTAATTGAATTTTACGAAGAAATGTCTGCACGTTTTTTAAGATCAACGTGAAAAGTATGTAGAAAATGATAATTTTTCTTCGATTATGTACACAGAGGAATTTTTTAAATATGTTATTTTAGTACAAAATATTATCATAGAATGGTTCATATAGGTACACAGCCATTGTACACAAATGCTACCTAGCGGCAAGTTCAGACAACATAAGGGACTTCATTTACAGTCAACCGCATTCTTTAGGGGCCAGTAATAGTTATTATAGCTATCATACAAAATGTCTGTCATTGAAAAAAAATTCCTGATTGACATCTATCGAAAAATGTTTACTGACAGAAATCTGTCATTGGAATTGTGTGAAATTGGAACACAAATCAGTGGAATAATTTGTTTCACTTTTGATAAAAATTGAATATCGATTGAAATATCTTTTCAAAAACTTGAAATTTAGGCTTTAAACTTATTTTATCTTATAAAAAATATTGTTTTCAACATTCTGAAAAATGTTGAGAAAAATGGAATTGACAGTTTTTTTTTACAAAAAATAAAAACCTAAACAAAAATAATAAAAGTTGGTAAAAATCGATTTTCGACTCAAATATCTTTTCAAAACTTTGAAATATTGGCTTCAAACTAATTTTATCATATAAACATTCGATAAAATTTTGAAAAAATTGAATTTACAGTTTTTTAAAAAAAAAAGAAAACTCTAAAAAGAAGAAAACTTGGTAAAAATTTACTTTGGACTCAAATAGCTTTTCAAAAATTAAAAATATTGGCTTCAAACTTATTTTATTTCACAGAAAATATTGTTTTCGATATTCAGTAATTTCTATATACAATCCGTTTTTTCATAAAAAATAAAATCTACAAATAATAGTATGCAAAATTGGTAAAAATTGATACGAGTACAAATAGACAAACTTTTAAGCAAGACAAATTGACAGACGGGATGGGAAGTTATCAGTGTGGGTCGCATCCCAGCCTCTTTTTTTTCCAATTCGACAAGGAACCTTTTTATACAAAACATCAAATATTTGAATAAACCGAAGAGTACAAAAGTTCAGCTTTAAGTTGTATGAAAAACCATCATCAACTGTCATTTTGACATAAGTACACTTGACACTTGATTTTTCTTGATTAACTTTCCAATAAAGTTGCCTTAATTGAACAAAAAAATGTTTGTCAGCTGGCCAATCAGATGCTAGAAACTTATTTTTCTTTCTTAGATATCAAGATGAGCTGAAAGGGTTTTAAGTAAATCTGTCATGTGTTTTTTTTTCATAATAATAATTTGAAAAAAAAGTCAAACATTTGGTTGCCCCCGAATGTCTCAGGAACCAATATAGCCAGCGACGCGTCGCGATGTCCGCCAAATTGTATGTTATAAGTATATTGTGACGTGGTACGGAAAAAATGATATTACCTCCAAAATAATTGTATGCATCGATGGAGGCATTTGGTAACATTTTATTTTAATTTTATTTTTACTATAAACAAAATTGTACTAACAATTTAAACACATAAATGTTGTTAATTTTTTGTAACATTTTTTTAACAAAAATCAAAGTTCTACTAAAAATACTAATACATTGATTTAACTTTTCGAATACACCTAGACAGCATAAAGATAAGACTTACATTTTTTATTGTATATTCTTTTAACTTCTTTAAATATAAAAATTAACTTATAATACAAAATAACGGATTATCCATTTTGCGGTGTCAAAAGCATAGGGTTGGAATTTGACATATTCTGCCAAACTAAGTTGTTGAACCAATAGGCAGGTTTAGACGCCGTAAGAGACTTGAAAGAAAGGCAACTTTAATGGAAAGTTCACTGGAAAGTAAGTCAAGAAAAATCTCCCTAACTATTAAGTCAAGTCTACTTTCATTAAAATGACAGTTGAGCATGCTTTTTCATTCAACTGAAAGCTGAACTTTATTTATTTTCTGCACAACTCCATTTAATATTTTCTGTAAATGGTTTCCTTGTCATTTCGGAAAAGAAGTAAGTAATATTTCTTGACAATACAAATCGTGATGGACTTGTAGCTTGCCTGAGGAGTGTTTTTTAGACAGTAAGGTTTTTGGTAGTTTTTGTACTATGAATATAAAGTTGTGGCTTGCGAAGAAAAGTTCTGAATTTGAAATACATGGCACTTGAAAAACTAACTAGTTGAAGTCCCTTATGTTGTCCGAACCTATCCAATTTTTGTTTTCAGTTGAAAGTCTTACTTTTACGATAATGGATCGCTTAAATGATAAATGGGTTGCATCCAGGCCTCTTCTTATAAGTTTATGAAGAGAATTACAGACTAAAATCTTATGAAACCATAGTTCTATCAGAAACTTTAAGGGTTACAATATTCTGCAAGAAAGTAAATATAAAATGGGAGATGATAGCTATGCGAAGGCTGCGCCGTAGATTTCAAAATCATTTTCTTACGTTAGGTTATTAAGTTATCCCCTTTAAAATTGAAAAAAAACTTTAGGTAATTAGGGTCATTCCTGTTTTGATGTGATTAGCAGGAATTTATTTTTAAAAATAGGTTCTGAACTAAAACAGCATTGACGCTATTACATGAAGTTTTTTTTAAATACTTTCTGTGCATTGGATTTATAGAGTTCTGATGAGTTCTTTTGAAAATAGGTTTCAAAGATTTTTTTTTTCAAATCTCCCAAAAAGGGAGATTTGACGAATCATAGTTTCCTTCCAAAATTAGGGTTTCATATACAAAGCTATAAGTACAGCGTTATTTAATTTAATAAAATTGTAATTGTGTTATACTTTTCTTTCACAATGTTTTAAATTTGTTTAAAAATATTAAACATTTATTTGAAAATTGATCATTTTTAAAACGTGGCTTATTTTGGGAAGGTGACCTTATGTGTGGGCTTCCTCATGTGTGTGTTCTATTTAAGGAGCGTGGTGCAATTTTTGTGGCGTAGTTTTGTTTGTGGCGAGGGTCTATTGTCTGTGCATGGCTCATTATTTTGGCACTGTGGCCTCTTCTGAAAAATTGAAATTAAAATCTAATATTTGAATTACCTATAATGGTTTATGAAGAATCATGCCACAATCGATTATTTGTACACCTAATTTTCTAATCGTGTTATCATCCGCCTTTTTATCTCCAGAACAGAGAGTTAATATTATCTTGGCAACAAGCGAACCTTCCAAACTCTATCTAAAAAAGACATTGTAAAGCTTGATTTGTTTGAAGTATTTGAAATTTCACTTATTAATTAATTAAGTTCATTAATTATATAATATATTAATATTTATCGAAAAAATAAGTTTTAAAATTTGTATGCTTTGTATTCCCAAACACTATGTTTCGTCTTTTAAACATGTCTTCAGGTGCATGTTTGTGTTAGGACATACAAAGAGATACGCTCGATCGATTCATGACATGTCACAAGTCCTTAAAGACGTCATAAACAAGAATTATCCTCATTTTTTTAAACCACCAACAGTTTATAATCTTCTATCTGCACAACAATAGATAAGAAGGAAACGTACATGCAGTATAATGATTACCCATTAGATTATGAACAACACAACCCTCTCGACACAGGGCAGAGTATTGACTTTATTATTATTTTATAGACGAACACTGGAATGTGTATATTTTCTTAATAGAAAACAACTCAAACGTTGCACGATGACTATAGCAACGGCGCATATAGCCTCAATAAACAAACCAATAAAATTAATTTAAAGTTAAAGAAAATGTAAGACTCTGGGTTAGGAAATTCTTTTCCTGTTGTCTTTAGATCGACCAACTAACTCTTGTTTGAACCTTTTTAGTTAAATTTGATAAATAAGTGAATTAAGGGACACAACTTATGTGTCTTTGTTTTCACCCCACTCCAAACTACCAATAAGTTCAAGTGTAGAATAATGTCAAGGGTGTTATGAAACCATCATCAGCTTTAATGACCGATTCACGTAAATGTCTATTTCGAAGCTGCGTGGTAAATCAGCCCTTGGAAGAACAAACTGTGAAAATACCACAACTAGCCATTGCACAACTTTAGCCAACAATAATAGCAACAACAGCAACAGCAACAATAACTCTAGTAACAACAATAAACTAACCAAGTCCTCCTACATACCTCAGACGTCACTGCTGAAAATCGAACCATTTGTTCCTAGTCTCAATGCGAGACTCCGCCGACCAATACACAGATCTTACAGCACTCTTAGTTCTAGTTACTTTAAGAAGCTCACAAATCAACAAAACCATCATCGTTTGAACGGACCAAATGCTGAAGCTTTAAAAGCACGAGGTAAAGAAGTCACATCATTCCAAAGGCAAAGATCTAAATCATCGGGTTCATCATCGTCTTTGGTTAATCAATCGGTGGCAGCAACTGTTGTTACCCAGCAACCGAATGGAGTGTGTCGAATTGTACGGAGTCCTAAGGAGCAAGAGAAACTCCCGGATCGCATCAACTACGACCGTCGTGGATTGGGAGCTATTCCCATCTTCGAGAACGAGCTAAATCTCAGGTTACTCTCGTTGCAGCATAATCTAATAAATGTTTTTCATATTCCACAGCAAGGCGGAAGTAGTGTAGATAAGCAACAGCAAGGCCAGCAGCCTGATGATGAAGGTGCAAGTGGAAAGCTGGACAAAGATACTAACGCTAACATTAATAACAACATCCCAAAGGCCAAATTATCAAATAATCCTCGCAACTCAATAAGCAAGAGATCTTCATCGCCACTGGTCAATGCCGTTCCTTTAAACTCAAATCCTCTCCATCCGACCAGGTTCAGCCCGTCGTCGCAAGGAAATGAAGGCATGAGATCCAATCGCTTGCTCATCAAAAACTCCATAATTCTGAATACTTCTTCGAACACAATAAACACTATGAAGAAGTCGAAGAGCTTCATCTCAAACTACTCTAAGCATCTGTCGAGCTTGAGGAAAAACCTTCATTCCAAATGTTCGGTGGCACGAGCTGTGGACAGCACTGTCCGACAGTCACCAGGTTCACTCGATGTGAGCCCTTGCGAGAGCCCCGTAGATATCCTCAATGTAAAAAACAACCAGTTGCTAACTTCGTATGGTGAAATATTCCAGAACTTGGTCTTTCTCGACCTCTATGACAACCAAATAGAGAAAATCTCTAACCTGGATGGACTGACCAATCTTACGGTTTTGCTTTTGGGTAAGAACCGCATCAACGATATGACGGGTCTGGCTTCTTTGAAGAATACCCTGCGAGTCCTTGATTTGCATGGCAATAGAATAACATCCATCGGAAACAAGATAAACTGCCTCCAAGAGCTGAAATCCTTGAATCTGGCCGGTAATCAAATCAGGCACATAAACCAGAACGACTTCATGGGCTTAATGAACCTTCGCGAGTTGAATTTGAAGCGTAACAAGATAAAACGAGTAAACGGGTTCAATCACTTGACCAGCCTTGAACGCCTATGGCTGTGCCACAACGATTTGCACAAGGTCGAGGACATGTCATCTATAGCCAAAGCCATAAACCTTCTCGAAGTCACCATCGAGAACAATCCGGTATCGCTGGCTGGAGATTGTGTCTCGTTTCTGGTGAGTTATTTGCCTAAGCTGCAAATGCTAAGCCAAATGCCAATAACCGAGCAGGTACGTCGCGCAGCCATGGCCTGGCGCCGAAACAAGGAACTCTCTGACAGCAACTATTCCAATCTGTCGTCAGATGTTTTTAGCAGTATTCGAAGAGAGGAGGTGATTTCAAATGCTCGAACTAACTGGGAACTGCTTCGTTCACAGCAGACCCTTCATAAGAATTTGACATCAATAGCAAATACCGTTCCAGTTTTAATTCCTCCACCTCAAGAGACTGTTTCCACTGCTGCGGTTGTGGCTGTGGAAATCCAACAGGAAGCTGTAAAACTCCCACCTATTCAAGGTCAAAAGCAAAATCCCTTCGGATCGAATGAGCCATCGGAAAAAACACACTCATCTGCTTCCAGTTTGGGACCAAACGTCGACTCATCTTCGAGCTATTTTAGCTCGGACAATGAAGATCGTGACTTGTCAACACGTTCCAAGGGAAAACGTCAACGAGAGAACGAGTATTATAACTCAAAGGAAACTAATACTGTAATAATGAACAAGGAAAACGAGGAAGAGAATAAGCCTACTGAGCACGAAGAAACGGTTGAACACCCAATGGAACCCACAATGAAAATAGTAGTGGATTCATCACCCACCACCATTCAAGATCCTTCTGTATTGATTCCTTTGCAATCGACTGTTAATAATGGCAGCAGCGTACTAAACACAGATAAATCATCAGCGCCGTTATCGTTGGGAACCACAGCAGCCTCTACCTTAGGAGCAGCAGTAGCAACATCTAAATCACAGCAACATAAAAACCCTTCGATGAACCTAGCGGTTCATGTCAACAATAATTCTGGCACTACAGCGAATCCAAATGTCACAACAAAACGCTACATGAATGGAAGTCTAATGAGATCCCAAACAACAAAGCCTGCTACAACCGTCACCGTTTCTGCCGCCAATCGGACACCTGCACAACTAATTCACAACAACTCGACAGCAAATAATGTAGTTGCAGCCTCCGGATCAGGTAATGGCAGTGGTTCTTCTTTGAATAACAACGGCAGTGGCGTAACATCGTCCTGCAACAATGGAACCTCCTCCAATGCCGGCGGAAGTAAAACATCGACAACAACTTCTGCTACCAATATAGCTTCTTCAACTTCTACAACAGGAACTACCAACGCTAAGCAGGCAGTGGAGCGAGAACGCGAACAGGGAGGCGATTACTTGATAGAGATATGCGGTCGTTATCTGAATGTGTACGGAACGGGAGCATTACGTTTTATTGACAAGCAATGGAGCGCTCAGAAAGCCGGTGATGTGCACACCCTAAATTTTAGCTACATTAACTTCAATAGCATAACAGCGGTGCTCGGAAGGGTCAAAGCTCGGTTTCCGCACGCGGAGCACTTTGTTTTCCGCGAAACGAATATCTCTTGCTTGGGCCAATTGAACGCAATGGCCGAACTGCAAGGCATCACTTCCCTGACCATTGATTCGGAAGGCAACCCCATTTGCGCCAAGGAATGGCGTCTTTATGCTATCTATCGATTGTCGCATTGGGGCTTAAAGACCATCAACGGACAAGAAGTGAACGAGGACGAGGTTAGCGCTGCACAGCAGTTGTATGTTGGCCTATCGGATTTGGTGTTGTGGTCGATGCCAGATGGGATGTTGCAGCCCTTACTGGGACGCCTCAGACTCGAGGAGAATTGCTCGTCGAGCAAGTTGACGCCCAAAGAATGGTTACTAAAAGCCGACAATGCGTTGAAGGTGGTTGTGGGAAAAGAGGCCTTACAATGGAAGAAACCACCGAGTGGAGACTTTGAGAATAGCACGACCAGGGAACGTGGCCGTATGCACTTTTCTCTAATGATTGAGAATACGTGCAATGCTGTGGAAAAACTGAATGCGTTGGAGGAATTGTGGCCTAGTTTATTGTTGGACATTGTTAGAAACACTTTGTTGGATTATTCACAACTGGATGTTTATTTGAAAAATTTGATGGCGGAGATTATGAATAAGTGAAAAAAATAATTGCAAAGCGGATTGTGTTCGTTAATAAAAAAGAGGGTGTGTAGAAAAGAAAGTTCGAAATAAAATTTGAATATTTGGTAGCATAATTGAAAAAAAAAATGTTGTTTTGATTTAGTTTGCCTTTAGAGACTTTTGAAAACTCCTTAGACGCATCTGAATTCATTTCTGTTAAATCAGTCAGTATTTTGCATTGTTTATCATAACCTACATGAAAGTTGTTCATAAGTTAAACATACTTACTTAAGTTTTATGGGACGCAATTAGAAGAGGAAGGTACATGTGTACATACGGATGTACCTTTAGGAGTTTGAAGTTTAATATATGGATTCCAACGTAAAAAATACCTTTTTCGAAAGGGTCATGCAATATCATTTACCTCTTCATCGATAGTTTCTGACACACGAATACTAGAATTTTTTAAGATTTCATATTGAACTTGGTTATCCATTTTGCAGTTTCAAGAGTAAACGTAAAATAAATCACATATAAAAAGATTTCTTTCATGATATTTCTTTTTTATAATAATGTTTGAACGTTGATATTATGTGTGCAACACTACATCATTGAAATGACCACCACGCGAACTGTTGCAAGCATCGAAACTTTTCAGATAGTTTTCGACCACTTTTTAACACATATTGGCGATATCTCAGCCGTAACTTGACGAATGTTGGTTTTCAAGTGCTGAACAGTAGTGCTGAAAAAAGTGCGTAGCCCCACAAAAAAATGTCCAGCATTGTCAAATCGCATGATCTTGTCGGCCAGTTGATATTTCCGAGACGAGAAATTACGCGGCCAGGAAATGTCTCTTGCAATATAGCCATATTCGCTCAAGTTGTGATTTATTAAAAAAAAAAACAAGTCGGTTATCATATGACCACCACGCTCCGAATTGACGGTAACAGTCGTTTCGTCGTCGTTTTCGAAGACGAAAGGTCCAATCACCCCTCCGGACCAAAGAGCGCACCAAACAGTGACTGTTTGTAGGGCGCCAGTTATAGCTATCATTGAATTCGATTCGGAAAAATTTTCGAATCGATATTTGATGGTGTTTCCCTTTGATTAGAAATACAAATTATACACTGATCGATCGGAAATCACACAAAGAATTTTGTATGGGAAAAAAGTATTGCTGCGCATTTATTTTTCTCTAAAAATGTATTACTCTATTTTCCGAACGGAAATTCATTTCCTGAACAGCTGATAATTTTATATTCAAAATTAAACGAATCGTTCCACTGATTTGTGTTCCAATTTCACATAATTCCAATGACAGATTTCTATCAGTAAAAATGTTTCGGTTTATATAGTTATAGTTATAACTGGAGCCTTAGGGCCCGGTTATAGCTATCAGTAAAATTTTTGTTTTTAGTTTTTGAACATGTTACAGCTTACAGATTTATTTCTAGCAAAAGATTAATGCAATAAGATGAATCCTATATTCAAGTATTTTTTTTTTTCAAAAAGAAACAATTCATTTAAAAGTTGTATTTAATTTATAAATCCGTTTTGATTTTTTAATGATGAAATTTCATTTTACTGAACAGCTGACTGCCAAAAGCCAAACAAAATTCTTTGTATATTTATTTGAATAGTACTATCATGCAACACAAAATTTTACAGAACGCGGACCATGGGGCGCTGCCTGTACGAAAATAAAGAGCCACTGGAAGCATACAAATATTGAAACAAATAAATAAAATTTTAAAAAATCAGTCGTTGCCAACGTTACCTCAGATTTTTTTATTCATGCCTATCAATGTATAGAAGGTATGCATATACAATACATTTTATTGTATGTGTTTTAGATTTGTTTTCAGAAAATTGTATTCATTTGAGTTTGGATTTTCTATTTTTGTGAAATCTCAACATTTAAAAGCAACATTTTCAAATTTAAGTTTTGATATAATGCTTCGTTACCACATTTTGAATTTTGCACAAAACAAATTCGATGTACATAGGTATTTTTTTAAATTTGTATTTTTTGAATTGCTATGGTAAAAAAATCACGCACTTAATTAGTTTGATGATTCTGCATTACTATCTGTATAACAAAATGTATTTGAAGTCAATATCCTACTTGGTTCTTGAGCTATGGACGATAAAAAGTCCCAGAATTTGCGGACTTATGGTAGCACGGACGTACGTTTACACACGCACACAGACATCTCTAAATTTTTTTTTTTAGTTAGACACAAGAGACCTTGAAGCGTCGAAAAATGTCAAAATGTTCAATTCGACAAATCGGACCAGTTACAATAATTTCCTATGGAAAGTTAATAACATTTGAATTTTCTTAAGAAATTTCTGAAGTTAGTGTACCTTGTATAAGTCATTCTTTTTATATTATTTATTCCTAAAAGAAAACTAAACAAAAAATGTTCGCACTATTATAAGCATGGTTTAAAATATTTGCCCCATTTTAAAATGATTCGAAAAACATTAATTTTTCTAACTGGCAACTACAAAAAGTGAAAGGATATTGTATAAATAATATTACTTACCACGACCAAATGTATTTCGAAATGAAATATTTGTTTTGGCCGCAGCCATCAGCTGTTTTGTTTACATTAATTTGAGCGCTGAATGTTTAGAAAGGTTTTTTTCTTTAGTTCAACTTTGAATTGCTACTAGTTTTCGACAGGTTTTATATAAAACTTAATGCTTACCAAAAATGTATGGGAAAACTTGAGTTTTCGATGTAGGTTTTCTGCCAAAACCGATAATTTCGCGAAAACCGGGTTTTGGACTTGGTGTGAAAAGCCTATTATTCAATCAATTGTTTCCGATTGAAATCAATCATATAACTGACTCCTTAATTTGTCGGATATATGTCTTACTTTCCCGGCTCTTTTTAATTATCAAATCAAAGTGACTCGCCTCAAAATTATCCAGTGTGAATTTCATCAAAGAAAATGTAGCGATTTCAATTCTAAATCAAACAAACACTTGCTCTTTCTCTACAAGAGAGTGACATACAATCAAAGTGAACAAAACGGACCTTAATATGCAAAATCGGAAATTTCAAATCGAACTAACCTAATCGTCTACAATTTTAAAATTCCGAGAATTCGTTTTTTTTAACAAAATTCAAAAATCATCTCGATTCCTTTTTCTATTTTACATTTAACAAACCGACAAAAACGAGGTAAAAGCATGTCGTTTCTTGCTTCTAGTTTTATTTCCAAAAATAATAATATTTTGCACATCTTATTAAATGTATTTCTTTTATTTTCCAAAGATATCAAACAAAAATACACAAATTACATTCGTTTTCTTGTTTTTGTTAACACTCAATAATAAATAGATATATGATTGTTTGTATATTAAAGATATAAAATTCATTTTCAAGACACATTTTGGGGTAAGATATTTTTGTTTTGTATAAAATACGAAAGAACAATTAATTCATATATTTAATATTTTCTTTTTTGGAATTTTTAAAGCAAACCTTAAAAAACTATTATTGAAAAATTATGTATGTATATAAAAATTATTGATATTAGACTGATTGCACAAATATACAACATAATAAAACTTATTATTTATATCCACTGAGAGATCATTTTGTAGGAGTAAATAAACATTTATAGGATTTTTAACTTTTTCAATACTTTCCACTGTTGTATAAAATTTCATTGGGGGCTCCCTTGATATGATCAAAATTATAATTTTCAAATGGTTCTTGGGCAAAGATCATTTCAACTTCCTCTTCGAACATATTTATGGCTTCAACCAGTTTTCCATTGAGATTTTTCTACAAGGATGTCATCAAAATTTAATTAAGTTAACTTACACTCAAAACAAGAGTTATTCTACCTTCAAATAGTCTTTGGTCTGATAAATAATAAGTCGTATATCATGAACAACCTCAAAGATATGTCCATAAGCTCCTGTTTGGCATTTCAAAATGATCTCACGCATGTCCATGAACTCGGGACATTGTGCTATGAAATCTGGGAACTAAAAAAAGACGAATTAGAATGAGATAAAAACAATGAACACCACTTTACATAATTCTGACAGAATTGTATCTTAAAAAAGATATTTCCATTCTTCATTTTCATCAAGCGCTCGATGAGAACATTCAACTTGTTCACCAGATCCTTGCCCAAGGGTTTCTCCACATTCGGATCAAAGTCATTCGAGAAGAGAGATAATTTGTTCTCCAACACTTGAATATCACAACTAAGTTTCTCATCATTCTGAGCCTTCAACGAAGGCAACAAATCATAGACAGACGAAATATTGGACAAAGTCTTAGCGAAGTTTTCATCGAAAAGTTGTTCTATACCCGTTGTCGTCGGGGTAAGACTTTCAGTTGAGCCCAATGACTCTCGTTTGATGAAGTTGTAAGTCCCAGTCTTAAAGTACGTCCCATTTACAGCGTTTTCCCGTTGAGTTAGATCCGAATCCTCAACCATGGTGTACATGTAATTTGTGTTTTGTGTTGCTGTTGGTTCCTTATTCAATCCCAAAAACTCATCCACAGAGGAGCTGGAGTAATCGAATGAATCATCATTACTTGCCTTCATAGGAGTTGAGTTGTTTGCTTTTTGGTAGACATTCTTTTGAGATTGCACCAAATTATCCAAGTTAATGAAAGACTGAATAAGATTATCCATAAAACTAACAGTTGTCTCCTGCCATGCTGTAAAACTGCGAACAAATTCTGGACTTAACGCCGATCGGACTTTATTCAAACCCTCGGGGGTATTGTACACGTAGCCCTTGATTATGATCCATGCATTCATAACTCGAGTGAATACAAATATAAAATCCTTCACAGCCCAAGCGATTCCTTGGGAATTGATATTCGGTAGAACACCATCGGGGCGGACTAGATCTTGTTTCAAACGGGCACACAGACTGTCGATCTTTTTGAAACATGGACGATTGCGGTGGGTGTAGGCGAGTTTCTCTGCGGTTTCGCTGCCCGAGAGAGCAAGTGACTTCAATATTTCAAATGTGTTTATAACTACATCAGTTGGGTCTCCTCCTCCTCCTCCGCCGCCAAGAATCGATGAATTTTCTTTGATGATTCTAAATTAAGTGATAGTAAATGATTTTTGAATTTCTTATCAGTTGAGCAACAAACCTCGAATCTTTGTTAGGATTTCGCATTGGAGCTGAAGGAGAACTTCGCAAATTGAAATCTTCTAAAAATTAATTAAATTTGTTTGCCATAGACTCAATTATGGTTCCTTGTGAATTAATTGCTCACCCTTAACTCCAGACTCTGATGGATCCACTTGAAGATTTATCTTCCCTGTACAGGCCGTCATGTCATTCATTGCATTGATGTTAATCGGATTGTTCTGATTGACGCATTGCACTCCAATTTGAATAGTCATTTTTCCAGGGTCTCTAGTGCCTATATTCTGTTGTTGCTGTTGTTGTTGTTGAGGATGGTTACCACCATTTGCCCCAACAGTTGGTCCATTGGCAATGGCTTGAGTAATAAATGGTAAGGCTGCATATTGAACGTTTGGAGCGAGTGCATATTGCAGAGCCATATTTGGCGCTGGCAATATTGGCGATAGAAAAGCTGCGTATGGCCAAATCGAAGGCAATTCTAAAGGAAGTCGCAGTACATATAGTTGAATGTTGGTTCTTCTTTTTACATAACTTTTTTCAAAAACCTACCCTGACTATTCACGCTTGGAAAACGCACACGATCCATAGAAGTAACCTGAAAAATTTTATCACGATTTTCGGAATAATTTAAATCAGATTTAGAAGGACAACTGGCTGCTGCGGAGAGTTTACTGTTCATTCCAAGGATTTTGCGAGCTTTTAACAGAAAACAAAACAAAAAAAGGAAAATTTTAAAATATCATGAATGTTTTTGTTGTTTGTTTTAAAAACAAGTGCTACTACAATCTATGAGAAATACAAAGTAGTATTTTTAAAATGATAGAGTAGGAATTTGTTTTAAATAAAACTTACGACGGGGTTGATCTTTAATATCATTCATAATCTTATAAAATTTAAGAACGTGCTTTAAGGAAAAAATAAATAGGTAGGTGGGAATGTATTTACGTTTCCAAAAGGAAAATAAACTAAAACTATGAAAAAGAAAGCATTGAAAAGTGGACTTTCTTTAGACAGAAAATGCAACGCCTACTGAGAATTGCATTAGAGATGTTCAAAATATTTATTTATACATAATGTGGGAACTGGGAAGGTACCTATATACTTTTTTTTTGTTAAAAAGGAAAAGGAAATGGCTATTGGAAATTTGAAATTATTTGCTTCGGCAGGGTTGCCAAATTCCGTTTTGACTTTTTAAAACCTTGATTTACTGATTGCTTTTGAAGTTTCAATACTATAGGAAATTACTGGCAGGTTTGGGCGACGTAAGGGACTTGAAAGTGAGGCAAGTTTCTAGTATCTGATTGGCCAGCTGTCAAAAAATTGACTTTCAATTGAGCCAACTTTATTGGAAAGTTGACTGGAAAGTTAGTCAAGAACAATCTCCCTAACTATTAAGTCAATTGAACTTATGTCACAATGACAATTGATGATGTTTTTTAATTCAACTGACAGCTGAACTTTATTTCTCCATGAAATATTTATTTTCTGCACAATTTCATTAAATCTTTTGTGTTAAAGGGTTCCTTGTCAATTTGGAAAAGAAATAGCTAGTATTTCTTTGGAATACAAAATACAAATCGTGATGGACTTGTAGCTTGCTTGAGGAGTTTTTGTGGACAATAATTTGTTTGGTACTTTTGTACTTAAAGTAGAGGTTTGTGAAGTAAAGTTCTGAATTTGAAATTCATGTTTTGTTTTTGATAGTTTTTGTACAATGAATTGAAGGTAGAGGTTAGTGAAGTAAAGTTCCAAGTTTGAAGATTATGACAGTTGAAAAACTAACTGGTTGCATTGGTCCAAATGTACGTTCAGAGAATGCAGTTGACTGCAAATGAAGTCTCTAATTTGTCTGAACATGCCCCTTTTTAATTGATCTGGAAGAAAAAACACCAAACAAATTCTATCCATTTTTAATCGCTTTCTTCACAGCGTATCGCTTTAGTCTGCTGAGGGGTTAAAAGTTTTGCCGTTTGTATTAATAAAGTTTGATTCATTAAAAAAATGATATTCCCTTGGGTGAGTGGAATTTTGCCTAGAAAATCTAAAATCAAATGAATACAATTTTCTGCTAACAAATCTAAAACACATACAATTAAATGTATTGCATGTATATGCATACATACATTCTATACATTGATAGGTATGAATAAAAAAAATCTCAGGTAACGTTGGCAACGACTGATTTTTGTTAACATTTGAGTAATTTATTTTATTTATTTATTTCAATATTATTATATTTCCAGTCGCTCTTAGATTCCACACTTAATTTTCGTACAGGCAGCGCCCCCATAGGCCGCCTTCCGCAACAAAATTTGTTGTGTCATGATAGTACTATTCAAATATATATACAAAGCAACATTGGGCAGGTTCAGACGACATAAGGTCGACGACAAAAGCTGCCAAAAAATATCCTTCCAATTAAGGAAACTTTATTGGAAAGTTATCTGGAAAATTAGTCAAGAAAAATCTCCCTAAATATTAAGTCAAGTCTATTTCTATCAAAATGACAGTTGATCATATTTTTTCCTTCAACTGAAAGCTGAACTTTATTACTCTATGATTTATTTATTTTCTGCACAACTTCATTTAATACTTTCTGTAAAAGGGTTCCTTGTCAATTTGGAAAAGAAATAGCTAGTATTTCTTTGGAATACAAAATACAAATCGTGATGGACTTGTAGCTTGCTTGAGGAGTTTTTGTGGACAATAATTTGTTTGGTACTTTTGTACTTAAAGTAGAGGTTTGTGAAGTAAAGTTCTGAATTTGAAATTCATGACACTTCAAAAAATGAAGTCCCTTATGTTGCCTGAACTTGCCTATTAAAACGAAACGGATTTTTTTGGGCTTTTGGCAGTCAGCTGTTCAGGAAAATGAAATTTCATCATTAAAACAATTAAAATGGATTTATAAATTAAATAAAACTTTAAATTAAATAAACTTAACTTGCATTGTTTCGTTTTTAAAAAAATACTAGAATATAGGATTCATCTTATTGCTTCAATCTTTTCATCTTTTCATCCGCATTAACAAGGTGCATGAGGATTCAATTCGAATTAATATTAAGTAGAATGAAGTTCAGTAAAAATTAAAGAAAAATGTATCCCGGTGAATTGCAGAAAAGGGCAAGCATGTTAGATTTGAGCAGCCGTTCGCTCTCTATAATCTATATGTTCTTATCGGGATGCCTCTACCTACAAGAGGTATTTCTGCCTTAACTCTGTAAAATCTTCAAATCCGAGAAAAAACATTCAGGTAATTTTATTAACTATACTTTTTTATTAAAAACAACATCACTACATTTTTTTCTTAACTAATCCTTCTTTGCTTTTATATCGGCTGTTCCCTCTTCCTTAGTTTGTGTTGCTTTATCTACATAAATATTCAATATCGCTTCAATGCCAGGGTACAACACAAAATTCGTGGTTCGAATCTTTTTGTCTGTTAAATAAGAAGTCACCGAATTTGTATTGAATGCAATGTCCATGGCATCACTGTGCGTGATTCTGTCGATATTGCTGCGTCGAATTTTAATCACAGCATTTTCAAAACCATTAACCTTTAAAAAGAAAAAAGAAAACGCAAATTTTTAAACATAAACGAATCATGGTAATCGAAAGAAAAAGAACAAATCCTACCTTTATAGTTAAGTCTAATTGATATTCACTATCTACATCGGGCCATCTCTGTTCGAGAACATCTTTGTCCCACTGAATGTCTTCTAATTTCTCGTTCAATCGATTCGGTGTTGAGATAAGTTTTGACCATAGTTCGGATGCAAAATGTGGAGCCATAGGTGCCAGCATTATAATCTGAGTGGCTAGGGCGCGTTCGAAATGCTTTCCATACTTTATCACATCTTTTGAAGCCCGCTACAAGGACCGACCAAATTTAAGTCAAAGCCTTTTGAAACCAAAATTAAAATCTAGCACTTACTCTTATGGAGTTTGTGAGTCCCTGCATTTTGGATATGGCGACACTCAGCTGATGAGTGTGTCTGTAGTTGAAGGTGGCACCAGCTACATAATAATTTCGAGCATCGAAGAGCACTGAATCCTCTTGGATGAATTTTTCATCAGTTGGGTTAAACTCGGGACTGGGTGGCTCCTGTCGCAGCTTGTGAAACGTGTCGATTGTTAGCCAAAGTCTTTTCTGCCAATTTAGGATTCCAGGAAAAGCTAGAAAAATTGAAGCGAATTACAGGAATAATTTCAGGAATATATAAGTGAATTCATTTTTACTTGTAGTTGACCAGTTTCTATGAGACGTTGGTGCCACATCCGCCAGAATTATCAGTCTTGTGGTATCAGTGCCATATTCGTTGATCATATCCGATGGATCGACTCCATTGAACTTGGATTTGGACATCTTCTCCCATGACATAACGACGGCTTCTTTGGTATCCTTCGTGATGGCTTTGTTTTTCTTCGCATCAACTATGTCAACCTGATGAGCAAGTCTTATTGAATTCACAATCTACTATCAAATTGCTTTAAGAACTTACCTGATCCTCTGTTAGATACTTTCCGCTTCCCTTCAACCGGAACGATCGTCCCATGACCATACCCTGCACTAGCAGTCGACTGAATGGCTCCGAACAGGGAACTAGTCCTTGAGAGTGAAGGAAATGATTCATAAATCTGGCATAGTACAAATGCAAGACTGCGTGTTCTTTGCCTCCAATGTACAAATCAACAGGCATACATTTGCTTATCAGATCTTTGTCAAAGATTCGATCTGGATTGTTTGCATCCAGATAGCGCAGATAGTACCAGGAGCTATCAACAAACGTGTCCATTGTGTCAGACTCCCTATGGGCATCACAATGTCCACACTTGGGACAATCCACTCTGAGCATTTCTTTCGTCTTCTCGGCAGGAAGCTGAATCGGGAGATCTTTCTCTGGCACTGCCACTGGTCCACATTCAGGGCAGTGAATTATTGGAATCGGAGTGCCCCAGTATCTCTGCCGGGAGATAAGCCAGTCTTGTAGTTTTGAACTCACCTTATACCCACCGATTTGAAGCTTTTTCGCTTTTTCCAGAATTGAATTCCGACACGCTTTGGAAGCCACATCTTTGGAAACATCGAGCTTTACATTTAGTTCCGTGAAAATATCTTTTTCGGATTCCATAAAACTAGGGGCAGCGAGGAAGACATCACACTTGGGGGCAAATTCAGCATCATCACTGTAGACAATAGGAATTGACTCCCCAGTGAAGGGATTCTTTACGAATTCAGGAGGATTTGGGGATTTTTTCAAATAGTGCGTAGTCTTGAGTATGAGATAGGCATTGGGATCCATTAAATGCTCAGGAGATTGCGTCCAAACGCGAAGCGGACCCAATTGAAATGCATAACCATCGCATTCGCCAATCCAATGGCGCTGTAGATTGATTATATCCCGCCAATCCTGCAACGTTGGATCATTCAAACCTTCTAGCAGCTCCTTGGCAAACTTTGTGGTTCGGATAAACCACTGTTTGAGGAGTTTTTTCTCGACTTTTGCTCCAGATCGCCATGAACAACCATTCGCGTCGACTTGTTCATCTGCAAGGACAGTTTTATCAACTGGATCCCAGTTGACCAGAGCCTGTAAGGAAAGAAGTTTTTTAAATGGGAAAGATGAGACATCGATTTTCATACATTACCTCATTCTGGTAAGCCAGACCCTGTTCGTGAAGCATCAGAAACAGTTTCTGTGTCCATTTGTAGTAGTCCGGACAGCAAGTCGATAATTCGTGGTTCCAGTCAAAGGAACAACCAAGTTTTTGAAGTTGATCCCGCATTTGTGTAATATTTTGATTTGTCCATGAGGCAGGTTCAATTCCCCTTTGAATGGCAGCGTTTTCAGCGGGAAGACCAAATGCATCCCACCCAATGGGATGAAAGACATTTTTCCCATTCATACGATGAAACCGTGCAACCGTGTCACTTATGGCATACACTCGAACATGACCCATATGAAGATTTCCCGATGGATAGGGGAACATCGATAGGACATAAAACTTATTCGAGGGAGCATTCTTATTGAACTGACCAGAACTAAGCTTCTGACGCCAATGTGATTCTATGTCACGTTTTACCGAGTTTGTGAGTTGATCCACCTGAAAAACAAATTAAATTCAGACCAAGTTCTTTCAGCGTTTTCTTTTTTCGTAAGAACGTACATCGAAACCAGTGCAACTTTGTGAGACTAGACGATATATTGTCGAAAGAGAGACACGTAATTTACTTGTTTGTGTATATTTTAAGAGGATTTGCATTTTATTTAATTAATATTTAAAGAATTTATTGAAATTGAAATCAGTTAATGAGCAGCACATTTCGAAATTAAAAAACTAGTCGGTGGTCAGTGTCACTGTCAAGTAAATGTCACTTTTCGCAGTTGCGTATTTTTCTTTGATCAACAGATGTTTTGCATTTTTAGTTCATACTGTACGTAAACATAATGCATTTTCGATGTTCTAGCAGTTTGAGATGAGCAGACCTCTAGTACAACTGGATAACGTAGAGATGTGTTTTCGAAATTTATCGATAAAGAGCGCTATCGTAGGGAAAATTTTAGATTTAATATGTGTAGTTAATGTTTTCATCAAATTCAAATCAAATATTTTTTTTCAGTACTATTCTTTTCAAACTGATTTATGATATAACTGTTATTTGAACCCCAAAAAAATATCTTTATTGGGAAGAAGTAAAAAAGCCTAAATTTATATTTAAAAAAATATATATAAACTTTTTTGAAAGATAACGAGTGTATTATTTGCCGTACTGCCTTGTTGCCAAACAAATCATTAATTAAAGCTTGATGATACTAACCATCATGTACCTTGAGTACAGTTAATACATACCACCAGCCCCAAAAAGCGTACCAATGAATAGGGAGAGATTTGTTAACAGTTCTTGTTGGCTATTCCGAGACCTTATAGCGGTAACTTATAAACATAGCCTCTGAATGGACATTGCAGATGATTTTTCGCATTTCATTATCGTATTCGTTGTTTCTGATTATCGAGTTCTTTAGTTTTCTTGTTACCAGATTTTAATTCTTTATGTGTAATAGCAGTGTAATATAATTCCTCTATGATTACGGTCTTGAGCAATATTCTCAGTTGTAAGTTACACCTGATTACGATTCTTGACATTACCCATGTTTATTTTGAGAACCAAGAAAACTTTGACTTTGAAATTATTTGGCTTACATTTCATTTGTATGATGCTCATTTTTTTCTGGTGAATAAATTATCAAACATTCCATTAGTGTTTAATTATACTAAGTAAAAAAGATATGTCAAATATATTAAAAAAAAAAACAGTCTAAGTAAAAAATAATTAAAGTTAATTCCAATAAATAGATCTAATACATTGGCATACTAAATATGTATGAATATTCATATTCCTCTTTAGTTATTCTTGCCCTTTTATAGGCTTGGGAAAAAAATAATAATTCATTTAATAACGCCATCTCTTGCTTCTATTTTTTCGAAGAAACTAAGATCTATTTTTATAAAGTTTGACAAAATAAACAAAATACAAAAATTAAATTCAAATGGTGTCTCCATATCTCAGCTGAACTAATGCGAAGTTGGCTATTAGTAGGTCATTGATGTAATCATTCTTTTCTATTTCATTTTTTAAAATTTGCTTCACAACGCGACGAACCAAAGTACTTAAGTGACTGTAACTGAAAATTTTCACTATATTTATAATTAATTTTGCATTTTTATTAATGGTGAAATTAATAATTGGTTAGTAGCAAAAAATGACAAAAAACGCTACATATAAAATCTATAATAATCTGATGGAAATAAACTACATAGGAAAAGCTGGGCAGCCGTTAAGGAAACTTTTCCTGTAAAGTTAAAGTAGGTGTAGATTCCGATACTGCTGAATTTTTTATTCATGGGTATTGCTAGGTGCCATTATTCTTCTCACACCATCTCTCGCCATATATATTAGGAATGATGTTGCATATTAACTTTACCACAATAAGGCTATTGTACCAACTCCCTTTTTAATTTTATGTGGTTAAAACTTTCTGTGAATAAGTACCTCTATTGTTTTCTTTATCGGAGCCCAAACCTAGAAAGAGTTTCAACTTCTCAGGAATTTGTTGACTCCATACAAAGAATTGTCTCCCTGTATCCTCACACTGAAATCGTTATTACGGGCGATTTGAATGTGCACATTTCTTCGTGGCTTCGCCATTCGGGAAAGACAACGCCCGATGGAATGTGTGCAGAGTTAAACCATCTTACTCAGCTTGTCGATGAGCCTACGCGTATATCAGACGTTAATAGCCGAGCAGAAAATACACTTGATTAGTTTCTCACTTCTGATTCTGATAAGTACACAATCAGTGTATTGACGCCTCTAAGCACATTGGACCACAGTGTCATATCTGGTAATTTCTCGTGTCAAACAAATCCAGTTAAAAAAAAACTCCAAAGAGAACCGTTTGGCAGTACGAGAAAGCCAACTGGGACGGTGTCAATAATTTCTTCAGTATATTTAACTGGTCGCTATGCTTCCTCGGTAGCAACGTAGTGCAGATATGATTTCTAGTATGATTCATTTGGGAATGGAAATGTTTATCCCTAATAGGGTTAAAAGTATTAAACCCAAGGTTAAATCATGGTTCGATTCGAACTCCAAAGAGGTTATCAAGGAGAAAGAGGTGAGCTGCCGGTGTTTTAAAGCCAACCCAACTGAGAAAAACCGGAGAAGGACCAAATTTGTACATGACCAAAAATTACGCCGAAAAATACATTTGTAAAAAATATGAAGAATTCTTTCTCTTCTTAGATGCCTACGCTTGTTGACAATGACTCTCCTTTACGTTATTGATAAAGCCAACTTATTTGCAAGGCAGTTCCCGAAAATTCATGACTCCCCAGTTTTTGAACGCGTGAATGATTCAATGGGACCAATCTTTTTTCGTACTCGAACTGTTGCGAGAGCTCTTAAAGATCTTTACATTCATAAATCCGCTGGCCCAGATGGTATCTCCGATATTATTCTAAAGAGGTGTTCTTCCACGCTAGCAAAACCAATGCGTAAGCTTTTCCATCTTTCCTTTTCTTCTGGACTCGTTCCGATTCGTGGGAAAACTGCATTTGTTCAGGCAATCGCAAATAAGGCGAATCTTCTTCTCCCACAAATTACCGACCGATACCACTAACGTCCCTTCTTTCTAAGGTCATGGAAACGCTGATTAATTATCAGCTTAAGAAATATTTTGAGGAACGGAAGCTTCTTAATGACCGGCAATACGGCTTTCGTAGCAATAGGTCCTAGGTGATCTCATGGTTTATCTCAACGAACAGTGGAACAAATCTTTACATCGTTTTGGAGAAAGTAAGATTATTGCACTTGATATTTCAAAGGCATTTGATAAAGTCTGGCATCTTGCTCTCTTATCGAAAATGTGTGCCTTCGGTATCGACCAATCTCTTCTTCTTTGGATTAGAAATTTTCTTTTGAACCGTTCAATACAAGTTGTTTTGAACGGATTCAAGTCTGAAACCCATAAAATAAATGCTGGTGTGCATTTTGACTCCGACCCTCTTCATCATTTTTATAAATGATCTCCTGTCTGCTACTTCTAATCCAATACATTGTTTCGCTGACGATAGCACTCTTAGCTTTTCATATTCGTTTCCAGACTCACAACTATCCTCTTCGTATGTGCAACAGCAAAATATGTTTAGCTCATTATATTGCGACCTATATGGCTGAATCACATACACGCTTCAGCTTCGGCTTCGCCTGACGTTTACGAGTTCAGTTCTAGGAATTCAATGCATGCTATCACAATGTAGCTTCGACCTCACGTTTTGTTTGACAATCGTAAGGAAAAGAATGTAATGTGACTCCAAACGGAAGCTCTATTTCAATTTTCTGAACATTTGCTTTGTCTGACAGCTCATCAGCAGGAAAAAAATGTCAACAAACAAAATATTTGCTCTTTGGAGGGATGAAATAATAGAAATGTCATTCAAAGCAACCTCGAAGCGGGCCTAACGTAATGGAGACTAAGCTGAAGCGTGTATGTGTTTCAGCCAATACAGTCAATCGTGTGGAATTGAATGCTTCGAAAACGCAATGCTCTCTTCTATCGTTAAAGCTAGATAAACATTCTTTGCCACTATCTATGAGTAGCACTTGCATCAACGAAACAGAAAATCTTGACATCCTCGGAATGTACATCAGCAACCACCTTTTGTGGAGCGAATACATAATGTTGCCAAAAATGCCGCAAGATGTCTAGTTTTTTCGAGACGTTGCAAAAAAATTTGTCTCTCCGTCTGATCTGGCTACAATCTACAAAACCTATATACGTCCTAACTTATTTAAGCTTCTAAGACAGTATTCAAAAAAGAGCTTTTAAAATGAGCTGACATTAACATCATCAACTCGTTTACGTCACTCGAACATCGACACAAGGTTTCTTGCCTCACCCTTTTTTACCGTTATTTTAACGGACTATGCTCTAGTGATTTGAAATAGCCAGTTTCATTCCTCCTCTTTAACAATTTAACCGTAATACCTGCGCTTCTAGGAATGCCCGTCCGTTTATCCTTGAGCCCAACTTCGGCCGTACTATGAAGTACAGAGAATATGGACACGAATGTGGAACGCCTTGCAACGCTCTATCTCTATCTATAGTGTTCGCTAATTATAAAAAAAAAAGAAAAACAAAAAATGGGAGTATTTTACGGAAAATCAAAATTTTAAAGCAAATCAATCGAAATATTTTATATGGTTATCTGCGTATCTACTGAAAAGCAACTAATCTAGCTCCGCCAGCAAAGAACGAATTTTGTATGCAATAGTTTCACACCTCAATTTTGTAGAACGTTTATTTTGAACGTAATTTCAGACCGATTTGTGTACAATTTTATCCGAAAAGGTCGAAAAAGTTGTAATTGTAATCATTTGGATTAACACAACTAAAAACAAATCAAACAAGACCCAAAAACAAGAAATCGATAGTTTTTTCACTAAAATCTAATATTGTACTAAATCGATTATAGCTTCTTTGGAGCGCACATCACTAACCTGACATTTCGATGCATTCATTTTCGGAATTTCTTTTTGTTCTCGTCATTCTGAATTCAAATTTCGCAGAGAGTAGACGTGTCGTCTGTGAATTCAGAACAGAACAAAAATTATTAAATTGTGTTCAAAAAATCAATAAATTCAAATAAAAAAAAAACTAACAAAGTGTGAATAAGAACAATTATAGTGAAAAAACGATAATGGGAGATTCCCTAGAGAACTCAGAAGCTCCCGTCGTGGACACCGTGAGTGTAACAATTGTCGATTATGGTGCTTTCGCCAATTACATCCGCAAAGCTGTGACCATTCTATTGCCTGAAGAAGATGTGGTTCCACCAGCATTGAATTTGGCTCTAGAAGACACCAATAACCAGGATTGTATTAAGAAATTCCTTAGTGATCCCCAGGTGCAGGCATTGTACATCCAAAGGAATTGCTTAAAAGGTAAAAAATGGATTTAAAAATTTGCAGAAAATAACTTTTCACCTTGCAACACGCCCAAGATGGCCGACTACAAAAATCGATTTCTCCCGAAAGAAGAACCCTTCTGTTAGGAAATTTCAATCTTTTTGCATTTTAATTTTTTTTCCTTATTGGGAATGGCTGAAATTTTCATTTAAATTTGAAAAAGTAGCAAACTTTTGAGTGGGGAAAGAAGAGAACATTTTTAGAATAAAATTTCTAATTAGAAAATTCGCATTGGGCTCCATTTTACACTTTTCTCTATACTTATTTGCTACTTGCCTTTCTGATGATGTCATCCGATGATACACCGTTTTGACAAGCGGCACATTGGTTTTTGACGTTTTCTTTTGAAATGCATTTCTGTTAAAACTACTGGAAAATACGACGTCATATTTTGGTTTGTTTTGTTTTCCATCTTTCGCCGGCTTTTTCTGGGGTTGATGTCTCCTTCACTATCTCTACCCGGCCAGCCGGTATGAAAGAGTCGTCACCGGCATAAACAAAACAATTACAGCTGGGTTTGTTTATATTTACATTGAAAATGACCTTTGTTGTGAACAAGTGATAAAAACAGAATAATTATTGATCATGCGTGTTATTTTAGCAAAAGAAATAAATACAATTAAACAGGTGCCGGCATAAATTGTTTACATAATATTTACATAATTGAAGGTTTACTTCAAAGAAGATGAATGTAGCACAGAGTTAATGTTTTCTGCTATTTGTAGGTCTTTTCCCATGCTACTAGTGCACTCATTGAATAATAAGGCAAACATACAAGTTTTTATTGAAAATGTAATAATATGATTGAGATCAACGTCTAGCGGCTCGTCCCAGCTTAGCATGGGTGGACATTATAATTGAAAATAATCATCATTATTATATACAGAAGTGCAAAACTTTTTCAACTATTACCGCCAAAACGAACATTCGTGTATATTAAAGTTGTTCGAATCAAATTATTTTTATTGCTCTAGACTATTTTAGGTGTCACCTTACTGTTCATAATCTTAAAGCACTGAACCACAAGCAAATTCTACAAATGCACTGTTTTTACAAAATCAATAATGATTTTCAGCTGTGCAAAACATTTGCAACTAGTGGCCATTTCTCTTTTCGTCTTATTTTGGATAAAAGTTAATCTAATTTATTTTGAGGTTGGTAAATTAATGCGTGTAGCATGATTTGTTTAGTTAGTTCTACGCGGGACTTTGATAGATAAAGAGGTTTTTTAAGGATAAATTGTTTTTAAATTGAAAAAAAAAGAAGATTTTTTTTTTTCACAAATTAACTATTTGTTCATACAGAAGGAAGGCCTCGAAACACCACAGCAAAATATGATTCAAAAGTAACAATTTTTTTCCGAAGAAACCCCACCGGATTGCGTGGTTTTCAGAGAGCAAAAGAGCCATTTAAAAAAAATATCGTTTGGCTTTTGCTAAAACTCATCTCAATTGGAGTCCCCAAAAATGGGACACGGTCTTGTTTTCTGACGAATCATCGTTCAATATGCGAGTATCGGGTGGAAAAAAACATGTCAACAGGCCGAGAGGTGAGAGGCTAAATCCAAAATACACTAAAGGGACGTTGAAACATGGTGGTGGTTCAATTTGGTCTTGGGCTGCTTCTCTGGCCAAGCAATCGGGCTAATTCGACAAGTGGAGGGCATAATAAAGTCTAAAGGCTATGTAGGCATCCTTTGTAACTCAATTCTGCCTTATGCCCATTGGAAAATAGACGTTCCAACACGATAATGATCCCAAACACAAATCGAAGTTGACTACAAAGCGGATTGCAGAAAAGAAGATTGAGGTTTTACCATGAAGAGCCCAATCCCCAGACATAAACCCAATAAAGGACCTGTGGGAAATTGTAAAGAGAAGAATTGGAAGCAACATTTTCCAGCACAAAAGTGACCTATTCGCTGGAATTCAAAATTAGTCGAATGACATTCCAAAAACGGTTGTTAATACCTTTTTATCTATGAAGCCCAGAAGATATACAGCCGTTAAAAAAAATAAAGGCTACGCAATTAAATGTTAACACTTCCTTGCCTTGAAATAAGAAAATAGTTTGGAATTTAGTTCTGAGGTCTAAGTTGCAGTGATTATAAATGCAATATCAAAACAAAATTTATAAAACTAAAGAAAGAATTTTGCTGATTGATTTTCTAAACAATTTTTTTTTTAATGAAAAATGTTGGAGGTTGGAGGAAATTACGTGTCACGATGTTTGTCCGCGATGGACTCCTAAACTAATTTACCGATTTAAATCAAATGTGTACACCGTGTGCATTTTGTTTCAACTCGAAAGATAGCTTACATCTCACGCAATATTATTTTATTGCAAATTTGTTGTCTATTATTTGATAGTCTCAAAAGATTCAAGCAAACGACAACATTAAGTAATTGTTATATAGATGGCACTATGTCAAGCTTCCAAAAGTTTCATATAAGCTACAATTTAATAGCATAACCATCATACCACATGTTCACATCTTGCTGAGGCCAAAGTGTATGTTTGAGTTTTACTTTTTCAATTTTGGGTGTTAGCAATTAAAGTGAATATATTACAACCAAATACGCAATGCATTAAACTGCCACACAATTTCTGCATCATCAGGAAAACAATGATTTGATACAGAGTATCTAGAGAGTTCTGGACATACAGAGTAATTACTCGAATCATAACTGGTTCGGTCATCGAACAGCCAAAAATGTTGATGTTGACGAAATAACTTACAGATACAATAGTTGTTACCAGGCGATCTGATGTCTTTTAAATCAATCGATACTGTTGTTAATGAAAATGATAGTGTACATTTTTAATTGAATTCACTAAATACATGTATCTGGAATGCCACAAAATAATATTCGTTTAAAGAATATGTGTACCTATTATTCTCCTGCGTAATTTGAATCCACCTCAATTATGCAACGGTACACGTTTGGTCATCAAAAAGATCACCGGGCAACCACTTTAACAGGAAAGTGTAAAGGAAAAGTGGTCCTGTTGCCACGTATTCCAATGATACCGTCTAATTGTACCATACCCTTCAGAAGGTCACAGTTTCTAATTCGTTTAGTTTTTGCCATGTCAATAAATAATCCTCAAGGGCGAACAATGTCCATTTGTGGTTTAGATATCGAAAATCCATATTTTCCTCATGGCAGCTATATATTTATTCACGTGTAGGAAAACCGTCGAACCTATTGGTGTTATCGAAAGATAGGTTAAGCACAAATATTGTGCGTCACTTTATTAAATTAAAATTAAAAGTATTTATAATACAACATAATAAATATTATTAGAAAATTGGAAACTATACGCCCTACCTACCTTCTTTATAAGTTTAACTATCGCATGTTATTTACTAAAAACTTTGTAATATACTTATTTGTTACAAACTTCAATAAAAATAATAAATTCTAATTTTAATGCTTTTGTATTGATTTTCTCTTTACGTTAACTATACGAACATTTTGATCAATTGTGTTCCAAGTCCTTCCCCTTGAAATCCCAAACCAGTAAATTTGTATACCAGCTTTAACGTGTCCTTCTTCGTTCGTAAACAATAATTTCATTGTTATAATAATTGGTAACGGTAGCAGAATATCAGTCATGAAGGTCTCGCCATGTTTTTTTACAAATGACATCTGTTTTAAAAAGCATGGTTAAGCCCATGTCTGATGTTCTCCTACCGTTCCCTTTAAATAGTTTACAACAAGTATTTGAGGTTATTTGTTATAGACTTACGAAAATTCAGGAAAAAAATTATCTCTTTATAATTTTTATAATTAAAAAAAACCTATTCCCATTAGTTTTAGGTTAATTTGCTACTATCGTGATTTAAAATTTTGTATAGAATGTTTTCCCGTCTTAAACTTTGGCACTTAAATGACGCTCAAAACTTTTCCAAGGAAATTGAGCTTTGATTGCATTGAATTTTTGTCCGAGGAACATTTTTTTGATGAATACAGGAGCCAATTCTGAGGGAAACAAGATTTGCAGGGAAATTCAGTCTTGAATTGAATCGGATTTTCGAATTTAAAAAATAATTAGATTCGGTGGGATTTTGCCACTTAAATACTTAAATTATTTAAAACTTTGTCGATGGCTTTGACTTTAGCTGAAGGATTCTTTGGATGGTATTTGCCTTAAGTGTTTGAGTTGTTAAAAAGAATCAAATCGCATCTGCAAAGCGGTCCACACGACCAAAGTGACTGTTGCGAATATCAATCTCGGGGTGGGTGCTTCATTTTGGCCAAAACTTTTTTTTGGAGAACATTTACTTTGGAAATGAGTTTTCAGTATTTTCCAACGCTGTTCACACGTAAAGCGTTGTTCCACGGATCTATAATAATTTTGTTAAGATTTCAATCGGGAAACAGTTTTCAGTGTCAAAAGTGACACTTGATTCTATGAGAAACCACTAGATGGCCCTCCGTGTAGACGTTGCTCTTTCTAGAATTCAAATATTATTCATGCTAAAAAATAACAAACTTTGAATTGAATAGAAATCTAATAATAAAAAACTTTCCCTTTTTTTACCTAGAAGATGAAAATGAACAACCTGCTGAGGGTGAAGAGGAGAAGGAGTCTGTTACTTATTACATTAGCAACGATGTCCACTTTAGTAACAGCCGAATGGCATCGTTGGCTTGTATTAAGCGTGGTACAGTCATCGAAGCGGACAAATCCATTCATTCGCAACTGCGATTGATAAACTTCTCGGAAGGCTCCCCATATGAAACTCTTCATGCCTTCATCAGCAAGTCTTTGGCTCCATTTTTCAAAAGTTATGTCAAAGAATCGGGACGTGCTGATCGTGATGGTGACAAAATGGCACCATCCGTGGAAAAGAAACTGGCCGAACTGGAAATGGGATTGTTGCATTTGCAGCAGAACATCGACATACCAGAGATAACACTCGCCGCTCACGGATCTGTAGCTTCTGTTATTCGAAAATGTGCCGAGGAGAATCGCAAGGCTAAAGTTGCTGATTTCGGCGACAAAGTCGATGACTCTACATTCCTCAATCAGCTGCAGAACGGCGTAAATCGTTGGATTAAGGAGATTAAAAAAGTCACTAAGTTAGACAGAGATCCGTCGTCGGGAACAGCTTTGCAGGAGATATCTTTCTGGCTGAATTTGGAAAGGGCTCTTTATAGGATTCAAGAGAAGCGGGAATCTCCAGAGGTTGCTTTGACTTTGGACATCCTGAAGCATGGTAAAAGATTCCATGCGACGGTGTCCTTTGATACCGATACGGGACTTAAGCAGGCCTTGGCCATGGTCGCTGATTACAACCCCCTTATGAAGGATTTTCCAATCAACGATCTCCTGTCTGCCACCGAGTTGGAGAAAATTCGTCCAGCTGTGCAGCAGATATTCTCGCATCTGCGTAAGGTTCGCAACACCAAGTATCCAATTCAACGGTGCTTGAAATTGATCGAAGCTATATCCCGCGATTTGAGTCAACAACTTCTGAAGGTACTCGGAACACGGCGTCTGATGCATATTCCCTTCGATGAGTTCGAGCGGGTTATGAATCAATGTTTTGAAATCTTCAAGTGTTGGGACGATGAATACGACAAGCTGCAGGGTCTGTTGCGTGATATTGTGAAGAAGAAGCGTGACGAGCACTTGAAAATGGTTTGGCGTGTTTCCCCAGCCCATAAGAAGCTGCAAGCTCGAATGGAACAGATGCGAGATTTCCGTCGTCAGCATGAACAATTGAGGACTGTTATTTTGCGTGTGTTGCGCCCAACCAAGCAACAACAAAGTTCCGCTCCAATTGATGCTCAACCGGAGGTTAAAACTTCCTACAGCTTGGAGGCAGCCGATGCTAATGCAATCGAAGAGGTTAATTTGGCCTATGAGAATGTTAAGGAAGTTGATTGCTTGGACATTACCAAGGAAGGTTCTGAGGCTTGGGAAGCTGCAGTCAAACGTTATAAAGAAAGAATTGGTAAGGGATTGTTTAGAAAACCCCAAAATCCTTAACTTAGGATTGTTTTTGTTTTGTTTTTAAGATCGTGTGGAAACTAGAATCACCGCTCATCTTCGTGATCAACTGGGAACGGCAAAGAATGCAAATGAGATGTTCCGGATCTTTTCTCGTTTCAACGCCCTGTTTGTCCGACCACACATCCGTGGGGCCATACGAGAATACCAGACCCAGTTGATACAGCGTGTAAAGGACGACATTGAAGCTTTGCATGAGAAATTCAAGGTACAAGCTTGTGACTTTGTTGAATTTGGGTGGGAAAAATATTAAATTTTCTGTGTTTTTTAGGTTCAATATCCACAAAGTAAATCATGTCGTTTGTCAGTGGTTCGAGATTTGCCACCTGTAGCTGGTTCCATTATCTGGGCTCGTCAAATCGATAACCAACTTACGATGTATCTAAAACGTGTCGAGGATGTGCTTGGCAAAGGCTGGGAATCGCACATCGATGGACAGAAATTGAAGGCAGATGGTGACAGTTTCCGAGCTAAGCTCTCCATCTCTGAAGTATTCCAAGATTGGGCAAGAAAAGTTCAGGAACGTAACTTTGGCATCAACGGACGTATCTTTACAATTGAGTCGGCTCGATCTCGCACTGGACGTGGAAACATTCTTAAGCTTCGTGTGAATTTCCTTCCCGAAATAATCACCCTGTCCAAGGAAGTCCGGAACATTAAGAATTTTGGATTTAGGTAAGGAGTTTTTATTTCTTCTTTTTCAAAAAGCAAAGCTAATTATTGCATTTGTTTTTTTTTTTTTTAGAGTTCCTTTGACAATCGTTAATAAGGCTCATCAGGCCAATCAAATTTACCCTTATGCTATATCTTTGATTGAAAGTGTCCGCACTTATGAACGAACTTTGGAAAAGGTAAGTTACAAATTCACGAATTTTAAAAGTTTCTTGTAGACTTTTTTTGATTTTCTAGTTTATTTTCTTTTATTAAATTATTTTCATCAGTTTTGTATACTAAAAACACATAATCAACAACATTTTGACACGATATTGAACCACGTTTGTTTTTTCAATTTTGTTTAGTCAAAAATAATTGGTCAGTTGTTTTCTTTTTACCTGCACCCAAGTGCTTGTTTATTTATTCCTTTCTTTCTGACATTTGTATATTTTCCTATTTTCGTTCTTAACCCAAGAAACACAAACCACTAATTTGATTTCCTTTTTTTAACTTGATGTAATGATCATATGAAATGCTCAGTGTTTTGTCTGGAAGACAGAATGTCTATTGGCATGACTTTTTTGTTTCAATTAGAAAGTTTAAACTTTTGAAGGCATTCATTTAGCAAGAAAAAAAATAAGAACGTGAATAGATTTTTTGCATTCAAAATTTATATTTTAATTGGCTGATTAGGAAAAATGCAATGCTTTTAATGTCGTAATAATTTCAATTTAGGAAAATTGCAAAACAAGATAAAACAAATTTTCATTCGATGAATGAAAAAATCGCCAGCATAAAAGGTAAATTATTTTAAAATCAAATTATACGGTATTTGTCATTTAAGAATTCACTGCATACAAATGAGGATGTTACAAAATTTTACCGAATCGAAAAATTGTCAAATATAATAACTTTAAACTTTAGATGTCATCGGAATATTTTATTATTCTTTTAAAAAGTCTTGTTGGGCATCCAAATTGTCCTATTCATCACTATTTTGCATAATCAAAGCTACGGGTTTTGTTGGCTTTTAAGGGGTGCTCTAGTTTGCAACTTATTTTTGTAGACATATGAAAACAGACAAAGAAAAAATCCAAAATTGTTTTTCACGTATCCATTCATGAAAACTACAGTCAATTTCATGCTTATGTTAAGGATATTTTCCCTACCCAATTTAATTTGACCCAGCAAATAATTTTTATTTTTGCAATTATTTCTATTCACATAGATTTTCTATGGAGTTTAGATCTGGAAACTATGCTGGCCATTGTAAAACGTCAATTAGTATTGGGCGTGTGCTTTGGGTCGTTGTCCGGATGAAGTATCCATTTCAGAGCCAATTGATCCTAAACGTTTGGCAGCATTAAATTTTGCAAAATGTCACGAACTCACGATACATAAAACGATCAATTGTACCATCTATTTGGTGAATCGGCCCCAGTCAATGCCCTGAAAAACATCCCCACACTATTACCTTATTTCCCCCGTATTTCACACTAGCTTTGGTGTAACGTGGGTTTAGTGCATCTTGTCTGGTCTGGAAAACGACGGAGACTATCGAAACACTTGAAATTGGATTTGAAATGTGTTGAAATGTATTACAACACAAGCAGTCATAATGATGAAGAAGCTAGAGAGCGAAATATTACAAAGGCTCAATTAATTGTACAAATAGGGCAGTGAAGCGTCGATCGGCATCTGCACTTGTAGCCTGAATTTGTTTTGACTTATGTATGTCCGGATCATGAAGACGTTGAAGTGGTTGGGAGCTGCGATACACCAATTACATTTCCACTCGGGTTAACCATCTGTTTATATTTAAGTAGATTTGCAACAGCACCATCAACCGCAGAAAGGATGTGCAATTGGTTTGGCCCTCCTCCATTTCCTTTCACTTCTTTTTTGTTGTTCTGAACAATTTTTTTTACTTTAAATTCAATGTCAGCCCAAACATGAAAAGGCAAATATTAAAAATGTGTTAGTGTAAATAGAATAAACTGATTCAAACCTTTTGCCAACCATCACCATCTCTTATTGGATGACCTTTGCTGTTGAGTTTATCAGCTATTACATTCCATTCTTTTTTAAAATCGGCTATGTTCATACATTTCAAAAATCCCCTAGCCAACTGCTCGTTGCTCTCCATCAGCTCGACGAGGGCCTGGAACTGGTTCTGATTTGTTAATTTCAACTGCAAATGTGAACAAATATTTTGTTTTTATTTATCGCAAATAAAGTATACTAATAAGTTCCATAAAATAAATTATTTAAAAAAGAAACTTAAAGCTTTGCGTACTTCCATTTCTTCGTCGTGAGCAAATTTTCAAACGAGGGATACCGTCGTTTTTTTTTTTTCATTGTCGTCGTTTCCTTTCGTCTTACAGAATACTAAATTAAAGCGTTCAACACACTTGACGTTTACACACGACAACAAAACGAGTGACAAAAGTTGAAACGACTCATGGAATGCAGATTGCGTCGTGTCGTATATTTTGCTATCGGTTACGACATCGGTAGTAGGGGTGATAATTTATTTAGTTTTAGTTGCCAATGTTTTGGCCATATAGAGCTAGCTTAGGCTGTACATAGAGCTAAAAATGAGGTTGGGTTGTGAAGAATTTTGGGACGTTTAATCTAAAATCATTGAAACGACATTCACGCTTGCAATAGGCTTAAGATTTACGGTAGTTGGGAAGATAAATTTCTCATATTTGTGTTCGAGTTATAGAAGATGGTGTTATCAAGAGTAAGGTAGTTAACAGAGCTTAGAAAGTAGCGATATATAAACACGATAACAGACTTCTGTCCACTTTATCCCAACGTTTTGAGATCATTATCCCATGTGACAGCCTGTATTTTAAGAATTTTTTTCAACGACCAGTAAATAGATACAACTTTATTATCATTTATTCACATAGTTCGTTATTTTGAATTAAATATATTGTAAAGAACACGATTTACACCAGTGTGAACAGCTCCACTAAACGGCCTTTTAATTTGAGTTTTGGGAGACATTTGAAAAAAAAGTCGCGAATTTTGCGTTTTTTTTTTTTGGTTCTATAAAAAAATCGACATTTTTGGAATTTTTGCTTGTCGATAGTTCATTCCATGTGTTTACATGTGCTGAATCCAACCCAACAAATTTCAAGTTATTCGGTCAAGCCGTTTTTGAGATACGATGTTCTGAGAAAAACTCGTTTAAAGATTCAAGTCCTCTTAACTATGAAAATATCAACTTACCTTTCAATCGGTGATGCCTGGTCCATATAGTATTCCTTCCACTTCTTCTATTTCAAACGGACTCACTTACGAGCCGCTTAGAACGTGAGATTCGATTTTCATCACGTTTCTCAACAAAAGTATGGGCTTCGAGGCCTATTACGCATCCCATAACCGACATTACTTTCAAATTAACTTCAAAACCTTCATTAAAGATTTCCTGAATAACTTTATCCGTAAGTTTACCTGGTCCTTTTCCACGGATTCCTTTATTTGTTGTATCTTTTTTAACAACACGAAGTCGTATTTTTAAATTTGAAAAATCCCTTTACTACCGTATTCTGGACATTAAACTAGCAATTTATGAAAAAATAAACAAACGATTTTTAGAACCCATCACATGGGATGACACCCTTAATTATTAAATTAACTATCTGAACAGGGTGATTTCTTGATTTCTTTAATGGACAAAAATCAGAGATATTACATATGTTAGTTGAGTTGTCGTTAGCTTAAAGTGAGATATTTAAAATACAAAAAAAGTCTTAAATTAAATACGCAATTTTGAAGACCAGTGATCGACAAGTGCCTATTTCGTGAATGGTAACACTTAGCTCATGACTGATTTGACAGATAATTAATTTTATCCTTCCGCTTAACGAATATGGTTGTTTATACGCTTGAACAACGCTTAGAAAAGATGCCGATTTTGCCTAAAAAATCATCTTTTATGATGAAGCTTGGCGGATATGTAAACAAGCAAAATTGTAGCTTTTGGGGCACAGAAAACCCTCACGAATATATTGAAAAGCCGGTACACCCAAAACAGCCCATTCTACCACTTTTGGCAAATGTAAATTATTGCTAATGCAAGACGCTATGAAGAAGGCAAAGACCAGGTGGAACAACATCACCACGTGTCAGGTCACAAAAAAAAAAACATCTGGTCAACACTAGATTTAAAGCGATCACGGTGCTTGCTATCTCTAAGCGGGTCACATATAAGCTCGATAATATGTGCCATAACCGGACACTGTCTAATAGGAACGCATGACACGCGGCTAGGCGTATTCTCAAATGACTTGCATAAGCTGTATGGACGAGGAAGAGGAGGAAACAGTTCTTCACTTCTCTGTAAATGCCCTGTCCTAGCTCTAAAATGCAAGAATTACCTAGGAGAATTCTTCTTTAACGATCTAAATCATATCAGCATAATCAGCCTCTCGTTTCGTAAAGGACTCAAACTGGTTCCATTGAGCTTAGGAGGAAGCCTCAAGATTCATGTGGTATCACTATGAGCCATTAAACTGGCCTAAGTGTTTCCGATTCCATCATGGACAACCACTTTAACCTAATCTAACCTAACATCTAAAACGAGTCACTGTTTGATGCGGATTTTGGTCCACAGGCATAATTGGGCCATTTTTCTTCGAAAATTAGCAAAGAGTTATCGGCCCCTGTTGAACGAATTTTTGTTCATACAAATTGAATAGGAGGATATTGAGAACATTTGGTTTCAACAGGATGGTGCAACGTGCCACACTGCCGAAGCTACACTCGATGATTTTATAGCATTTTCAAAACAAAAAAGAAGTTATTTGGCAGACCCTTTATATTGCCAGCTAAACATTGTTCATTCTACAATATTATATAATTTAGCATGTTCTCCGAAACAATGAATACACTTTTCTAACCGTTTCCAACAATTTTATAAACAGTTTTGTCACTTCGGCTAATATTAACTTCTTCTGGATTAGCAAATCTTTCATCAGACTTACATCAATGTCGGTTCGTTCTTATACCCTTCTTCGCTAAAGTACATTTTCTATAGGTTGTCGTTTTCCATATATTTAGAGGCTTTGATTAAGTTTAATGTTAAAAGACTCTCCTGGAATTGTTTCCAGTTCTTTGAGATTATACGTCGTATCTACCTAAGAGTTAAGATCGCGTGTGGAAAAGCGCTGGGAAATGCCATAGGAAGTGGTCAGTGTCTTTATGTTTCCGTCAAACAAATCCTTGTATACCGTCATCATATCATATCAGTGGCAATGTAAAAAATAGTCTAAAATACATCAATCAAGGGCAAAAATAAAAACAACAGCTTCCGTCCGTATTTATTGAATCAGTCGACTCAAATTTATTAATCTACTACACTATAAATAGTCCTCTTGGTAGGACGATCATATAATTCTGGTAACGCTATCTCCCGATCGTAACTACTGTGAAAAAACTGAAAAATCATTCAAAAATATCGTCAAAAAAACACCAAAAGAACCTAAGAGAAATAGAAAACTAAGCAAAAACATGATCATTACACACACACAATTCCATTCCGCAACATCCACATTATGAACTTTATTTATTTATTTATTTTTTCAATAATAATGCAAGCAAAAGAAAAAGGAAAAAAAGAACTACTTTTGTTTAAATAATTTTTTCCATGCAGCTAAATAATAGGAGTTTAGCACAAAATTCTGTATTCAAGGTAGATTTATATAAAAATTATAAAAAAAAGAAATTTTAAAAGATTAATTATCTCAAATGTCCTGCTTTGATTAAGTTTAATTCTTTTAAGTAGCAAAAAACGCTAGTTGTAGAAATTAAAAACCTAAAGAAAAAACAAATAATTGCATGCACTATGCCCATTTTTAATTTTAATAATAAATAAAAATCATCTTTCTCTGCAAAAATGTAAATTAAAAAAAGCAATGGCTGTGACTGTTAAATTATAAATCTTCCATAGGAACAATATACATTTTTAAACTTTTGTATTTACTTAGATTGAGGATCGTGTAAGTATTGTTCCTCTTGTTGCTGGTCTACGTAAAGATGTCCTGAATTTGATCTCCGAGGGCATTGCTTTGGTTTGGGAGAGCTACAAATTGGATCCATATGTCCAGCGATTGTCTGATTGTGTCACTCAATTCCAAGAAAAGGTTTGTTTTTGTCTTTTCTGAGGTAATGAAGAATCAACTAGAAGAGAAACTTCTTCTACAGGTTGAGGACTTGCTTGTTGTCGAAGAACAACTGGATGTTGATGTTCGATCTTTGGAAACTTGTCCGTATAGTGCTGCAACCTTTGCAGATATTTTGGAGAAGATCCAGCACGCAGTCGATGATCTATCACTGAGACAGTACTCCAACTTGAACGTCTGGGTAACTCGGCTCGATGAAGAAGTTGAAAAGAAATTGGCTCTACGTCTGCAAGCTGGTATCAATGCATGGACTGAGGCTCTTACCGGAAATAAGAAAGAAGTTGACTTGTCCATGGACACTGATGCTCCAGCTCAACCAACTCATAAACTTGGCGGTGAACCACAGGTAGACCTGAGTTTGCCTATCGTCGTACCCTATCCTCCTTAAATATGTTTATTTTTTTTTAACTTCCAGATCCTGAATGCAATTCACGAGATTCGTATAACCAACCAACAGATGTACTTGTATCCATCGATTGAAGAAGCTCGTTTCCAAATCATGCAGCAATTATTCGCCTGGCAGGCTATTGTAACATCTCAGGTCCGCTTGCAAAGCTCCAGATACCAAGTGGGTTTAGATAAGCCAGTATCTCAGACCTATCGCAATTTGTTGACCAAACTGCCCGAAGGCAAGATCCTCGAAAATGCCTACGGATCGATTGAGGATAAGATCAGTGAAGTAAGGAACTACGTCGATGAGTGGTTGCGTTACCAGAGTTTGTGGGATTTGCAAGCTGATACACTCTATGGACGTCTAGCTGAAGATGTCAACTTGTGGATCAAGTGTTTGAATGACATTAAGTAAGATCCTTAAAGCCTCGGAACATTTCTAAAAATAAAATTAAACTTTTGTAACATTTTTTTACAGAAAATCTCGAACAACATTTGACACATCGGACACTCGACGGGCTTACGGTCCAATTATCATTGACTATGCAAAGGTTCAAGCTAAGGTCACGTTGAAATATGATTCTTGGCATAAGGAGGCTCTTGGTAAATTCGGAACTTTGTTGGGTACAGAGATGACAACCTTCCATGGAAAAGTGTCCAAGTCTCGCAGTGATTTGGAGATGCAAAGCATTGGTATTATTGTCCTGTGAGTTTATTGCGTTCATTTTTATTAAACCTTAATTTTCTTTGTAGAAGCGGCTAGTACATCAGATGCCGTTTGTTTCATTACCTACGTGCAGTCTCTCAAGAAGGACATGCTCGTGTGGGAGAAACAGGTTGAAGTATTCCGTGAGGCTCAACGTATTTTGGAACGACAACGCTTCCAATTCCCCAACAATTGGCTTCATGTGGACAACATCGAGGGCGAGTGGTCGGCATTTAATGAGATTATCAAGCGCAAGGACACAGCAATCCAGACTCAAGTAGCCAGTCTGCAGGCTAAGATCGTTGCCGAAGACAAGGCTGTCGAAACTAGAACTGTTGATTTCCTTAACGACTGGGAAAAGAACAAACCAACAGGCGGCAAGACTCGTCCAGATGACGCCCTTCAACAATTGCAAATGTTCGAGAGTAAATACTCGCGTTTGAAGGAAGAGCGTGATAATGTGGCCAAGGCAAAGGAGGCCTTGGAACTGCAAGAATCTGCTATACCCAACAACAGTAGCGAACGCATGAATGTTGCCCTCGAAGAACTGCAGGACTTGCGTGGAGTGTGGAGTGAGTTGTCAAAGGTTTGGACTCAAATCGACGAAACCAGAGAGAAACCTTGGTTATCGGTGCAACCCAGAAAATTGCGTCAACAGCTTGAAGCTATGATGAACCAGTTGAAGGAGCTGCCCGCTCGTCTCCGCATGTACGAGAGCTATGAATATGTTAAGAAACTCATCCAAAGTAACATCAAGGTGAACATGCTGATCGTAGAGCTGAAGTCCGATGCCCTGAAAGAGCGTCACTGGAAACAACTGACAAAGCAATTGCGTGTAAACTGGGTTATCTCCGATTTAACTCTTGGTCAGGTTTGGGATGTAAATCTGCTGAAGAATGAAAACATCGTCAAGGACATCATTCTCGTGGCTCAGGGAGAAATGGCGCTTGAGGAATTCTTGAAGCAAGTCCGAGAATCCTGGCAAAACTACGAACTTGATTTGATAAATTACCAGAACAAGTGTCGCATCATTCGTGGCTGGGATGACTTGTTCAACAAAGTCAAGGAACATATCAACTCGGTTGCTGCTATGAAACTATCGCCTTATTACAAGGTCTTCGAGGAAGAAGCTCTCACTTGGGAAGAGAAGTTGAATCGGATCAATGCCCTGTTCGACGTGTGGATCGATGTTCAGCGTCGTTGGGTGTACTTGGAGGGCATATTCTCTGGCAGTGCAGACATTAAAACCCTTTTGCCTGTGGAGACTTCTCGTTTCCACAGCATTAGTTCTGAGTTCCTTGGACTCATGAAAAAGGTGACCAAATCCCCAAAGGTCATGGATGTCTTGAACATTCCAGCTGTGCAGAGATCATTGGAGCGTCTAGCTGATTTGCTCGGAAAGATTCAAAAGGCTCTGGGAGAGTACTTGGAAAGAGAACGTACTTCCTTCCCCAGATTCTACTTTGTTGGTGACGAGGATTTGTTGGAGATCATCGGAAACAGCAAGAACATTGCTCGTCTGCAGAAGCACTTCAAGAAAATGTTTGCTGGTGTTGCTGCGATCCTGTTGAACGAAGACAATACTGTTATTTTGGGTATTGCCTCAAGGGAGGGCGAGGAAGTGAAATTCATCAATCCCGTGTCGACTGTGGACCATCCAAAAATCAACGAGTGGTTAAGTTTGGTGGAGAAGCAGATGCGCTTTACGTTGGCTTCATTCTTGGCCCAGGCAGTTCAAGACATCAAACAGTTCCGCGATGGACAGATCGACTCACAAAAGTACATGGAATGGTGTGACAAATACCAAGCTCAGATTGTTGTTTTAGCTGCCCAAATCTTGTGGTCAGAAGATGTCGAAACTGCTCTCCAACAGGCCATGGAGAACAACAGCGGGAAGCCATTGAATACGGTACTTACCACTGTCGAGTCCACTTTGAATGTGCTAGCTGATTCGGTTCTACAGGAACAGCCGCCACTTAGGCGCAGGAAGTTGGAACATTTGGTAAGGTTTTTAGGCAAAATAAGACAGAACTAGAATTAATTGCGTATTTTCTGGTTTTTCTTCCTTTGCAAAGATCAACGAGTTTGTTCACAAGCGAACTGTGACTCGTCGTCTTATTTCTAATGGAGTCAACAACCCCAAGTCTTTCCATTGGCTCTGTGAGATGAGATTCTACTTCGATCCACGACAAACTGAGGTAAGTTTTGCTGGAGCTGACTGATTTTTTAATTCGGCATGAACTTCCCTTTTAGGTCCTAAAACAACTTACGATCCACATGGCTAATGCACGTTTCTACTACGGTTTCGAGTATCTCGGAGTTCAGGATCGTCTAGTACAGACACCGCTGACCGATCGTTGCTATTTAACCATGACCCAGGCCCTGGAATCCCGCTTGGGAGGATCTCCATTCGGTCCCGCTGGTACCGGTAAGACAGAATCGGTGAAAGCCCTCGGAAACCAGCTTGGTCGCTTCGTGTTGGTCTTCAATTGTGATGAAACCTTTGATTTCCAAGCCATGGGAAGAATCTTCGTTGGTTTATGCCAAGTCGGTGCATGGGGTTGCTTCGATGAGTTCAATCGTCTGGAGGAGCGTATGTTATCAGCTTGCTCCCAGCAAATTCAGACCATTCAAGAGGCACTAAAATACGACATGGACAGTAACAAGGAGAGCATAACAGTGGAGTTGGTTGGCAAGCAGGTCACCGTCTCGTCTGACATGGCCATCTTCATAACCATGAATCCTGGCTACGCTGGACGATCCAATCTGCCAGACAATTTGAAGAAACTTTTCCGCTCTTTGGCCATGACCACACCCGATCGTCAGCTTATCGCCGAAGTGATGTTGTTCAGTCAAGGGTTCCGACAGGCCGAAAAACTCGCCTGTAAGATTGTGCCCTTCTTCAAGCTGTGTGACGAACAACTGTCGAACCAGAGCCATTATGACTTTGGTTTGCGTGCCCTAAAATCGGTGCTGATCTCAGCGGGTAACGTGAAGCGTGATCGTATCATGAAAATCAAGGAAATGATGACTGCTCGTGGAGAACAAAACATCGACGAGGCTTCAGTTGCCGAGAATCTCCCCGAACAAGAGATTCTTATTCAGTCGGTGTGCGAGACAATGGTTCCGAAATTGGTTGCCGAGGATATTCCACTGCTCTTCTCGCTGCTTAGCGATGTCTTCCCGAACGTCGGATACACCCGTGCCGAGATGAGCGGTTTGAAAGAAGAAATTCGCAAGGTCTGCAACGAAGAGTATCTCGTTTGTGGAGAGGGCGACGAACAAGGTGCCGCCTGGATGGAAAAGGTAATTCCTGTGGCATTGCACAAAATGTCCCAATTTATAGTTAACCACAATTAGAAAACTAGTCCTAACCTCAATTAACGTTTTAATGCATTCGAATCTGTAACTGAAAACCATAATATAAAAGGGATTCGGTGAAACTTGGGTCGAAAAAGTAAGATCAGGCTGAGATATTTTTTGTTGTAGTTTTGTGATTTATTTTTGTGTGTTTTCTTCTTTTCTGTTGACAATCCTTCCATAAGAGAATGATAATAGTTTCCAATTGAGAGATTTCTTTCCTCATTTGGATTCTTTTAAGAGTCGAGTTCTTGACTTTTGGATATTTAATTTTAAATGTTGTGTCTGTTCTCCTCAAAGGTTCTGCAATTGTATCAAATCTCCAACCTTAATCATGGTTTGATGATGGTGGGTCCATCGGGATCTGGTAAATCCACCGCATGGCGAGTTCTTCTGAAGGCTCTTGAACGTTTCGAGGGGGTCGAGGGTGTTGCCCATCTCATTGATCCCAAGGCCATTTCCAAGGAGGCTCTGTATGGTGTAATGGATCAGAACACTCGTGAATGGACCGACGGATTGTTTACACACATTTTGAGGAAGATCATAGACAATGTGCGTGGTGAGATCAACAAACGGCAATGGATCATCTTCGACGGTGATGTGGATCCCGAATGGGTGGAAAACTTGAACTCCGTGTTGGATGACAATAAGTTGCTGACACTGCCCAACGGAGAGCGGTTGTCGCTGCCTCCAAATGTGAGAGTGATGTTTGAGGTGCAGGATCTTAAGTTCGCAACACTCGCTACGGTGTCTCGTTGTGGAATGGTTTGGTTCTCGGAGGATGTTCTCTCGACGGAAATGATCTTCGAAAACTATTTGTTACGTCTGAGGAATACTCCATTGGAGGATGGAGATGAAGAATTCGGCATGATCAAGAGTAAGGATAAGGAGGATGAGGTTTCACCTTCGTTGCAGACCCAGAGGGAAATCGCAATGCTGTTGCAACCATACTTTTCGGCTGATGGCATTGTTGTCCGTACGTTGGAGTATGCCATGGATCAGGAGCACATCATGGACTTTACGCGATTGAGAGCCCTCAGTTCGTTGTTCTCGATGTTGAATCAAGCTGCAAGGTGATCATCATAATACTCATTGCATTTTGGAATGTTTTAATTTTGTGGTTTTTCAGAAACATTTTGAATTTCAACGCCCAACATCCTGATTTCCCATTGAGCCTCGATCAACTGGAGCAGTATGTTCCCAAGGCTTTGGTGTATTCGGTTTTGTGGTCATTTGCCGGAGATGCTAAGCTCAAGGTACGTATCGACTTAGGCGACTTTGTCCGCAGTGTGACAACAATTCCGCTGCCTGGAGCTGCTGGAGCTCCGATTATCGATTACGAGGTTAATATGGCTGGCGAGTGGGTGCCATGGTCAAACAAGGTGCCTGTTATTGAAGTGGAGACTCATAAAGTTGCTTCGCCTGATATTGTTGTACCCACATTGGATACCGTTCGTCATGAGTCTTTGTTGTACACATGGTTGGCTGAACATAAGCCATTGGGTAAGAATTTTTAATTACTAAGACCTTAGGGTAATCCCTATTTCTCGATCCCTTCTTTCAGTTCTCTGTGGTCCCCCTGGTTCGGGTAAGACAATGACTTTGTTCTCGGCATTGCGAGCCCTTCCTGACATGGAAGTTGTTGGCTTGAATTTCTCATCGGCAACCACACCCGAATTGCTTCTGAAGACCTTCGATCATTATTGCGAATACCGTAAGACACCCAATGGTGTGGTATTGGCTCCAGTGCAGATTGGAAAATGGCTTGTATTGTTCTGTGATGAAATCAATTTGCCGGACATGGACATGTATGGTACTCAGCGTGTGATTTCATTCTTGAGGCAGCTGGTTGAGCATAGAGGATTCTACAGAGCCAGTGATCAAGCTTGGGTTTCGTTGGAACGCATTCAATTCGTTGGAGCGTGTAACCCACCTACTGACCCCGGACGTAAGCCGCTCAGTCACAGATTCTTGAGACACGTTCCCATAATATACGTGGATTATCCTGGAGAAACTTCATTGAAACAGATTTATGGAACCTTCAGTCGTGCGATGTTGCGTTTGGTGCCATCGCTTCGTCGCTATTCCGAACCTTTGACCAATGCTATGGTCGAGTTCTATTTATCGTCGCAGGATCGCTTCACTCAGGATATGCAACCGCATTATGTCTATTCTCCTCGTGAGATGACACGTTGGGTGCGCGGTATTTGTGAAGCCATTCGCCCGGTAGACACAATGTCAGTGGAGGGTTTGGTGCGTTTGTGGGCTCATGAAGCATTGCGTTTGTTCCAAGATCGTTTAGTGGAGGACAATGAACGTCGTTGGACCAACGAAAACATTGACAATGTCGCCATTAAGCACTTCCCAGGTGTGGACAGAGAAAAGGCATTGATGCGTCCAATTCTCTACAGCAACTGGCTTTCCAAGGACTACATGCCAGTTAACCGTGAAGAACTACGTGATTATGTTCGTGCTCGTTTGAAGGTCTTCTATGAAGAAGAACTGGATGTGCCTTTGGTACTTTTCGATGAAGTCCTTGAACATGTTTTGCGTATCGACCGAATCTTCCGGCAACCGCAAGGTCATTTGCTTCTCATTGGTGTATCTGGGGCTGGCAAAACAACTCTGTCACGTTTCGTGGCTTGGATGAATGGCTTGTCTATTTTCCAAATCAAAGTCCACAACAAATACACCAGCGAGGACTTTGACGAAGATTTGCGTTGTGTGCTGAGAAGATCCGGTTGTAAGGATGAAAAGATTGCATTCATTTTGGATGAGTCGAATGTATTGGATTCTGGATTCTTGGAAAGGATGAATACACTTTTGGCTAATGGAGAGGTTTGTTTTTAAAATCATATTCCAGGAGTAGGTTGTTAATTTGTTTGGTTCTTTTTCGGGTAGGTTCCTGGATTGTTTGAAGGCGATGAATATACCACTTTGATGACTCAATGCAAGGAGGGAGCTCAACGTGAAGGACTCATGCTTGACTCCAGTGATGAACTTTATAAATGGTAATTTTATACTTAAAACTGAGTCTAAGAGTGGTTTTGTAAAGAAAATTGTTTAATTTTGTTCAGGTTCACGCAACAAGTTATGCGCAATCTCCATGTAGTCTTCACAATGAATCCCTCAACTGATGGCCTAAAAGACCGTGCTGCAACTTCTCCGGCTTTGTTCAATCGCTGCGTGCTCAATTGGTTTGGTGACTGGTCTGACTCGGCGCTCTTCCAAGTGGGCAAGGAGTTCACAACTCGTGTCGATTTGGAGAAACCCACATGGTCGTCGCCCGACTTCTTCCCATCCGTATGCCCACTCGTACCAGCAACTCCATCCCACCGCGACGCTGTTATCAACAGTTGCGTCTATGTTCATCAAACATTGCATCAAGCCAACTGTCGTTTGGCTAAGCGTGGTGGTCGCACTATGGCCATAACCCCACGTCACTATCTCGACTTTATTCATCATTTCGTCAAGCTATACTCGGAGAAACGTAGCGAGTTGGAGGAACAACAGCTGCATCTGAATGTCGGTTTGAACAAAATCGCCGAGACAGTCGAACAAGTCGAGGAGATGCAAAAGTCCTTGGCCGTTAAATCACAAGAACTTCAAGCCAAAAACGAGGCAGCCAACGCTAAGCTAAAACAAATGTTCAAAGACCAACAAGAGGCCGAGAAGAAGAAGATTCACTCTCAAGAGCTGCAAATTATGTTGGCCGAGCAGACCATCAAAATAGAGGAGAAACGTAAATATGTCATGGCCGATTTGGCTCAGGTAGAACCGGCAGTTATTGAAGCTCAACAAGGTAAATGTTTTGTTATTCCATTCAATTTAACTCTATCTGCAGCCATCCAAAAATGCACCCTCAGATTTTGATTTTAATTTTCATTTCGTTTTTTTTTTTTAATTTTTTTTTTACCGTTACCACTCTTTATCTCTCTCTCTCTATTCCCTTGTACTCTCGATCCCATTAGCTGTGAGTTCGATCAAAAAGAAACAATTGGCTGAGTTGCGTTCGATGTCTAATCCACCAGCTGTGGTGAAATTAGCCGTAGAGTCGGTTTGTGAACTCCTTAATGAAAATGCAACCGATTGGAAGTCGATTCGAGGAATTATGGTTAAAGATGGCTTTATCTCGTCCATTGTTAATTTGGAAACGTCCAATATCACGTACGAACAAATTAAAAAAGAATATCTTATGAAAACAAACGAAAACATAATTTCAAAAAAAAAAAATCTGAAATCAAAAATCAAAATCATTTCATTAATCATATAAACACAACATAATCTCGCCTTCTAATAATTTTATTTTGTATTATTTTTTTTCCATTAAATGCATTTATTTTATGTTTAAAATTCTATTTTAATCAATCACACCAATCATTCAAATATCACTCACAAAATAAAGAACACTACAGTAACAGCAGCTAATTTGCAAATCCTAGATCCCAAAAACGTTATGAATCCTTAATAACTCCAAATCCTAAGCCTTAATCAATTTAATTTATTTATTATACACTTTTTTAAATTTATTATTTACTCGTATTTACTTACCTATGTTGTAAAATGTGTAACACAATGTTTATGAGATGTTAGGCGTGAATATTAACGAACGGTCTAGAGAGATGTTGTAAGTAACTAACAAAAAGCAAACCGAAGATGTCTAGCAGCGGATATCGGTCGGCAGCAAAGCATGGACCGATCAAAGTTCTTCTCTTTCTTTCTCTTTGGAAATTTTTCAATTTATTTTAAACAAGGGATAATCCTATTTTTATGGCTGCTGCTGTTGACCAAGATGAATTTTGTATCCTTTCGTTTTTCTTTTTTCTTCTTATGAAAATCACTTCATCAATCGAGCACAGCCTTCATTAATAATATTGGCCCATAGGGATGACGGGAAAAGGGCAGGTTTGGGGCTATTCTCTGTTCTGATTTCCTTTGCTTCTTGGTTAGCCATTTATTTAAATTCATTTACATATTTGTATTAAAAAAATATATCAATTTTCTTTTTTTTTCTTATTTTATTGGTTGGGGTTTAGAATTACTCTTTTTGTTTTGTAAATTCAACAATTTATATTAAGCTTTTGTCTTTAAAGCTCAACGATTATTTTTATTGAAACAAAATGTGTCTTAAATAAATTCAAATACTAGTTTTGTAAAATTTAATTTACTTTATTTCGTCACCTTTCCTAAATCCCAAACAAGACCATTTAAACCTCCGATTGCAGAGAAGCCTTAAAGCAAATAATTTAAATAAACAAAAATTATGAAAGGTTGAAATTTTTTTTACAAAAAAAAAACAACATTTTAAAATGGAGTAAACATGGTTTAAATTTTCAGTTTAAAAATTACCTTTACCATAAAATTGTTGTTCGGCTTTAATATAATTATTGTCCTAGTTCACACCACGATGCATGCGTCGCTGTTAGTTCGATCTATAAACAGCAAAATTCTTTGGATATTAAAACTTTAAGGACCTCAGATTTTTTTTAAAGGTTTACTTGTCATAATCGTCTTTTTAACGCCTTAGAAAATTTTGTTTATTTTTGTGGTACATCAGTCCGATCGTCTTATTGGTCAATTCGATTTCTTTAAAATCAGTTTTTCACTTGTAATATTTTGCTTATTTATAATTTTAGTAATGCATTTGTTTTACGTTTGTGTCTTTTTTTATGAGTAACAACCTAGGTTGCAAAGAAAAACATTTTCTTGAAAATTTCGCTCATTCACTTAAAGCCTTTCGTAACTCTTACAACTAAATGCAGAATTATTGTGTAAAAGTTTCATATTAATAGATTTATTTAATAGCAAGAACACCAATTTGTTTACTCATTCAAATGACGTAATCTCAGTTGTATAAGATGGTTTAGGAAGAAACTATTGATGAGTAGTTCTAGTACAAAAAACTTAATTTCGGAAATATAGGATTTTTTTTATATTTTTCAGATTATATTCAATTGAAAGCTTTAAACACGTTTTGTCCTTTTTTCTATTTATGAAAGTCTTCAAGAAAATATGCGACTTGTATTAATTTTCACGTAAAGGACCAAGAAAACTTGATTTCTTGATCCAATCCAATTAATTTTGTTGTTTACATTTGAAAGAAAAAGCCCAATAAAAAAAACTAACATGGACAAACAGAAACTCCTCATATGCCTTACTTAGCCATCCAATAATTCTATGCATGATTTCCTTTCGTATTATATTTAAAACAAATATTTAAACATTTTTCGGTGGATAATGTTTTCTGCTTTACTATTCCTCCTATCCGAAGAATGGTGTCCACTGTCCCAAATTTTCTCCATATTGCCTGGTTTTCCTAATCCAAAAAAACTATTTTTAGAACGTTTCTAAGGTTTTCTTGGATTAAGGTCAAGGCATTGGTCTGATCAACACCTTCTTTATTTTCAAATGCTCACACCATGTCATTGGTATATCTATACCAACTGGTATTTTCATGTGATTTCCTAAGAAGCCCGCTTGGCGAAGGGAGCTTGGATATAGGTACTTCACAATTTGGAAGGTATAAGCATTTTATAAAAATTGTAAACGAGCAGCGTTTAAATTTTCGCAACAACCAATCTAATGTCCCATAAGATCACCGGAACATCTTTCTAAATGTGTATTTTTATATATGTATGTATTTCGTTCATTATTTGGGTTTATTCTGGTTTAGTACGGAGAAAATTTAAATGTCTTGATAAACTTTATCTGGTAACCTAACAAAAAAATTGTCGGGTTCAGGCAACATAAGGGAATGCGATCTTCTTCTGACAAGCTAAAAGTCCAGCACGTAAAGTAATTTTACTAATTTCTCTACCAATTTGAGAAGGAACCCTTTTTTACAATACATTTAATGGAATTATTCAGAAAATAAATTATAAAATAATAAAGTTTAGCTTTCAGTTGAATGTATAAAACACGATCAACTGTCATTTTGACATAAGTAGAATTGACTTGATAGGGAGATTTTATTTGACTAACTTTCCATTAAAGTTGCTTTTAAGAAAATACTAGAAAATTGCCTTACTTTCAAGTCCCTTATATCGCCCGAATCTGGCCAATTTCTTTTTTTAAGTATACATTGGGCAGGTTCAGGCAACATAAGGGACTTCATTTGCAGTCAACTTCATTCTTTGAACGTACATTTTGACCAATGCAACTAGTTTGTTTTTTAACTGTCATAATCTTAAATCTTGGAACTTTACTTCACTAACCTCTACCTTCAGTTAATAGTACAAAAAGTACCAACACAATTACTGTCTTTAAAACACTCCTTAGGCGAGCTACAAGTCCACCACGATTTGTATGTTGTATTGTAAAGAAATATTAGTTATTTCTTTTCCAAATTGAGAAGGAACCCTAGAAAGGATTAAATAAATAAATCATAGAGTAATAAAGTTCAGCTTTCAGTTGAATTAAAAAAACTTTATCAACTGCCATTTTGATAGAAGTAGACTTGACTTGACAGTTAGTTAGATTTTTCTTGGCTAACTTTCCAGTCAACTTTCCAATAAAATTGCCTAAATTAGAAGGTAATTTTTTTGCTGGCCAATCAGATACTAGAAACTTGCCTAACTTTCAAGTCCCTTATGTTGTCCTGCGCAATTTGAGCTCGCATAAACAGAACTGCAGAAGTGAAGTAATGAAATATCCCATTTCCTCTGTTAATATCTTAGTGATCGAGGCCGAAAATTGAACCTAAAACTTTTACTAACTCCTCCCTCAATAATCGAAATAATAATAAATTGAGGATAAGTCATCACTTCTACATATGTTCTGATCCAATCTAAGAAGAAATTTTATAGTTTGCATTTAATCTCGAGTTGGATAGGCTATCCTGAATTTATACATTTTTAGATACATTATTGACCGTATCCTCGTTAAATTAGCTGGCACAATAACAGCTGGATCCAAGGCCCGATTTAGAGGCCTCGGGGCAATAAAGAAGCGGAGGCCACATAGCCCCAAATTATGTACAAAATAAAGTAATCCATTTTTATTCACTCGAGTTTTTCAATAAATAATTTATTGCACATATAAATACAAACGGAATACATATTACCAAGACTAGGCTCTTAATCATCCGGATACACTTTCAACAATGCCTCTGTTGCAGCGTGCAACTTTTCAGCATCCATCTTCTCGATGTGATTCAGGAATCCAAATCTCAAACCTACAGCTTCATAGGCATGCAATCTTTCAGTAAGAGAAACGGATAGCTGGTCAATCACTGGGATGAAGGCAGATTCAACCTCACATTTCTCGTTCTGGTGCGGGTGCGTGATTCTTCATTATTCTTCGTCATCAGATATTTTTTTGTGGCTGCTTTCTCGTATTTATCAAAATCATTTCGTTTGGATTCCACGAATGATTTCAATGATTCTAGTGCAGCATTGCCGATTCAAGAATCATTTTCGGGTCTTGCAAAATCTTGTTTCTACCGTTGAAACGCTCCAAGATATCGTTTTAAAATGTTGCAAACAAAGCGGTTTCAAGACCACTCATCTTCTGTAAAAGGTGCGTTGCTTCATTCCTTACGATGTCTTTTTGCTTTTAATTGGAAGATATGCTGGTTAGAGCTTCGATTTCCGAATAGCCGTTGACTTAGGCTTTTGTAGCTTCAACTCGACAAGACCAACGAGTGTAGCTAAACCCCGGTTGCCCTCCCCTGGCTGGATCAGCTGTTCTTTCAAATACAAAACAGTAATTTAATACTTTCTCTTTTACACGGATACCGTATCTGTAATTGAACACAACCTAAATCACTGCATCATTACGTCCTCCACAAACTGTCAACATCAGCACGTCTCTAATACATTGCAAATATGTTTTTAGAAAACGCTCTTCTTAGGTACCGTTTTTAATTTTTAAAACACAAATTGTTTCCGTGTGTTACTAATATATGTCGAAATTCCAATATTTGTAATATCTTTTTGTCTATATACAATTCCGATCTTCAGAATTCTAGGGAAAAGGCATGAAATATTGACATACATTAAAACGCATGTCAAAAAGGAGAACATGCTCTTTGTTCTGTAATAATGGTTTAAAGACCATACTTTATAACTTTTAAAGTAGTGGTTCTCGGGAATTGCAATGGAGAAATTTTGATCCATGTTCCTAATCAACCCGTTAACATTTTTTAGAAAAGTTACATATTTTCTGTCGATGTTGTTTTTTTTTCTAAATACTTTTTCTGGCCAACTTCTTTTACATTTTTGTATTCCTTTTCGAAACGAATTATTTAAAAAAAAACCTCATGAAATTGATCAGTTGCTTGTTTCTATAAAATTCAGAATATTGTTTAACAAAATGACTTCGTCAGTAAATACAAAACTTTTTATGTTATACAAAACTTGATATTGTTATCTTCCTAGCTTCAAAATAAATTCCACTCAATGTAACCGCATGGCTAATCAAGAAGTTTTGTTTTTGTAGCGTCAGTCCTCTTTTCGGCGGCGGAGAAATTCAATTTTTAATGAATCGTTCCTTTTTGATAAATTATAAGTTTCTTAGTTAAATTTAATTCCCACCTTTTTCGATTAAGTAAAAAAAAAGTAACATAATAAAAAAAAATAAAACAATTATTGAACAAACAAACAAAAATGAAATGAATTGAAAATCATTTTTCTTCAGCTGTAAAATCGATCAAAAAGCAACAACTCGTCGAGGTGCGAACAATGTCCAATCCACCAGCTGTGGTGAAATTGGCTTTAGAGTCAATATGTTTGCTCCTTGGAGAGAATGCGTCCGATTGGAAGTCAATTCGTGCTGTTATAATGAGAGAAAACTTTATAAATTCAATTGTATCTAACTTCGGTACTGAAGATATAACGTAAGCATGTTAACAAATTAATTAATTAATTAATAATAAATTGAACTTTACACCTTAATTATTTTTTGTATGTTATTTTAGTGTTTTTTTTTTTATTTAATTCTTCAAATTAATTTTGTTTTCAAAATATATAATATTGGTATTTTGCTTAAAGACAATTTTTATTTTTATTTTTGGTGAAGGAAAATTTCAACTAAATTGTAAATAATTATCGAAACTAAATTTTAAAAAATCAAGTGAAAAGCTTTATTTTGTGTTTTTCTTTGTACTTCTTCTATAAAATAAAATAACATCAAATTAAACAAAAACAAATAAAAAAATGAATATTCTTGTCAAATATTAAACTAAAAATAAAATAATCAATGCTTCTGCTTGTTTTCATCACGTTTTCGATTTTTTTTTAAATAATATATTATTTAGTTTTTTTTATTATTATAATATAAGGACTTTTTATTAATCATTTTTTTTAATTTCCTAAGCGATGAGGTACGTGAAAAGATGAAATCGAAGTACTTGAGCAATCCAGATTATAACTTTGAGAAAGTTAATCGCGCCAGTATGGCATGTGGTCCTATGGTTAAATGGGCTATTGCACAGGTAAGTTGTTGATTTTGATGCTTTTTTTCTGAAAATATAAATTGAAAATTATATATGAGGGATCTGGTTGTAATAATGGTTTCATTCATAAGTACTAAGGATGTTTTCATAAACGTCGAGTATCTGCGTTAGTACAACCGTGTTTCTGCTTTGTTGCATTAATGAACACACTTATTCTGTAGAACCTTTGTAGGCCTGCTTGAGTACGAATTTAAGAAGACACAGAATGTTCATAAACGTCACCCAAAAATCGAAAAAAAAAAATTTTGATAACCAAAATATCAAAGGAAAAAAATGTTTCAACTTTCTTAATTGACTTCTTCTTACGATTAAAAGTTAAATTTATTGAAGCAGCTTCTTTTTTCCCAATAAAACTTATATATTTCTCATATTCGACGAACCAAATTTTTGCATGATCAGAAATTAAGGCAAAACAATACTACAACATCCCAAAGGTAGTAAACATTTTTGGCCATTTGTAAAAAACGTACGAAACACCACGTCATCCTCGGTTCCAACGCTCGTCCACAATGACACTCCCTATATAAGCTCGATTGATAAAGCCAATTTGCTTGCAGCACAGTTTGCTGTTAATTCTACGCTACCGGAAAGTGTCATGAGTCCTCCTGTTCTTGAGAGCGTAAATGATTCTATGTGACGAATCTTCTTTCGCACTCGTGCAGTTGCAAGAGCACTGAAAGACCTTGACATACACAAATCCGCTGGCCCGGACAGTATCTCCCCAATTGTTCGGAAGAGGTGTTCTTCATCGCTGGCAAAATCACTGCGTAAACTTTTCAATCTTTCCTACTCTACAGGTCTCTTTCCGAGCAGATGGAAAATAGCATTTGTCCAGCCTGTCCCTAAAAAGGCGAATCCTCCTCTCCCACTAAATATCGTCCAATAGCAATCACGTCCCTTCTTTCCAAGGTCATGGAAACGCTGATTAATTATCAGCTCAAGAAATATCTTGAAGAACTGGAGCTTCTTAATGAGAGTTTGGCACCAAGTTCTCTTATCGAAAATTCGTGCTTTTGGTATCTCTTTGGTATCGAATCTCTTCTTCGTTGGATTAGAAATAACCTTTCTAACCGTTCTATACAAGTTGTATTGGATGGTTTCAAGTCTAAAATGCATAAAATAAATGCTGGTATCCCCCAGGGCTCCGTTTTGTATCCGACTCACTTCCTTATATTCATAAATGATCTTATGTCTGCCACTTCTAATCCATTGAACTGTTTCGCCGACTACAGTACCCTCAGCTTTTCATATTCGTTTCTAGATTCACATACTTGTCCTTCGTGAAACTTCAACGGCAGCGTATGAAAAGCTGATTAAATTCTGATCTTGACAGCATTGTCCAATGGGGAGTCAGAAACCGTGTAGAATTTAATGCTTCGAAAACTCAATGCTGTCTCCTGTCGTTAAAGCGTAACAAACCACCGATGCCACTATCTACGAATGGCACTTGCATTCAGGAAACTAATCAACTGTCAGTACTCGGTGTGTGTAACACAGATCACCTTTTATTTTATGTCTAACGCAGGTCTAAGTTAGGCAGACGTTTATAAAAACACCCTAAATCAGCAACTGTGGACTTAATGTGAAAGGACTCAAGACAAAAATATTATTTAAATGTCATAAATGCTGTATCCCTAAACAAAGCTTCCACAGTAAAATATGACAACTGTTCAAAAATTAAGTTGGAATTAAAATATTAAGCCTAATGTTTGACCAGAGGCCATCCAGTGGATGGACATACTAATGTACGCAAATATTGAGATAAGCACGTTTAATATTGTGGCCAGACTTAGAAAGGGAAACTTACTTTTAAAAAAAACACGAACAAAATTCAGAGATTAATATGTATTGAAGCGAATAATGCCATGACAACAACTCATACAGTAGCTCTCGAAACATTTCACTTACAAGCCCTACTCTATCTCTTCATAAAAAAAATGTTTACAAAGTATGGCTGACATTTTCAGACTTTTTTGAACCAGAATAGTACTATTACCATACTTAGCCATTTTGTTTTTCTTTGAAACTAAGAACAAAAATAGAACAGCTGCTGTAGCTAATCAGGACTCGAATGTCCCTTTTGGTTGGTATCCAAGGTGGCCTTTGAAAAACATTGTTCGATAATCTCTGTGATGATATCTCCCTTGCAACTAAAAAAATAAGATTTCTTACATAGTATCTATTTTTCTTTTCTTTTCCCGTTATGTTGAATAATTGAATATGTTGCTCAAGTTAAAAGTTTAGTCTTTAATAACAGGTTAACTTGGAATAACCATGTCGATACAGCTGTGTCAATAATTTGTGCTTCACTTAGAGGACTATCTGTTACTAGATCCGTACTACCTTCCCATATTAAATTACACTAGTAAAAGCACTTGTCCTACATATAGGAACATACGGTAGTGAGCTGTTTGCTAATCTTGATTCTCAATCAGCTCACACATTAAAGGTGGCATTTAATGCAATAGGTTTGTTTTAACCGGTAGCTTTCTTCAAATATCGTTGTTGTTATCTTAAAATTGAATGTTATCTCCAAGTTATCTATGTAACAGACTTAATTTTTGTGTGTCTAGCTGTTCCATTTTATGCTCTCGTCCATCTTTACGTGTTTGACATCGCGCGGGAAATTTTTCGTTAATGCTGTTGGTCTGTGGAATAACCTTCTCAGTCAAATGAGGTCTAGAATCGAAAACAGAAAGTTTAACTTGATGTAGAGCCGACATACAAATAAATAAATATCAAATATCGAATGAATTTCTCGAGAGTCATTCTAGCAAAGAAACTTTGCTTTCTGCTCTCCAAAATGTTGGCCCATTTGTCGTTAACAACGAATCATAGTCTCTAAATAGACTTGCCCACATTTTTTTATAAATTCATAGTTTGCTTTGTCTCTTTTAAAAAGAACCCGACAATTATTCTTAAATTTCTTGACGTTTCTACTCCGTTTTTTCCGGGTTGTTGTTGTCCTCTCTTCGAACTCTTAAGCCTTAATAGTGGAGGAAACATAATCTTTTACCATCTTCCTTTACTTTCTTTGGGCGTTATCGATCCCAAAAAAACACCAATATTTCTTATACAGTATCAAGATATCAATTTTATATATTTTTGTTTCTTATTCTTTTCATTAGATTGAATACGCTGATATGTTAAAACGTGTCGAGCCTCTGCGTGATGAATTGCAATCACTTGAAGACCAAGCTGCCCTCAATATGAAGCATGCTAAGGACACAAAGGATCTCGTTACCCAATTGGAGCAATCGATTGCCGCTTACAAGGAGGAATACGCCCAGCTTATTTCTCAAGCTCAGGCCATTAAAACCGATTTGGAAAATGTCCAAGCTAAGGTAGATCGTTCAATTGCTTTGCTCAAGAGTTTGAATATTGAACGTGAGCGTTGGGAAAGCACCAGTGAGACCTTCAAATCCCAGATGTCAACAATTATTGGTGATGTTTTGCTGTCCGCTGCTTTTATTGCTTATGGTAAGTGTTAGAAAACTTGATTGGATAAAATCAGTTCTCTTCAAATTGCTTTGTTTTGATCTGCCTCATTTAGGTGGTTACTTTGATCAGCATTACCGTCTGAACTTGTTCACAACTTGGTGTCAACATCTACAATCGGCAAATATACAATATCGACCGGATATCGCACGCACAGAGTATCTTTCCAATCCGGATGAACGTCTGCGCTGGCAAGCAAATGCTCTTCCTTCAGACGATCTATGCACAGAAAATGCAATTATGCTGAAGCGCTTCAACCGTTATCCTCTGATCATTGATCCATCGGGTCAAGCGACCACGTTCTTGTTGAACGAGTACGCCGGAAAGAAGATCACAAAGACCTCCTTCCTGGATGACTCGTTCCGTAAGAATCTCGAATCGGCGTTGCGTTTCGGAAACCCATTGTTGGTTCAGGACGTGGAGAACTACGATCCAATTTTGAATCCGGTCCTCAACAGAGAACTTCGCCGAACAGGTGGTCGTGTGTTGATCACTCTCGGTGATCAGGACATCGATTTGTCTCCATCATTCGTTATATTCCTCTCGACACGTGACCCGACTGTGGAATTCCCGCCTGACATTTGTTCGAGAGTGACATTTGTCAACTTCACCGTCACCAGGAGTTCATTGCAGTCGCAGTGCCTCAACCAAGTATTGAAGGCTGAACGTCCGGATATTGATGAAAAACGCTCTGACTTGCTGAAATTGCAAGGAGAGTTCCGTCTGAGGTTGAGGCAGCTCGAGAAGAGTTTGTTGCAGGCTCTGAATGATGCTAAGGGTAAGATTCTCGACGATGACTCAGTGATTACCACTCTGGAAACCCTCAAGAAGGAAGCCTTCGACATCAACATGAAGGTCGATGAAACCGACAAGGTTATAGCCGAAATCGAAACTGTGTCGCAACAGTATCTGCCTCTGTCAGTGGCATGTTCCAACATTTACTTTACCATGGACAGTCTCAACCAGGTGCACTTCCTTTACCAATACTCTCTTAAGATGTTCTTGGATATCTTTGGCACAGTTCTGTTTAACAACACGAAACTGGAAGGCAAAACTGATCACACAGTTCGCTTAACTATCATCACCAGGGATCTATTCCAGGTTTGCTACGATCGCGTGGCTCGAGGAATGCTTCATGCAGATCGCCTAACATTCGCACTGCTCATGTGCAAGATCCATCTGAAGGGAACATCCGAGGCTAATCTGGATTCTGAGTTCAACTTCTTCCTACGTAGCCGAGAAGGACTCCTGATGAATCCCACAACAGTTGACGGATTATCCAGTGAACAAATCGAGAGCGTCAACCGCTTGGCTACTCGTTTGCCCATCTTTAAGAAACTTATCGAAAAGTTGAAGTCTATGCCCGAAATCGGTGCCTGGCTGCAGCAGAGTTCTCCCGAGCAATGTGTTCCACAGCTGTGGGACGAATCGAAGGCCCTTTCTCCGGTTTCTTCGTCGGTTCATCAATTGCTGCTGATTCAAGCCTTCCGACCGGATCGTGTCATTGCCGCTGGACACAACGTCGTTAATACTGTCCTTGGAGATGATTTCATGTCGACAGCCGAGAAGGAATTGGACTTCGCTCAGGTGATTGAGAAGCAGTTGACCTGCAATACTCCAGCTTTGCTTTGCTCAGTTCCTGGATTCGACGCCTCAGGAAGAGTGGATGATTTGGCAGCTGAGCTTAATAAGAAGATCTCAAGTATTGCCATCGGTTCGGCTGAAGGTTTCAATCAAGCTGAACGAGCCATCAACATGGCTTGCAAGAGCGGAAAGTGGGTTCTCCTTAAGAACGTCCACTTGGCTCCGCAATGGTTGGTGCAATTGGAGAAGAAACTACACTCTCTTCAACCTCATTCTGGATTCAGGTTATTCTTGACCATGGAAATCAGTCCTCGAGTTCCAGTTAATCTACTTCGCGCTGGACGAATCTTCGTCTATGAACCACCACCAGGTATTCGTGCCAATCTTTTGAGAACATTCTCGACTGTTCCGGCCACACGAATGATGAAGAGTCCTGGCGAGCGAGCTCGATTGTACTTCTTGCTTGCTTGGTTCCATGCCATTGTACAAGAGCGTTTACGTTATGTTCCACTTGGTTGGTCTAAAAAGTATGAATTCAATGAGTCTGACTTGCGAGTAGCATGCGACACATTGGATACTTGGATTGACACCACTGCAATGGGACGCACAAATCTGCCTCCAGAGAAGGTTCCATGGGATGCTTTGGTGACACTTCTTTCTCAGAGCATCTATGGTGGCAAGATCGACAATGATTTCGATCAGAGATTATTGGCATCGTTCCTGTCGAAGCTCTTCACTGCACGCAGCTTTGAGGCTGACTTTGCTTTAGTGGCCAACGTAGATGGCGGCGCAGGTGGCCAGAGGCACATTACCATGCCTGATGGAACTCGTCGTGATCATTTCTTGAAATGGATCGAAAACTTGGCTGATCGCCAGACCCCATCATGGTTGGGATTGCCTAATAACGCTGAAAAGGTATTGTTGACTACTCGCGGAACTGATTTGGTAAGCAAGCTGTTGAAGATGCAACAGTTGGAGGATGATGATGAGTTGGCCTACAGCGTAGACGAGAACCAAGAAGCTGTACAGACGCGCAACGAGGATGGCAGACCATCGTGGATGAAGACATTGCACAATAGTGCCACCGCATGGTTAGAACTATTGCCAAAGAACTTGAATGTACTTAAACGTACTGTGGAGAACATCAAGGATCCTCTTTACCGATACTTCGAGAGAGAGGTGACGTCAGGAGCAAAGCTTTTGCAGACAGTTATTTCAGATCTTCAAGATGTTGTGTTGATCTGCCAGGGCGAGAAGAAACAAACGAACCATCATCGTTCCATGCTTTCAGAGTTGGTGCGTGGAATCATTCCGAAAGGCTGGAGACGTTATACTGTTCCAGTTGGATGCACAGTTATCCAGTGGATTACTGATTTCAGCAACCGTGTCCAGCAGCTGCAGAAAGTTTCTCAGTTGGTCTCGCAAGCTGGAGCTAAGGAATTACAGGTATGTTTCCATTAAAGATCGTTAATCGTGTGGTGTTCATAATTATTTTATGCTTCTAGGGTTTCCCTGTTTGGTTGGGTGGACTGTTGAATCCTGAAGCATACATCACAGCCACAAGGCAATGCGTGGCACAGGCAAACAGCTGGTCCTTGGAAGAACTTGCTTTGGAAGTGACCATAACTGAAGCTGGATCGAACTCAAATCAAAAGGACAGCAGCTTTGGTGTGACTGGATTGAAACTGCAAGGCGCACAATGCAAGAACAATGAACTTTTGCTTGCTTCAACCATCATGATGGATCTACCAGTAACTATTCTCAAATGGGTCAAGGCCAACAGTGACATTCGCGTTAGCAAGCTGACTTTGCCAGTTTATTTGAACTCAACTCGCACAGAATTATTGTTCACAGTCGATTTGGCAGTTGCTGCTGGACAGGAACAGCACAGTTTCTACGAGCGTGGTGTTGCAGTTCTCACCTCGACTGCTCTTAATTGAAATTAATTTGTAACTTGAATATAAGCTAAGCTTAGTATTCGTAGTCGCTCAAAGCGTTTTAAAGTATAATTATATTCCTTTTATTTAAGTCAATATTTTGGCATTCAATTATTACTATTCAAATATATTAATTAACAAAGTAAAACAATAAAATGTTATTAACCAATAAACTAGGTCTCTTGTTTATTATTATGGAAAAGTCTAGAAGGATTTAAAGCTCCTAGAAATACAAGCTTGGTGAAGATTTACTGTGACTTTAAACATAATCATTTGGGTTCAATGATAGATGTACAGACATAATAAAAGAAATGGAACTAATCATCAAATTAGGCCACGCCTACTAAATTAGTTATGTTTTTTTTTTATAAATTACGCCCACAAGTTAGGCCACGCCTTTTAAGTTTTTTTTTTATTTTAAATAAACCACGCCCAATTATACCATATCTATGAAATAAGCCACTCCCACAAAATAGGCCACGCCCACAAATAACGCCACACCCAAAATGGGCTACGCCCACGAACTAGTCCCCACCCAAACATTAAAGAAGCCAAAATAGGACACACCGCGTATACACAAATTTCAACGACCAAATAGCTGGAAATTTGTTCGATTTTCAGTTCAAACATTTTTAAAACACTTTTTTGAAGTCTGTGGTTGACGTACAATAATGTTTTACACACCAAAATGACCGTCAATTGGTTACAAATCTAATGAGATGTAAAGTTTGAAAATCGGTTCTAAAATAGACTTGAAAATCACCGTTTTCTGAAAAAGTTGACTTTTTTCCTTTTGCACCCCCTAACTCCATAAAATAATATAGACACATGTACATTTTTTGAGTTCAAATAACGCGTCAGCAATTTTCCTTTCGATATACATCTCCATTTTAAAAATCGGCTTCGTATTTTCCGATTTATAACAACTTTTATGCAGATGAAACGAAGAAAAATCACTTTTTCATACATTTACCTGCTAAAAAATCGAAGTTCAACGTTTGTAAAAAAACATGCAATAAAAGTTGTCCTAAGGGTAGTTTTTTGTAAGGAATTCAAATTTGTTAACTATTTTTCCCTATCAACTCTTGTTTTTATGTTTTTTGAAGAGAAAACTAGAAAACTAGCACTTCCAAAAATAGGCCACACCCAAACAGAAGTCACGTTCACAATTAAGCCACACCCACAAGCTAGTTCGTACTTGTAAAATAAAGCTCCAACAATCTTTAAAATTTTGTGATGTAAGAAACTTTAATAGGCATTATGTCTAAAATGTATGACCGTATGACGCACAAATAACATCCTGGGTGTTGTCCGCTAGCATACCAGTCTCACGGGCAAGTAACACAAAACTTGCTTACAATTGCAGAGCCCAAATATTCCAAAGAAATAATTTTTTTGGCATCGCTCCCCATTTTTTGGCAATAGTGTTCAATATTTCCTAACTTTTTGTAAGCGAAAAGCTAATTGTTCCGCGTAGGTATGATACTGATTTTCTGACAAGATTTAGAGTTTTACGTACGCTTAAAACTATAGGTCCCCTCCATCCCTGAAAGCATTACTAGCACACAGGAATAGTTTAGAGTTGTAGGTCACTAGGCCCTAGTTCTCAAAGGACTGCTGCGGCACCTAATTTATTTGTATGTATAAAGTACCAAACTTTCTTTAAATGTATAACCGGAAAAGACACTACTCTCAAAATCCTTGTACCATATCCTGAAAATAAACAATATGAAATTTTGTAATACAGTGAATCCTGTCAGTCGGTTCCATGGTGTAATGGTTAGCACTCTGGACTCTGAATCCAGCGATCCGAGTTCAAATCTCGGTGGAACCTTTTTTCTTGCCCCCAAACCAGCAACAGTCCCCAAAATCCCCAATCCTTACTCATGTATAGACATGTACCTACATAAGTCTGATAGTTATTGCGCCAGTTCGTTTTTTCTCTATACAAATTATAATTAATCGTGGAACCATAATATTCTCAGGCAGGAAAGCTTAAAAAAAGTATCCCAATCATGTATGTAGTCTTCAGGTCTGTTTGAGTCCCCCCACCCACACCTAGAAAAGCGAATAAAATTAAACAAATTAATCGAAAATACACTTGGTTACTACTTGCTACTTACAAATAAACATTTATTTTCTAAAATTAAAATATATTCAGAAACAGTTTCCGAAATAGAAGGTACCTAGCCCCATCTATAGCTTTCTTCTCACTGAACTTGATTTGATTCATCTCCCTTCTGAAAGTCTTTTGTTGCCAAAAAGTGCATCACTCTATTTATAGAACTTGCATTTTTTGAAAACATCAATGATTGGCTTTTAAGCTGGAAGTTTGACATCATTTTGAAACATGGTTCCATGGTGTAATGGTTAGCACTCTGGACTCTGAATCCAGCGATCCGAGTTCAAATCTCGGTGGAACCTTGATGGAATTTTTTAAAATTTATCTTGGTTGTATTTTGTAAATGGAAGTTGTTATAATTTATAAGAAGGTTTATTTTATGAATTAAGGAAAGTTAAGGACTGAATGGAAATAAAAATTAGCTAAAAAAGAAGTAAATTTAACTTTATTAAAGAGAGAAATAGTCGATCTCATAACCCGAGCTCGTAACTCCACGTTAAAAATTATACCTAGGTATTTGAAATTCATTTTATGGAACTTCACTGTTATTATATTTCTTAATATAGTTTAGCACTTAACTTGCTTCATAAGTCCAAGAGTTTAAAATTAATACAAACATTTTTTAAATACGAATCTCTCGTTTTTTGGTGAAATTTGCAATTTGTGAGTTAAGAGGTTTGATTTTGAGGCCGACAAAATGTGAAAAGAATTGAAGGGCGAAATGCAAGGGAGTTTTAACTTTGGAGAACTTGAGTTGTGAATTGCTAACACTTATATACAAAGAGTCTTAAGCTAACCATTAGTTTTCAACTTAATTACATACTTAAAGTGGCGCTACAGTCCTGTGTGAACTAGGGCCTCATCCAACAAACTTCTCCATCTAGCTCGGCCCCTAGCATCTAGTCTCCAGTTTCGCGCTCCAAGTTGGGTGTGGTTACTTTCCACTTTCTACTTCGTTGTCTTGTGGGTGTGGATTCAAAGACTTTCCGGGTCGGAGCATTAGTTTTCATGCGCTCTACGTGACCCAGCCCATTAGTTCTCAACTGGTCCTACTTTTATAAATTGACTAGCTGGCCCGGCAAACGTTATTCTTCTATTTTTGTATTTAAGGTAATTTGGTTCCAATAATTATAACGGCCACACTAAAGATGAAAAGGCATTTTTTTAAACATACACAGGATAATTTTTTACACATTTACACTATACCCGTTTTTGAAAGCGAACTTGTTTACGTCTTTTCTTTATAAAGGAGAAAAAAAAATCATAAAATTGGAATAAATTTGAAATTTTAAAATATTATTAAAAACATATATATGGATATAAAAAAGTGCTTCACTATATGATGAGGCCACATACAAAACTCAAGTTAGTGATATGTATTTAATATTTCTGGTTTTGAAAGATATACTTACAATTTTTTTCCAAATTTTCCTCCACTTTTTGATGTAACATCTAAAAACAGTTTTAAATAGATTCATAGTTTTTCAAGAATAGTAGTATGAAATTTGGTCCCAGGCATCGTTTATAGCTTCGATAAAGGTGTATTTTTCTTTACTTTGTATGCCGCCTTCATAAGCTTTTACAAGACACAAAGTGAATTATATTAGGTAAGTCCGGTGAAATGGATGGTCATTACAAAAAGTTCCACGTCTTCTGATTGATTGTATTTTCTAATATCTTGTTGAAAAATTCAAGTTAGAGGTCCCAGAAAGTTTAACGGGTTTGGAAATAATCGTTCCAACAAACATTTGTAGTTGTTTCCGTTTATTGTTGTGGACAAAAGCTTTAACCTCATGGCACCTTATGTAAGGCTGTAACTCCTTCGATAATAAGTTGGCTCTTTCTCAGATATGTAATAGGATTTATAATGGAGAACGTCAAAGTAGAACTTTGTTCTTATCCCAAAAAACAAGGCGTTTCCATTCACTGCTCCAAAAGATATGTTTTCTTGCAAAATTCATTCCATGCTACTTTTGCACTTTTTCAATATCCTCTTTTGGATTATACCTATCGCTTTTTCAAGTATTCTATGGACTGATTTTATGCTAGCTTATACTCCAGTTATGTCGGTATTGCTGCTGTTGTACTTCTTTTTTCCAATATTTTTGTGGTTCTAGAAAATAACTGTAATAATATCAAAAAAATTGCTTATGTTTAATAAAGCAACCAAATATTTACAACAACTTCGTCCTTACTCCTTATGATACACTTATATTATAAACTGCTCACCATTGACCTCTTGCTTTGAATGCTTAAAATGGACTACCCCAATCCCAATCTCAAAACTCAACATTTCGTCCTCGATCCTGCAGCTGTGGCCTGACTTTTGCTACTTTTCGGTCTACAAGCTTATCGACTCACTATGGAAAAGGGTGTGCCCTAAATCACACCATGTTGGTTGACCAATCCATTTGCTTCACGGTTGCAGGTAGCGCTCATCAATGCACTATGACGAGGTTGTCTATCGTGCAGCTGCGCACAAATTTGGTTTCCATCGGTTCGGTGGTGTTGCGGTCGCTTCCTAAACCATTTTTTGATCGAAAAGAAACTAGCTGGTGATTATGTGGTTCGGTTTTTTGTATGTTTTTGCTAACGTGAAAGTTTCTGATCGTTTGTAAAAAATTGTATATTTCAATTGAATATCTGACATTAATCTTACAGTTGAATGTGAAACTAATTTTCTTACAATCAATTCTGAGGATTGATATTTTTCGCTTACAGATCTAAAAATATTGTAAGATAGGTACACTGCCAACCACTAGGGTGAGGCCACACATTTTGGAATCGATTTATAGCTGGTGGAAGAGTTGTATACCCGGAAACTTTTACTACCTGTGAATAGGCACGTATGTATGTATTTCACCATAACCAATTCATAGAATTAGAAACGAGCATTGGAACTTGGAATTTCCCAATATCAAATAATGAACTACTAAAAAAAGCGTATAAAAAATGCTTCACTTGGATGAGGCCATTGAGAATATTTCTGTGTGGAGTTTTCTATTGCAAACTTTTTTAGAGAATACATACAGTTGTGTTAAAAAAAATAGGAGTGCCTGTTCTTTTTAGATTAAATCGTGACTCAAAAGTTGTAGGTATAATTTTTTAAATTTTGTTTTTCTTTTGTACAAAATCGGTCCAGTCTTTTATTATTATGCTTAACATGAATTTTATCAAAATAAAGCCAAAACGAATTGTTCAAAATAATAGAAGTAAACAAAATAAAGTATGAAAAACTAAAAAAAAAATATTCAATATTAAGATTTTGTTGTCAGTATTTTGTGGAAAATCCTTTGTTTTTATAATTGCTGCACATCTGCGTGGCATAGAGTTCAAAAGGGCCTGACAACACTCAATTGGAATTTGGTTCCATGTTTCCTCGACTGCGTCCCACAACTGCCTCGAATTCAAGGGTCTTCGTCGAGAAACACCCTTTTTCACATCTGCCCCTAAATTTTCTATGGGATTGAGGTCAGGTGAATGAGCTGGCCAGTCCATGACCTCAACCCCATTGACTCGAAACCATTCCTTGGCAGACTTACTGGTGTGTTTCGTGTCGTTGTCTTGTTGAAATACCCATTTAACCGGCATATTCCAACTCGCATAAGGCAGCATCACACTGGAATTATATCCACATAAACGCGCTGGTCCATCGTGCAAATGATTTGTTGTATGGGGCCAACACCAGCACATGAGAAACTGCTCCATGCCATCCCTTTAGCACCTCCATGCTTTACCGTGTTAATGGTGTACCGAGGCTTAAACTTGGAATTTTCTGGACGTCGGACGTATTGCCTAGAGTTCCACCGAATAAAACAATTTTGGTCTCGTCAGTCCACAAAATATTTCGCCATTTCTCTGCAGGCCAATTAGCATGGCTTCTTGCAAATTTCAAACAAGCGGCTACATGTTTTTTGTAAGCATCGGCACTTTTCGTGGACTGCGAGCGGAAAGATTGTGTTCCACCAATGGCCTTCTTATTTTTATGCTACTTACTGCCAGTCCTAGATCTTTCTGGACCATCTTAGAGGACGCAAAAGGATCCTTTCGGCTGTAGCGAGCAATACTACGATCGTCATTTTCACTCGTTTCTCGTTTCCGTCCCCGGGTTTCGACTTTATTTTCATATTTTACAGCATTGGCGATCATTTGGTCAGAGCACCTCAACATCAACTTTATATCCTTATACGTTTTTCCTTCATTTTGCAACTTTTTTATGATTTCCCGTTTTTCGTCGGTGCAGTGCTTTCCTCGGCCCACTAAATAACCAAACTTGTTTAGATATTCGATATTCCAACTATTTAATATTCCTATTTTAATTTAGTTACTTACTGTTTATTTTTTTAAGTTTTTGATTTTTTTTTTACGTACAATATAACTCACACTCCTATTATTTTGAATAGACTGATTGAGAGTAAAGATCATTTGATCACTGGTTACAAATGTAAACGGTTATGAATTGCAAACTAGTTCATTGTTTTATCATCTTTAACGTCCCGTTATACTTACCGGTAGAGAAATGGGCTGATTACGAGTACACACATGGTAAGAAAAACACTTGAGCAAATTTTGTAAAAGCACTCCTATTATTTTGAACACAGCTGTATGTATCTTTCTTAAAGAGTGTTGAAAACAAATGTTTAAATTTAATTTGAAACTTGTCTTAAATTCCACTCTACCAGTGACTAAAATAAGGGGCCCTACTCTGTATTTCGTTCCGAAAGTGAAAATTTCCGAAAACGAATACTTTGGACTCTCTATTCCTAAGGAGGAATTTTCGTACCTGGCAGCACGTTTTTAAACGTCAAAAGCATTCTAATACGGAAAATTTGTTCTACAGCTAATGTGATAACGAAATTGAGAAGGAAAGTCTTAAAATGTAATTTTTTTTTTGGAAAATCTGAGTTATAATAACAATTGAAGTAAATAAGTGAAATGTGCATACAAAGCAAAATCAATTTGAGATGTTGATGGAGTTTCTGTGTGCTCATCCTGATTTGGCCAAGGGACATTTGAAAACTCCGGACGCCAAGCAAACATCCAACAATTTGTGGCAGAGACTTTCGTCACAATTGAATGAAGAAGGACAACCGATGCGGGATGGAGTCGCCTGGAAAAAAGTAAGTTAAGTGCCAAAACTATCGTTGAAAATTAAAATTAATGAAATCAAAGATATTCGTAGGTATGGACAGATCATAAAGCTTATAAAAAGGCAAAGCTAAGGAAAAATAAAATTGGCATTTCAAGGACAGGTGGTGGACCTTCGAAGCACTGCTCGTTCACCCCTTCAGAGGAGCTGGTAATAACATTATTAAAAATAGACGAGTCCATAAGCGGAATATCGACAGCTCGGGTTTTCGGTGTCCACATGGACAATACTGACCGTTAACAAGTAGTAGCTGAATCAACCGAGCGAGTGGACATCGAGGAGCACGAGTCGGATATTCCAGTTCCAGTACTTGAAGGACGCAGAGTATCAACTCGGTCTACTCCCCGGGACAAGGAAAACCTTTTAAAAAAAACAAGTAGACAACTAAATGGGATAACAAAAAAAAATCATGTCGCATGTTTAAAGACATGAACGAAAATTTGGCAATAATTGCAAAATATCAAAAAAGGAATTATGATTTAAAATAAAAAAAGTACAAATTGGATAAGGACAAATTTGAGCACCGAAAAGAAAGGGGCAAAATCTAAGTATTAGCTAGAATGATAATTGTTTAAAGGATAATACAAACAAGTTATACTTTACAGAGAAGAAAACTAAAAAATAAAATGACGTGCCGTTGCACAGTGTTTGCACTACCGAACAAAGGCGGCCATAATTACCTAGTAACTCACTTGATAAAATCTAAAAATGATTGAATGATGAACTATCTCGTCATGACTTTGAGATACGTTCGGTTGAAGATGAGTTTAATATAGTTGTTTTATTTAAATATAATTTTTTCTTTCTTATTTGTACTTGTTATAGGATGCATGAGTTATTTTGTACATGAATGGCATTAGCCACTAGCTATTCATTAACCTGTTAGTTAAACGCAGAAACAACTCTAGGTACCGGCATTCAAATTTGAGTTTATTTATTTTTTTCAAATTAGTTTTAATTAAACAAATTTTTGTATACATAATAATACAAAAAGTAAATATTTATCAAAAATTATTTTTAAAATTAGAACCATTTCAATGTATTATTTTTTAAGTTAAAACAGGATATACACTGCCGCTCATCTGAATAGGTTCACAAATATTTTCACCTTATTGTTGGCCTCTCTTCATCTGTATTACAATATTACATCTTTTTTATGTATATACATATGTAATGAAAGAGCATCAATGTTCTTGTTTTTGGAGTACAAAATTTGTCTTAAAGCTTACCGTTATCCTCACGCGGTAGCTCTACTAAATGTATTCAAAAAAACAAGCAATAATTTTGGCTCATCTGAATACGTTCAACGGGTGAAATGGAATAAAACAATACAAATTATTTGAATTAAAAGATTTATTTTACCCTTTTGTATTGTATGGTTATTTAACAGAAGTTAAAAGTGAGTGTTGGCACCTCTTTTTAATATAGTCTCGTAAATTCGATATGGAATGGAGCTTTACAATTTTTCCAGGTATTGAAGCGAAATTTCTGACCATGCTTTTTTAATGGCTGCTATAAATGAATGTTTGTCTTCGAATTGCCACCCTGACTCGTATACATTACGTGAGAGAAGTTCCCACACATTCTCTATTATGTTAAGGTCAGGGGAGTATATGGGACACAGCATCTCTACATTTTGACTATCAATCCACTGCCTTACTGTCCTCGCTGTATGGAAAGGGGCATTATCATGTTGGAATGTCCACGATATTGGTCCAAACAGATCAGAAATCTGTGGGAAGGCCTTTTCTAGCACACCTTTATAAGAATTTGCACTCATTCTCGATGTAACAAATTGGAGTTCTAAGGCTCCGTAAGGAAATAGCTCCCATAACACCATAACACTGCCTTCACAGCTACAGCCGACTTAAAAAATGCTCCTCTTTTCGAAGGTCATGAAAGTAATAATCATAGCCATCAGGGCTCTGACTTCGACGACATGTATTTCTTACAGAATTGGAGACGAAATTCTTTTCTATATTCGTTAAGTGGTGGTTTTTACTGATTTATTTTTCTTTTCAAATGAGAAGCATTTTTAATCACGCGTTTTACCGTAGCTAAACTGCAATTGACACCAATTTGGTCTGAAAAAGGGTCGGAATGCCAAAGAAGCTGATGAAAAAGATCTGTATTGCAAACTATTCTTGACACTCTTCTTGTATGGTCTCGAATAAACAGTTTGAAGTTTTTGTTTGTAGCGTCTGAAGCCGCTTCAGTAAGTTCTCCTATTGGACAAAGAGCATGATCCATCCTGAATAATTTTTAACAAGAAGGCATCTTTTTCTTTTTCTATTTCTATTTCGTGTGGACTGTTTTCAGCTCATTTTAACCGTTTAATGTAATAATCGCTACAGCAGCTTTTTTAACTTCCCATAGGAAGTTATTGTAATGGATCCGATTTGTCAAATTGAAAATTTTGAAAATTTTGACATATCTCGACGTTTCAAGGTCCCTAGAGTCGAAATAAAAGATTTTTAGAAAGATGTCTGTGCGTGCGTGTACGTTCGTTCGTACGTCCATACGTTCGCTACGTTCTTTTCGTTGTCCATAGCTCAAGAACCAGAAGAGATATCGATTTTAAATAAATTTTGTTATACAGATAATAAGGCAGAAAGATGCAGAAACGGCTCTCAAGACAATTGCATGGGTGGTTTTTTTTACCATAGCAGTTGAAAAAAAGTTGAAAATTTTGGTTAACCCTAAATATCTTACGAACCAAAAACGCTAGAGACTTAAATTAAATTTTATATAATATATTGTAACGTGATATCAAAGAAATAAATTTTTTGAAAAAAATCCATTTAAAGGTTTTTTTATAAATCAAAAAAAAATTTGTCACCTCCAAAATTTTACGACTAAAATGTGATTTCATCTCCAAAACAATTTTGCGCAATGAAGAATAATGTTTTTGGCATCTGATAAAAATCGAATTGACAGTTTTTTTTTTATAAAAAATAAAAATCTAAAAAAAACATTACTCAAAGTTCGCAAAAATTGAATATCGATTCAAATATCTTTTCAAAAACTTGAAATTCAGGCTTAAAACTTATTTTTTCTTATAAGAAATATTGTCTTCAACATTCTGAAAAATATTGAAAAAAATCGAATTGACAGTTTTTTTACAAAAAATAAAAACTCTAAAAAAAATGTATAAAAGTTGGTTAAAATTGATTTTCCACTCAAATATCTTTTCAAAAATTGTAGATATTGGCTTTAAACTACTTTTATCTTTTTTTAATAAACTATTGTTGTTAACATTCAGTAAAATTTTGAAAAAAATCGAATTGGCAGTTTTTTTTACAAAAAATAAAACTAAAAAAAAAACAATACTAAAACTTAGTAAAAAATTACTTTCGACACAAATAGCTTTTCAAAAATTAAAAATATTTGCTTCAAACTTATTTTATTCCACAAAAAATATTGTTTTCGATATTCAGTAATTTTTATATAAAAATCCAACAGTCCGTTTTTTTACAAAAAATAAAATCTACAAAAAATAGTACGCAAATTTGGTAAAAATTGATACGAGTACATATAGACAAACTTTTAAGCAAGACAAATCGACAGACGGGATGTGAAGTTATCAGCGTGGTCGCATCCCAGCCTCTTTTTTTTTTATTTATTTTGCCATTTAAAGGCGTTACTGAATATTCTTGCTGATGTCTGGAATATTTTGGTAAGTTTTTATCTCCAAACGCAGTTTTTGAATACGTTTTCGAATTGTTTCGGTGCAGTGTCTTGACCGTCCCATTGTTTATTTTTAAGCCAATATTTTTTAATTTTTTATATACTAGTATGCTAAAAATACTTAAAACTTTAAATAGTAAAATATTTACTTACCGAAAATTAAAAAAATAATGAATTTTGAACCTTCTTAATTATAAAATCAAAAGCACTGCTATTTTTATGAACACTCTATATCCAGAGAGTTTGAAATATTGTGTGTTCTCCACAAAAATAGAGTATAACTTTAAGCTAAAAGTCTCTAATATGAAAACGAAAGACCGTTAGATTCAAGCAACATATTAATTTTTTTTGTAAGAATTTCCGTTCTTAAAATAATTAACAATCTTATAAAATGTGATCAGCCTTGCTATTTTTATGAATACACCTGTATAATGAAGCATATATAAGTGTCATACACATTTAGATGACATTTAGTGACTTTTAATGCTACCCACACTACCATAAAGACCAAAAATCAAGTTTGTCATTAAGTTCTGGTTTGCGTTCAATGTTCAAAAAATGAACAAAATTATGTATTTTAGGGTTCAGCGAAGCTAGGTACTGAAATTCCGTTGATCGTACGCATTGGCAATAAGCGACTCCCTTTTATAGCCGCTTCAATCCACGAAATTTAGAAATATCGCATAATGAAAACCCATTATCAAACCCATTTATGTACCTGTATTACACCTAAGAACACATGTATACTTAATTATATTTAAAAGCTTTTCCCAAATGTATCTATGTACATAAGTATTTCATAAAAAAATATAAAAACTAGAGAAAGAACAAAAAGAACTTCTAACCCATGCCTTTAGGTGGTAAAACCCTATTAAAAACGCTTCCCTTTGTAATGTGTGCACATTTTTATCGTTTAACGTTTATACCTTAAAAGACCAACTTCCTTGTGGGTTTCTCCATAAAAATTGCTTAAGGACATAAAAAGTTCCTACCTTCCTGCCAAAACCGAATACATATTATAAATGCTCCTATGTACCTACCTGTCTTAGCTAATATAAAAAAATACCGAAATTTCAATGATTGTAAGATAGAACAGATACCCATATAATAACTTAAGATAACTCTTCCAAGATATAGCTTTTCCTTATAGGCAAAGGAATTATGTAATGAAGGTGTTGTCTTAAATCAGCGCAAGAATATGGAGGGTATGCATTTAATGTACGCATATATCGTATATTCATTACATTTTCGCTTATAAGAAAATAACCAAAACCCACCGAAGTCTCACCAATTTCCTTAAACAAAAATATCATTCCGTAAGCCAAGGACCCACATCTCACAGAAAGGTATGACTTGATTAAAGAAGAAATCAGTATTTTGTCGAGTGAACTCTTCGTGTCACATGTAACATACTCGCAAGTCGTTTCTAGAGAATTGTTGTTTGTTAGCAAGGACACCTTTGTTTTATAAATTGTATCGTTAGCCTTCCTCAACCATGCCCCATATATACCCTCCATTCGGTGATGAATAAGAAAGTCTTCCCATTTTCAGGGGCAACACCGCATAGACTACAGAGGTAAGTAAAGTACCTACCACAACGCAATCAATGACTATCTTGTGTCTGGGCTCTGTACGTCTTCGTCTTTCGTCTTTGGATTTGTGGCTATGGGTTGGATTTGAGCAAAACCAAATCCCATGGAACGTGTGAGGAATTTCAAATTAAATACGTTTTGGGTGATGCTGATGAACATGATGACGTGTGGATGAAGGCTTTGACAATAATTCATCATATAGGTGTAAGGTTCGGGTTGGTGTCTTACCTATAACAAAGAGTAAAATGGATACTGGTAGCATATTTTTGGTGAGCAAAGACAGTCGGCCGTTTGGTTATGGGGAGCATCATATTTTAGTTCGTCCATTAGTTTCAGTGCGGATAATTAAATTTTTTTGTCTTTGTCGTAAAGCCAAAGCCAAAGTCGTTAAACTTAACCCCACATATCTTCTTCATCTTTTGTCATAACGACTTCTTTTCGTTTTGGAACGTAAGATCGAACTAACGTGTTTCTATTTTAGAAGAATCCATCTTTGTATCGACACGGTTAAATTTTAATTAAAATTTTGTCATTAATTTTTTGTGAAATAGTCCTGGAACTATTGTTGAACATTTGGCCTGGCACCCACTAGACAACTTAAAGTAGCTCACTCACTTATTTACGTATCTTTTACGAATTTCCGTCGGCTTGTTTCCAGAGGAATGATACACACATAGTTATCATAGAACCGAAATATAATTAATAGAAATTTCACTTCGTCTCGGTTACCAAATAAATTTGAAGTCAAAAGTGGGATCAGACAGGGCTGCCTATTTTCCTCAATTATGTTTATATTGGTTATCATTGATTTGCTTCGGGCATCTTCATAATATACACATACATATTAATCTTTGGCTTCAAGGCGGGACATGACACTATGCATGCTGCGTCTAAGCTTGTTTCTGATATCCAGTGGAACAAATCCAAAAGACAATGTACGGGTGCTTGTCTGGTTGACTTGGCGAAGGCCTTCGACACCGTATGGTTAGAGGGTCTCTATTTAAAGTTAAACAGTCTTGGCATAATTAAACCACTGTTGTATATGCTTAATATTTAGTAGACGGTTTATTGTCAAAATTGGCAATGCAACATCTACCAAAATCTTTGATATTAAAAATGGTCTTCAACAGGGAGCGGTTAACTCGCCGATCTTATTCAGCATTTACACCAGTGATCTGATAGCAAGTCTGACTCATGCAATAGCGTACGCCAACGACCTAATTGCGTACAGAATGGCCCCAAAAATTGAAGTTATCAAGACACTTCTGTAGGTTGACTTTGACAAGATTCAGCAATATTGCAATGACTGGAAGTTGGAAATCAACATTCAAAAATGCGAAACTATTCTGTTCAGGACACCGCTGTATGGAGCCTCTTGGGATATGAGAAAGAACTGGAAAGATCTAGTGATCGTTGGACCAAATCGACAGCCACTGGCGAATAAAAGTGTAATAAAGTACCTTGGCATCAGGTTGGATCAGTACTTGTATTTCGACAGAGATATGAGTGTTGCTCTGGCCAGAGCTAGGGAGCCTTTGCCCTGACATAAGGGTCGTTTTTTAGCAGCCGTCTTGACAGTAGGGTGAAGGTGATTTGCTACATGGCCCTTATCTGGCCGATGATTGCCTATGAGTGCCCGGTATGGTTCAACGTTGCCCCATCTCAAATGGAAAAGATTCGGGTGTTTGAGAGACAATGTCTGGACTACACAGAATACCAGAGTCAGAGTAAAAACATTACTATTGTAACCAGGTTTTATACAACAGAGCCAACATAAACAGAATAGATAATTTCTTGCTGAAGCTTGGTAGGTGTCGACTAACAGTTTAATTTTTGGGGCTTACCACCTCAAGAATGAGTACTACGAAAGTGCTCGTTCAAGAGCCATTATTCTCTATTTATAAAATCGAGGGCTGATACAGGATAGGGAGGCGGTTCCGCTAATCTACAACGTCAGCCGCAAAACTGTAGATAGGCGACTCCTTTACAGTCGAGATGTCCTCGCACTGGGCGGAGCCGACTGCTTCCGACAGGGACCGAACAGATAGGGCGAGGCAGAAGAAACAGTTTTGGTGGCTTCATTTAGTTTTAAGTTTTGTATAAAATAAAAAATAATGATAAAGATACCAAGTTTTTTTTTTAATTTTCTTGCTTTTAGATTTAGTTCTTGTTATTTAGTATTAAAATGGTTCTTAGGCCGAAAAGCCTAATGGAATAACTTAGAGCACCCGCATAGGGCCAGTAGTGCAAGTTTTAGAAATGTACGCTAGTTTTTTTTTAAAGAATTTTTGTCTAGTTTTAAGATTTTGATAAAAAAATACATAATAATGTCTTTTAAGCGAATGGTGAGATTGAAGAAGAGCTATGCTTCTTCCACAAAATTATTCAGTGCAGGAAAGATAAGACGTTTGACTCTCATTCGTTTTGCATGTTGAGGCTTTTAAGAAAATCCACTGATTAAGCTCTTTGCGTGCAATTAAAAGGTACAATGGTAACTCTGTTTGCAGAATGACGATGAAGAATACACGCTGCCCTATCAAGCTCGCAAAACATCTCACCGATGAATTTGTTGTCAAAAAAGGTTTAAGGCAAGGCGATGCACTGTCATGCGACTTCTTGTGCAAAACTCAACCGTCAACACTAGAGGCACAATCTTCCAAAGGTTCATCCAATTACTCGGATACGCAAATGATATTGACATAATTGGAAGATCAAAGCGTGATGTCAGTGTAGCGTTTTTAAGTATTGCGACAGAAGCGGAGAAGATGGGTTTAGTGTTGAATGAGGGCAAGAACAAGTATATAAAAATAAATAAAAGGACATTGAACGACGACGTCTTGGACAAAACTTCACCATAGACAGCTTTAACTTTGAAGTAGTTGAGGACTTTGTCTACCCAGGCACCGCTATTAACACAGACAACGACACCAGCGCTGAAATAAAACGAGGAACAACTCTTGCAATTCGCTGCTTCTTTGGACTTAGAAGGCAATTGAGTACCAAAGTCCTCTCTAGAGCATCTAAAATCACCATCCGTAAGACAAGACACTTATTATTCCGGTTGTCATTTATGGCGCTGAGGCCTGGACCCTGTCAAAGAAAGATGAGAGCGTCTTAGAATGCTTCGAGAGTAAAATTCTTTGGGTAGAGGAGAATGGAGGAGAAGATATACCGAGAATCTCTACGGGCTATACAGTGACAATGGACTGGTCAACAAAATTAAAGACTTAGATGGCTAGGTCATATAGAGCGAATGGACATCAACGTTTCAGGCCGGAAGGTCTTCGAATCCAATCCCGAAGGACGGCACAGTAGAGGAAGACCGCGGCGCATTTGGGTGAAGACCTCAACCAAATTGGCGTGCGAAACTGGAGACAGCTAAGGACCGAGCTGGCTGGAGACGCATTTTGGTTGAGGCCCAGGTCAGCCCCGGACTGTAACGCCAACTTAAGTAAGTAAATAAGTAATTGTAGCTCTGTTAAGATGTATGCAGATAACAAGCGCACGATTGCAATGCCAATTTGACAGTATCTAATCAGCGGTAGCATACAAATGTCAGTGGCTTGCATATGTTTTGTAGGGGCATTTTTAAACTACTCTGCAATCAGCCGCCATTACTTTGGAAAAATCTCGCCCACAAGGATTGTAAAAACTGTTTTAGTTGAATAGAGTATAGAAGGAGCTTAAACAAATTGTGGGAAAACGCATTCTATATTCACCGGGTAGGAGTAGTTAGCAAGTCAATAGAGATATCAAATTTGTTTTTCACCTGTGGTTTGTGGATTTGGTGAAGAAAAACTAATTTTAGTGGCTTTCTGTTATCGGCAACTTGAACCAACTCTACGATGTCAGCAACTATGTAAGTATAGCTCAGCATAGTGCATAGACATGACATGCGAAAATGCATCTTTTTGAGTAAGTCGGTAAACAGCTTTGAGTTTTCGAGTGGGCGAAAGGCTTCAATAAAGAAAATGTGTCACCTCCTTACATCTCAGACTATAATTGAATAAGTTTCACGCAATTCCACGTAATTCATCTAGCATTTACCTTGTAATTGAATTGAAATGTCTTAGGATTTAAGGCGTCTCATCTAACAACACCATATTATACACGACGTGATAGACTGAGACAAACATTTAATCAGCTGTTTTCTGTGGTAGAAATGCGTATATAATATGATGACTATATGTTGCTATACCTAAGGTATATTACCTGATACCTTTATAGTACCTATTTTAGATGTAGAGTGCTTTTACCATAGCTTAGGTTTATATATTTTATGTATTAATTCATCTCCTAGAAGTTGATGATGCTTAATCAGGCTAATGCAGATATCTGTAGCCTTGTAGGTAACCTATGTAGGATGGAATATTAAAATGGAAATTTTTATTTGAATTTGAATAAATGATTGAAAATGTTTTTGGAGCAATAAAATGTTCAAAATGACTTCGTAAGTAATTCGAACGAGAATTCAATCGCAACCGCGTTCCTCTGATAATCTTGGCTATGAATTTACATATCAGATTTTTGTGATAAAATGTCACGTTCGTATAACGATGTCAATCAATGCATCGTACTAGAATAATTAAAATGCTGAATGTACTCGTAAAACGAGCGATTTTATAACTTTGGGAATTTAAGGTTTTTGTTTAGTTAATTCCAAAATAACCAGCCGATGGACATTTTAGACACGTTAACTATATTTCTAGAAATTTTCCTCCCACATAAACAAGTCGTACAAGCCAAAGCTTATGTCACCAACTTTCATCCTAATTCCCAAGATGTAATGGCGAAAAAGCTAGACAGCGCTCCTCTCTCCGATGCTTCTTCCCACCCTAGGTAACCTAGCTCAATTGCTGTTTACCTATCCTAATCATTTTCTTACATATCAGCATGATCTGTTTTACATCAACTGACTCCTTACCCCATCTCTTCCTTCCAACCACCTATTATCTTTATTGGGCTGGATCTAAGGTGTTAAACGACCCATGCCGATGATCACCCTGGCTGGGGGGCCAATTAAAAAATAACTTAGTCTCTAACGGAGTATCCGGATACCTGGCGACTTTCGGGTTAACTAGCCTTATCTGTATAATGAGAATCTCTGTACAGACGGACTTCTCTTTCTTCGCAACTCGTGAGACCAAGTATGAATATAAAATAAAAAAAAAAATAAGAAACAAATGATGAGACTGGTATCTCTTCAAGACCGGGCGGCAGTTTGGCACCAAAGCCTGTTGCCGTATCTCTTGGGGTCAACACAGAGAAGGGAGTAGTGACAATCCATGGACCGTCTTCTGCTGTTTTTAGAAAGACAGTAGGAAGGTAGCGATACCTAATTAAAGTAGTGGCAGGGTTGTGTAGAATGGCCCTACAACTACTAGTTTCAGTGACGTCACGAAGGGCAAAGTTGTGGTTGCGGTCATTGACAGGAGCGCTGATGATGGCACAATATCAACTGATAGTTGGCAGCCGGTCAAGGTAAAGGTCTCGGGTGGCTTTTAAGCATTTTGAGAGAGCTTCCAGGACGACTTCCACATAAGCGATGGGGGTTGGCATCAAGGTTATGTCAAACGCATGGTTTGTATCGATCAGAGGTCTTGTGACTTGTACAAGCTTGCTCACCATCATCCAAACCTTACCGGTTAGGTGAGGTTTTGATGACGAGTCAATCCATTTTTATACAGATGGTTCAGGTGTGAACTTTGAACGACTAAAATTAAGTCTCTCATTCTGCCTTTCCAATTATTGTAGCGTGTTCCAGGCGGAACTTTTGGCACTAAAAGAAGTCTTGTCCTGGCCACTATAAAAAAATCTCCGGACTCTGTCTCTACAAACCCTTTATCAGTCCATAACTGTCAATCATCTCTTAATGGTCTAATGGAGATGGGACAATAGTTTAATATTCACCTCTGCTGGGTGCCGGGCTATAGAGACATTCCAGGTTACTCTAAGGTAGATGAACTGGCCAGAAACGGTACATTAAAGCCCATTTTACCACGTACATGCCCTGATCTACTCAATAACTCAAGAATTACCTAGGAGAATGAATCTCTGTACTTCATAGTACGTCTGAAGTTGGGCTCAAGGGTAAACTTATGGACATTCCTAAAAGTGCGAGTATTTAAGTTTATTTGTTTAAGGGATGAATGCAACTGACTATTCCACTAGAGCATAGTCTGTTAAAATAACGATAAAAAGCGTGAGACAAAAAACTTTCCTATGATGTTCGAGTGACGTAATTGAGTTGATGATGTTAATGTCACCAATAATTTTAAAAGCTCTACTTTTAATACTTCCCAAGGGGCTTAAATAAGTTACTAGTGCGCTAGCCCAGAGATGGAAGTTATATTCAAGTTTTGGGCGTATATAGTTTTTGTAGATTGTAGCCAGATCAGGCGGAGAGAAACATTTCTTGCATCGTCTCAAGAAACCTAACATCTTGCGGCATACAGACGATATCGAGATTTTAAGTTTTGTAGATGCAAGTGCCACTCAAAGAGGGTATATCTCGCTTTAATGATACAAGACAGCATTGGGGTTTCGAAGCTTTAAATTCAACACGGTTTCTTATTCCGCATTGTATAATGCTTTGCAGGTCAGAATTTTTTGAGCTTATCATTTTTTTAGTTATTTTTGTGAGTCTGGAAATTAATTTAAAAGCTTAGAGTGCTATCGTCAGCGAAACAATTAGATAATTAGATTAGATTTGAAGACAGGAGATCATTTAAAAAATGATGAAAAGGATCGGAAACAAAATGCAGCCCTGGGGCACACCAGCATTTATATTATGGATTGCAGACTTGAAACTTGTATTGAACGGTTCGAAAGAAAATTTCTAATCGATTCCAAAAGCAGTGTAAAGATTTGTTCCAGTGTTCGGTGAGATGAGCCATGCTACGAAAGCCGTACTGCTGGTCATTAAGAAGCTTTCATTCTTCAAGATATTTCTTAAGCTGATAATTAATCAGCGTTTCCATGACCTTAGAAAGAAGGGACGTTAGTGCTATTGCTCTATAATTTTCTAGAGAAGATGATTCGCCTTTTTTGGGATTGGCTGAATGGATGCTCTTTTTCAATTACTTAAAACGAACCAACAGTAATAGGATAGATGGAGAAGGTTACGAAAGGGTTTTGCTAGCTTGAAAGAACACCTTTTCAGAAAAATAGTGGGGATATCATCCGGACCAACGAATTTATGAATGTTGAGATCTTTTAGGACTCTCGCCACAGTTTGAGTACCTACATAAAAAGATTGTTTTCATAGAATCATTAACACGTTCAAAAACTGTGGGAGCCATGACACTATCATCAGGGAATGTGGAATTTTCGGCGAACTACCTTAAAAACAAGTTAGCTTTTTTAATAGAGCTAATTAATGGAGCGTCATTTACAATAACTATTAGAATTTATTAGAATATCTCAGTTTTTTTTTACAAATGATACAAAATTATTACTGCCTTTGGAATATGCAATATTTTCATTTCGTGAACAATTTATTAGATCTAGGAAAAAGCACGAATTTTTAAGAAGATTTACATATAAATAATATATTTGGTCTCTTGAGTCGAAAATAAAAACTAATTCAATGTATTTTTGGTCACTTCTAAATACTAAAAAAAATCAATTGGAATTCCTTCCAGTATTTCTTACAATGGTATTTTTTCTGAAAATTTAGAAGTTATTTGTAATAACTTTGCTTAATTTTTACAATCGAACTTTTCTAAATTGGGTTAAGATTATAATGAAACAGTTAGTTTCAATTCTTACATTAATGTTGGTGACCTTTCTTTATCGACGGTCGATGTATTAAATGCTTTATCGTCGCTTGATAACTGTTTCTCTGCCGCACTTTTAGTTTTAAAATTTTGTAAATATAACGTCTAAACCCCACTTTGCTTTATTAACTTCCCATAGGAAGTTATTGTAATGGGTCCGATTTGTCAAATTGAAAATTTTGAAATAAAATATTTTTAGAAAGATGTCTGTGCGTCCGTACGTTCGCGACGTTTTTTTCGTCCTCCATAGCTCAAGAACCAGAAGAGATATCAACTTCAAATAAATTTTGTTATACAGATAATAAGGCAGAAAGATGCAGAAAGGGCTCTTAAGAAAATTGCTTGGGTGTTTTTTTACCATAGCAGATTGAAAAAAGGTGAACATTTTGGTTAACCCTAAATATCTTATGAACCAAAAACGCTAAAGACTTGAAATAAATTTTATATAATATATTGTAACGTGATACCAAACAGGTATATTTTTTTTGAAAAAAATCAATATAACGGTTTTTTTTTATAAATCAATTAACTGAAAAAAAAATTTGTCACCTCCAAAATTTTACGACTGAAATATGATTTCATCTCTAAAACAATTTTGTACAACGAAGAATAATGTTTTTGACATCTGATAAAATTTTGAGAAAAATCTAATTGACAGTTTTTTTTATAAAAAATAAAAATCTAAAAAAAACATTACTCAAAGTTCGTAAAAATTGAATATCGTTTCGAATATTTTTTCAAAAACTTGAAATTTGGGCTTCAAACTTATTTTATCTTATAAGAAATATTGTTTTCAACATTTTGAAATATGTTGAGAAAAATCGAATTGACAGTTTTTTTTACAAAAAAGAAAGAAAATGTATAAAAGTTTTTAAAAATTGATTTTCGACTCCAATATCTTTTCAAAATTTTGTTGTCAACATTCAGTTAAAGTTTGAAAAAAATCGAATTGACAGTTTTTTTACAAAAATTTAAAAACCGGAAAAAATTAACAAAAGTTGGTAAAAAATGACTTTCGACTCAAATATTTTTTAAAAACTCTCAGATAATAGCTTCAAACTAATTTTTTCTTATAAAGAAATATTGTTTTCAACATTTGGTAAAATTTAAAAAAAAATCGAATAGGCAGTTTTTTTACAAAAAATAAAACTCTAAAAAACAACAATACTAAAACTTGGTAAAAATTTACTTTCGGCTCAAATAGCTTTTCAAAAATTAAAAATATTGGCTTCAAACTTATTTTATTTCACAGAAAATATTGTTTTCAATGTTCAGTAATTTTTATATAAAAATCCAACAGTCCGTGTTTTCATAAAAAAATAAAATCTACAAAAAATAGTACGCAAATTTGGTTAAAATTGATACGAGTACATATAGACAAACTTTTAAGCAAGACAAATCGACAGACGGGATGAGAAGTTATCAGTGTGGGTCGCATCCCAGCCTCTTTTTTGTTTAAGGGATGAATGCAACTGGCTATTTAACTAGAGCATAGTCCATTAAAATAACCGTAAGAAATAGTGAGAAACGATGTTAATGTCACCAATAATTTTAAAAGCTCTAATTTGAATACTTTCCAAGAGATTTTAATAAATTACTAGAGTTATATTCAAGTTTTGGGCATATATAGTTTTTGTAGATTGTAGCCAAATCAGGCAAGAGAAACATTTCTTCCATCGTCTCAAGAAACCTAGACATCTTGCGGCATATAGACGATATAGAGATTTTAAGTTGTGTAGATGCAAGTGCCACTCATAGAGAGAATTTCTCGCTGTAACGATACATGACAGCATTGAGTTTAAGGAGCTTTAAATTCAACATGGTTTCTTATTCCCCTTTGTACAATGCTGTGCTGGTCAGACTTTAATGAGCTTATCACATTTTGTAGTTACAAATCCACGACTGAAGAAGAGGGATGTGAGTCTGGAAATGAATATGAAAAGCTTAGAGTGCTATAGTCACCGAAAGAATTAGACAATTAGATTAGAATTGGATTAGAAGTTGCAGACAGGAGATCATTTATAAAAATGAGGAAAAGGATCGGAGACAAAACGGAGCCTTGGGGCACACCAGCAATTATATTATGGATTGCATACTTGTAACCTTCCAAAACAACTTGTATTGAAATTGAAATTTATAATCGATACCAAAAGCAGTGTAAAGATTTGTTTTAGTGTTCGGTGAGATGAGCCATGAGATCATTAAGAAGCTTTCGTTCTTCAAGATACATCTTAAGCTGATAATTAATCAGCGTTTCCATGACCTTAGAAAGAAGTGACGTTAATGCTACTGGAGAAGATGATTCGCTTTTGGGATTGGCTGAATAGATGCTATTTTCCAACTACTTAAAAAGAACCAACAGTAATATGATAGATGGAGAAGCTTCATCTGTTCAGAATAATTGCGGGGATATCATTGGGACCAGTGAATTTATTCATATTTAGATCTTTTAGGACTCTCGCCACAGTTTGAGTACGAAAAAAGATTGGTTCCATTGAATCATAAACACGTTTAAGAACTGGGGGAGCCATGACACTTTCAGGTAAGGTGGAATTAAAGAACTTTAAATAAAAAAAAATAAATTTGACATAAAATTAAAATCTACCGAATCCAGTAAGAACCGTGCGCAGTTTTCACCAGGAGTCGCTGCAGAAGTGAGTTCAATAAAGAAACAAGGTAAGTAAATGTAAAACAACTTTTTAAACAAATCATATTTTATTAACTTCCCATAGGAAGCTATTGTAATGGGTTCGATTTCTTAAATAAAAAATTTGGGCATTTCTCAAAGTTTCAAGATTTTTAATTAGATGTCTGTGCGTGCGTGTGAACCTCCGTACGAAGAAGAATTATATTGTACAAATCTTCCTTACTATAAACTTATTAAATTTAAGTTTTTTGAATGGAATTTTTATGCAGTATTAATCTTTTTTATGGCAGTTTTTGGTTTCTAATACAATACAATTATCGATGGTCCAGGTTTAGTAAATTTGATTTGTTTTGTCTGCGTAAGCTTTTCCATCTGTCCTATTCTACTGGTCTCTTTCCGAGTGAATGGAAAACTCCATTTGTCACTAAAACAGAGCGAATCCTCCTCCGCCTCAAACAATCGTTCAATTGTACTTACGTCCCTTCTTTCCAAGGTCACGAAAACGCTGATAAATTTTCACCTTAAAAAATATCTTGAAATAAGGAAGCTTTTTAATAACCGGCAGTATGGTTTTCGTTGCAATAGGTCCACTGGTGATCTCATGGTTTATCTCACCGCACAGTGGAACAAATCTTTACATCGTTATGGAGGTAGTAAGATTATTGCACTTGATATTTCAAAGGCATTTGATAGAGTTTGGAATCAAGCTCTTTTATCGAAAATGCGTGCGTTCAAGCAGTATTGGACGGGCTCAAATCTGATATCCACAATATAAACGCTGGTGTGCCCCAGGGCTCCGTTTTGTCTCTAACTCTCTTCCTTATATTTATAAATGATCTTTTGTCTGAAACTTCTAACCCACTACATTGTTTCGCTGATGACAGTACCCTTTGCTTTTCATATTCGTTTTTAGATTCTCATCTCAGACAGTCAGGCAGCTGTCAAAGCCATTAACTCGGCCACATCCTCATCTCAATTGGTCCAGCAATGTCGCGATGAGCTTGCGAGCCTGAATATTAACCTCGGTGTCTCCCTGATCCGGGCCGTTGTGATATCGTGGGAAATGAACGGGCTGACGAGCTAGCCAGGCAAGGATCGGCCCTTCATAGTTCACTTGAGGAAATGGTTACCATTCCTCTTGGTACTAGGAAGGGTAAAATTGTTTCTATCTAACAAACTGAATCAAACCGAAGGTGGAGCAATTTACCCAACTATGAAAAAACCCGTACAAACGATCTTCTATGCAGGCCAAGGCAAGGCATAGCCAGGATTGTTGCCGTTTTATACCGGACATTGGCCTATAGGAGTTCATGCAGAGGAGTTGGGAATCTCTTACAACACCTTTTGTAAGAAACCATAATCCATTCCCTCTGCAAATATCCTGCTTAAGCAAACACTAGAATGAAATACTTTGAAAAATCATTTTTTCACGAACTTGATGAGCTTTCTGAGACAAAGATTGGAGACCTAATCTTTTATCTCAATGCTATAAAATGGCTCTAACAAAATCGCTATAAAGCTTCTCTATAAATCTTGGTATCAAAACGGCGCACTAAAGCGCTAATTGGATCTCAGGCTAGGTTGCCTTGAGATCGCCATTTCTACCTACCTACCTAACCTACTGTCATAAATGCGTAAGCCTCCCCCAATGCCACTATCCATGGGTGGTACTTGCATCGAGGAGATTGAACAAATAATAGTCCTAGGTATGTGCATCACAAACCACTTGTTGTAGAGTGATCACATATTTGACATCGCCAAAAATGCTGCTTAGTGTTTAGGTTTTTCCCGAAGATGCAAGAAGTTTTTTACCCCTTCTGATCTGGCTATAATTTACAAAGCTTTTATTCGTCCAAAACTTGAGTATAACTCTCATATTTGTCCTGGTGCTCCAATAACGTACTTAAGTCTTCTGGATAGAATTGCAAAAAGAGTTCTAAAAATGATTTGAGATCGTTCTCTAACCGAGACATTTGCTTCTCTTGAACACCGCCGCAAGGTAGTATGCCTGTCATTGTTTTATCGTTACTTTTATAAACAATGCTCTATTAAAATTGATTTTTTTTTCTTTAGCCGCACTACACGAATGTGGAATGCTTTACCAGGCTCAATATTTCCCACTCATTACGATGTGCAGAATTCAAAACCAATGTGCATCGGTTGCTTCTTTCTAATCCTATCCTCTTTCTTAACTGCTCGCTCTGTGTTTAATCATTATAAGGGTATTCATAACCCTTTAGTGCGTGCATAATATAAAGATGTGAGATCAAAAGAAGGTGATTGAGACTTTCAGCGGGATAATGTAAGTAAGCAATTTTTAATTAATTTTTCAGGTTAATACCAATTCTTTTTATGTATTCAGGACATGAGGGGAGGGTATAAACCTCAGGGAACACTACCACTTTCAACTAGTAGGACTATGTTTTCTTTATGTTACCTAAATTCGGGTTCCACAACTTTTAATACCATATAATATATTTCTTGAATAACACAGTCCATTTTAAGCAACAAGATCTCGCCCTGTCAATCAGCTAGGACGAACGTGTGTTAGCAGGCCTACCCGTCGCTAAAGGAAGTGGACAAACATTTCATTACCGTTCTTGAATGGTCTGTTTCAGCGGCTATTTTTCAATTTAACTGTCATGCAAATATACAAGAATACATCAGCAGAGTCTTTAAAAGCTCTCGTAATAAGGTCTAGACTAGACATTGTACTACAAATTCGAATTGAACAAAGTCTAGCAACTCTATTTAGAAGTTAATTTTCCTATGCAAAGTAAAATAAATAAATAAATACATAAAAAGAACTCCAATTAAATTTTAATGGAATACCTTCGAAGTTGACTCACAAAATTAGAATAAATGTACAGTTTTATATTTTTTCATGCGTGCATAAGCTTTGTTTTGTTTCTAAAAAGTCTCAAGTGTACTTTTTCACAACAAATTTTTGTGTATTTAAATTTAATTCTTATAAAATCAACATTTACAAATTTCATGTTTTTCCATTTATGAAGTTTCACAAGGACATTCCCTTAGAAGTCCTCAATTCAAACCCATAATAGAATGTTTTTGTATTTATTATTCTAGTTTACTCTCTCTTTTTTTTTAAATCATAAACATGGTTTGTTTGGGTTTTGGTTTGACTTCCAGAAATTTTTTGTAAATACATATAAAAGTTGTGGACTTAACATTTCAGTTTAGGATAATCCTTGTCGGTCGTTGCCAGTTAAGGGAAAGACCGAGTTTGAATGGAAATGTATACAGAAAAAAAAAGTAAAACTAAACTTAGTGAAGCCAACAATCTAAAACCTTATGAAGTGATGTTTTTGTTGAATTGAAAAGCGTACACCAACATTTAATATGTAAGGGATGTATGGAAGTACATAAGAGCTAGGGTTTTATGAAATTTAAATAATATTTGTGTTAGAGAAGTTAGTGAACGTGGCGTGGCCGTTGCGGTATTTCTTCTTTTCAAATTCTTTCTTCTAAATACTGACGGATTATACAAAACTCACATTTCAATGAATTCCACTTCTGACAGAAAAAAACGCGTGTAAAATAATCCAGATTTTTTTTCCTTTACTAACGTGTGGGAAACTTGTTTTGAAGCACGTACTACGCCATATGGTTTATGAAGTAATCCTTCCACTTGTTCGTCTTGCCCTCTTCAGCTTGAATAGATTTTTTTTATAGAAGTTGTCTTAGAGATACGTTGCACATTCTCGATGGACAATTAGTTAAACGCAGTTTAGGTTTCCTACAATTTATATTACCCGTGTTTTTTTGGCATTCTAAAAATAATATAGTAGAAAATTCAAAAGAAAAAGCATCGGCAGTAGTCAGATTTTTGTATTTTGTATTTCAGAATAATAATAAGAAAAGAGGATGTGATGCGACCCACACTGATAACTTCCCATCTTGACTGTCGATTTGTCTTGCTTAAAAGGTTTGTAGACTTTCGAGTTTTGTTAAAAAAAGTTGTTAATTGAATTGTTCTTACACATTTTAAAATTACCAACAATATTGTTCATATAAGGAAATAGTTTTGTTTGAAAATCTAGTTTTGTTAAAAAGATTTTTAGTCGACAAATTTTGTTTACCAATTTCTTAATTTTTACAAATTTTAATTTTTAAAAGCTTTTTGAGTCGTAAGTAAATTTTTAACAACTTTTAGTTTTGTTTTTTTTGTTAGGTTTTTATTGTTTTGTAAAAAAACTGTCAATTCGATTTTTCTCAAATTTTTTTCAAATGTTGAAAACAAAATTTCTTATAAGTTAGAATTAGTTGGAAGTCATAAATTTTTGAAAAGATATTTGAGTGGGAAATCAATTTTTACCAACTTTTGTTAAATTTTAAGTTTTTAATTTTTTTAAGAAAATTGTCAATTCGATTTTTTTCAAAATTTTACTGAATGTTGAAAACAATATTTATAAAACACGGAAGTAGTTTAAAGCCAATATCTCAAAGTTTTAAAAAGATATTTGAGTCGAAAAGCAATTTTTACCAACTTTGAATAATGTTATAATAATAATTGCCAATTCGATTTATCTCAAAATCTTACAAGATGTTAAAATCGTTATTTTTGTATTCGTAAAATTTTTGAAGTGACACATTTTTTTTCAGTTTTTTTTTCGATTTACAAAAAAAATAATTGATTTGATTTGTTTCAAAAATATATTGGTTTGAAATACTCAGGAAAGGCTGTAGAAGGCTTTTCAATCGAGCAAAAAAGACTAGACACCCCCAAGATTTTGACTCCTATGAATAATCCTTCAAAAAGTATAAACAAGAATTGTGAATAGCCAACAGATCCTAATGGAGATCCTTCTATAGCTCAATTGAAGAATCCTCGGAGACATCAAGGATAAGAAATGTTCTCTCGACAAATACAACCATGCCTAGTTGTCTTAAGAACTCACATGGTACATGGACTAACTCTTGCGAACAAACGCTAAACTTGCTACTAGACACCCACTTCCCGGATAGCTCCAAATCCGTTAATACAACAGACCGTCTTGGGTTAGGTATTAACTTAATTTTTTCTCAAGGTCTGGTTACAAAAGAAAAATTGACATGGGCTCTGACAAGTTTCAAACCTTATAAATCTTCAGGTCCAGATGAAATCGTACGAGCTGAGCTACAACTTATTATTGATATAACTTTGCCCATCTTGAGATGATCTTCAAAAGTTATCTAAATCTGGTCTATATACCTCAGCGATGAAGAGATGTAAAGGTAGTTTTCATTCCCAAGGCGGGCAAATGCTCGCATGTCAACCCTAAACATCTGAGACCTATTAGCCTATCATCATGCATTCTCAAAACTCTGGAACGATTGATTGATATCCATGTACGTAACAGCATTGATAAAAGACTACCGATGTCTCAGCATGCTTAGTGCAAAGGGAAATCGGTAGAAACAGCCTTGCACACTCTGGTAAGAACTATCGAATACTCCCAAGAGCAAAAGAAATATGCTATACTATGGTGACCTTCCTGGATATTGAGGGCGCTTTCAACAACGTTGACACATAAGCTATCACTTCTGCTATGACGACCCTAAACGTCGAATACTCAATCTGTGAGTTGATTAATCTAATGCTAAAAATATGAACTCTAAGATGGGGGATTTTTGTACGAAAAGGTCTGTCGGTAGAGACACTCCGCAAGGTGGTGTTCTGTCCCCTCTCCTGTGGAACATAGTGGTTAACAGCCAGATCAGAGGGGGAGAAAAACTTCTTGCATCGCCTTAGAAAACCCAAACATCTTGCGGCGTTTTTGGCGACATCGCGTATGTGATCGTTCTACAAAAGGTGGTTGGTGATACACATACCAAGAATATCCAGATGTTCAGTTTCCTCGATGCAAGTGCCATTTATGGATAATGGCAGGGGGGGTATATTTCGCTTTAACGATACAAGACAGCATTGCGTTTTCGAAGCATTAAATTCCACGCGGTTCCTTATTCCCCATTGTACAATGCTGTTTAGGTCGGAATTAAATGAGCTTATCATATTTTGTCAGTGCAGTTCCACATCCGAAGAAGAGGGGTGTGAATCTGAAAACGAAAATGAAAAGCTAGGAGTACCTACTATCGTCAGCGAAACAATGTAAAGCACGCATTTTCGATAAGAGAGCCTAATGCCAAACCCTATCAAATGCTTTTGAAATATCTAGTGCAATAATGGCTGGACAAATGCGGTTTTTCCAGCGTTGAAGAACACCTCTTCAGAACAATAGCGGGGATACCATCCGGACCAGTTGATTTATGTGTGTTTAGATCTCTTAGAACTCTTGCTACAGTACGAGTGCGAAAAAAGATTTGCCCCATAGAATCATTAACTCGCTCAAGTACAGGCGGAGTCATAACACTTACTGGCAGCGTTGAATTGGCGGTGAACTGCCTAGCAAAGAGATTTGCTTTCTCTAAAGAGCTAACAAATGAAGTTTCATTCACAACGAGCGTAGGAACCGAGGAAGAGAAAGAATTCCTCATATTTTTTACAAATGACCAAAAATGTTTACTGCCTTTGGGACATTGCAGTATTTTTTGCCGTAATTTTTGGTGATGTAAAAATTTCGTCCTCGAATATGGGCGTTGCGGTCCTTCCTGGCTTGCTTGAACTTATTCCGGTTTTCTTCAGTTGGATTGGCTTTTTCCTTAGGTCTGATGCTTTTAACCCTGTTCGGGATAAAAGTTCTCATTCCCAGGTGAATCAAACTTGTGATCATATCAGCGCTGGCGTCAACGTCACTATCGAGGAAGCATAGTGACCAGTTAAAGATCCTGAAGTAATTATTGAGACCGTCCCAGTTGGCTTTCTCGTATTGCCAAATTTTCTAGGGAGCTCTTTTTTTAACTGTAGAGTTTTTACATGAGAAATTTGCTGATATGACACAATGGTCAGATGTGCCTAGAGAGACTTCATATTAGCTCCCGAATAGGTGTCCTTACGGGACACTGTCTTATAGACAGACATGCAATACGACTTCGTGTAGCCTCAAATGACTTCTGTATTAGATGTATGGACTAAGAAGAAGAGGAAACAATCCCTTACCTTCTCTGCACTTGCCCTGCTTTTTCACTAAGGCGCAAACTTCATCTGGGAGACTACTCTTTTCATAATCACAGTGAACTAGCTAAAAAGGATATCAAATATCTTCTTCGCTTTATAAAAAGCTCAAAATGGTTCGACTAGGAAGAAGTAATTCTCTAGATTCATGTGGTATCACAATGGGCCTTTTCTTTTGGCCGAATCCTGAATCTGAATCCGCAGCCAGTTTAACCTTACCTAACCTAACATATGAGGACGAAATCACATAAGATTCATTCGAGACTCGTATAAATGTCAAAAACCTATCTACTTTAACTTTTATCGGTAGTATTCATACTGCAGATGTTGTTTTCGTTATTCATGTAAAATCACACTATTTATAGATTTTCCAATAAAACACATGTATTGTATAATGGTCATAGTTATACGCCATGCCGTTTGTAGGGTTCCTAATTCAGTTCTTAAGTTAAAGATCTTGAAATACGTGTATAAGGAGTACACATAGGTCAAAATAAATTAAGACTCTCTATTCCAGTTAAGTACATTTCGGGTCTGACATTTTTTGGAAATACTCATGTAGAAGCCACTTGATGTAAATTACCTAAATATTTACATGCATATTTATTACCTACTTTTAAATAATGTCAATACAATAAGAGACATAATTAAATTTGATCCTGTTTTTTAGATTGTGCTCTATTACAGCTTTGAATATACCCTAGAGAGGATTTTACAAAATATCTTCAATTAGGAATTTCAGAGCTACTTGTCACAAGAGGCAAATTAAAACCAAGAATAGCCATTTCGACGTTTTCTTTACTTTTTTTGTGTGTGTGTAAGTAAGTTGAAAACAACCACTTATTTTATTCCTGGAATTGGAATAGCTTTATTCAATAGCTCTTTTGAAGCTCGTATTTATTTGAATATATAATAATAATTGTCCACTCAATACTCTTGAATATCTCGACAAAGGTATAGTTTTATAGGTATACCAATTTGTTACCTTTATGACGGCGCGATGACTACTCAAAGTCATCGTCTTGTCTGTTTAAAAGTCCTTAAAGTGATTATCCCCTCCATATTTTTTTTTATATATGTACGTATACCTGCCTAGCTACTTCAGTTTTCTTTTAAAACTGACAATTTAAAAGGAGGAAACTTATGTTTTTTTTTCTTTTCTTCCAGTTGGGGATACCTTTGTACCTCGCTTACCTACCTTACTTAGACCTACGCTATACGTGTTCTTATTTTTTTTTTAATCATAAATCTTCTATTCTTTTATGGGCCCTAAGGAGAATTTATGAAATCTCCGGTCCGGTCCGAATGGGTAGCTATAGATATTAACTTAAAATGAAAAGGAGCATTAAATAATACACCTTCATCATTTCAAGTTAAATGTGAGCGATGTCAGAGGAGTGTCGGATTTTGTCCTTGTTATTATTTTCACGTATCATAAGAAAATATAAAACAAATCGTTGCGTCACAATGATAGTCATCCCTGTGTTGTCGTCACGAGAATTAAGCTGAACCAACTTTATGAAGTTCAACTCGTATACACTTGGAATCACTTGAATACAGTCAACATTAAAACATAAATTCTGAGCTTTTTTTAAACATAGAAGACTTCGAAGGTGAAGGAAGTTGCAATTTAAGAGCTTTATGTAGCTCGATTTACAGCTTTTCAGAAATAGGACTTAATTAACTTTTACCTAAGATTCAGTGATTTCAGGTTCTAAGAGAGTTTATGACGAAAAAGAATCCAATAAAATGTTAAGATCCCTCATCTAAAACGGGGACTCTTTTTAAGTTATGAACTAAATGCAGTGGAGTGTATGCGTTTACGTTTTTGAAGAAGTAGATATTTGGTCGCTTTTCTTTAGTATATTTTTTCTCGAAATTTATGCTGTGGGAATAAAGCACTTGATATTTGGGAATTGGGAATATCAACTTTAGTATATCCGATGTGCTACGATGGCACGAGTAAACTGTAAATTGAGTGTTTAATGCTTATATACTGTTTTCTTTAAGTGTTGATGCTTATGATGTACAATGATGTTGACACAGAACATATCCGTTTTAATTTCAGAGAATACAAATTAAAAAATGTCCTTAAAGTAAGATGTCATTCCTACATTTTGTTTATTTTAACAGGCTTTATGTTTTAAGTTTCCATAATTTTTCTTAAAAATGTATTAAATAATAGTTCTATATTTCAATTAATACAAAATGGCGAGAGTTTTTAACTTCGTAATTTGATAAATCAAACTAAAACTAAAGCAAAAACATTCGAAACGTAGGACGTATTTAATTAGGGGCAAAGTCCTTTTTGCTGTAGAATTTTGGCATAGATTTTCGGCTTGCCTTCTGTGTTTTGATGAATCCTTGTCTGCTTAAGCTATCACACACAGTAACTGAAGCTCCAGTCACAACTTTTACTGCCCGTTCAACAGCTTGAGTGTGACAAGGAAGGCGCATCCAATCTAAATTTCCATCTCCTTTTTGTTCAACAAACATTCTGCGATTTTCTTCGGTTACTTACTTACTTATTTAAGGTGGCGCTACAGTCCTGTGTGAACTAGGGCCTCACCCAACAAACTTCTCCATCTAGCTCGGTCCCTAGCTAAATGTCTCCAGTTTCACGCTCCAAGTTGGGTGAGGTCACCTTCCACTTGTGTGCGCCACCTGATCCGCGGTCTTCCTCTACTGCGCTGTCCTGTGGTTGTCGATTCGAAGACTTTCCGGGCCGGAGCATTGGTTTCCATGCGCTCTACGTGACCCATCTAAGTTGTTGGACTTTTACCCTTCTGGCTAAGTCTACGTCGCTGTAAAGCCCGTACAGCTGGTCGTTCCATCTTCCCCTCCACTCCCCTTCGATGCATACGGGACCGTAGATCACACGAAGAACTTTTCTCTCGAAGCGACCCAAGGTGCTTTCATCCGCTTTTGTCATGGTCCATGCTTCTGCACCGTATAGCAGGACGGGGATGATAAGGATCTTATATAGCAACACTTTGCTCCATCGAGAGAGGACTTTACCACTCAATTGCTTTCTTAGTCCAAAGAAACAGCGGTTAGCAAGAGTTATTTTGCGTTTGATCTCAGCGCTGGTGTTATTTTCTGCGTTTACAGCGGAGCCTAGTAGACGAAGTCCTTGACTGCCTCAGAGTTACGTCTGTCGATTGTGACGTTTTGACCAAGACGTCGGTGTTGTATGTCCTTTCTTGACGACAGCATGTTCTTTGTTTTGCCCTCATTAAACCCATTTTTGCCGCCTCTGCCTCAATACTCACAAAAGCCCCATTGACATCACTCTGAGTTCTTCCGATTATGTCAATGTCATCAGCATATGCCAGTAATTGGTGATACTTTTGAAAGATAGTGCCTCTAGTGTTGACGTGTGAGCTCTGCACTATTCTTTCAAGCACGATGTTAAAAAAATCACATGACAGCGCATCACCTTGTCTAAGACCTTTTTTGACATCGAAAGGTTCTGTTAAGTTGTTTCCAATCTTTATGGAGCAGCGTCAATTCTCCATGGTCATCCTGCACAAACGGACTAGTTTGGCAGGGATGCCAAAACTAGACATGGCTCTATACAGCTCGTCCCTGTAGATGCTGTCATATGCGGCCTTGAAAACGATGAAAAGATGGTGATTTGGTGTTCTTGGATCTGCCGTAATGTGAATATTTGATCAACTGTGGACTTTCCTGGTCTTAAACCACACCGATAAGGACCTATCAGGTTGTTGACGATGGGCTTTAGACGTTCACATATTAGGGCAGCGCAGATTTTATAGGCGATGTTAAGTAGACTGATTCCTGTATAGTTGGTGTAGTTTAGAGGGTCTCCTTTTTTTAGGATAGGGCAAACAATACTGAGGTTCCATTAATCGGGCATGCTTTCTTCCGGCCATATCTTACAGATAAGTTGGTGCATGCTCCTAACCAATTTATCTCCAGCTGCTTTAAAGAGCTCGGCATTCAAGCCATCCGCTCCAGCGGCTTTATTAGACTTCAACTTAGATATGGCAATCTTTACTTCGTCTAAGTCGGGAGGACGGGATTGTTGGCTTTCGTCGTCTATGTTGAATGGGTCATCCTGCCTGACAGCGGAATTCAGTTTTTCGTCGCCGTTATACAGTCTGCAGAAGTGGTCCTTCCATATCCTCAGCATTGACTGCGGTTCCACTATGATGTTTCCACTTTCGTCATTGCAGCCTTCGGTTCTAGGTTTATGTACCTGTGAATTTCGTTTCACCTGTTCATAAAACTTTCGAACCTCATTCCTGCTTTTATACCTCTCAACATCTTCGACCGCACGCTTCTCATGCCCTCTCTTGTTCGGCGTTCTCTCGCCTCTTCTGCTCATAGAGCTCACGAGCAGCTCTCGTCCTTTTATGCAGCGTCGCTTTGCGTGCCTCATCAAACCAGTGGTTCCTTGTTGTTGGCTGTTTGAAACCCAGCACATCAGAGGCGGCTTCTCTGACTGCATCTGGTTTTCGATACATTGTGTTGGCGGCAGAGAACTTAGAGAGAGGTTACTTGTAACTCGGTCGGAAAAGGATTAGGTGATCTCTGGCGATTGTAGCCGTTCGACGTTGTACCTTCTCCCAGCACCTCCCTGTTTTGCCTTGGGTCTGGAAATCCAAAGTGCTACCTTGGCTACAACGATGTAGTGGTCCGAGTCGATGTTAGCTCCTCGGAAAGTTCGTACATTCATAATGCTGGAAGCGTGTCTTAGGTTATGGATTTTAATATCGGTGGTTCAGTAATTTTGTCTTGCCAACCCAAAGGATCGTAATATGTTAAAGTATTGAAATTTATTTTTGGGAGTTGGAACAGGTGCAATTTTTTTGAAGTTGTTGATTTAGCTTTTAACATTCGACGAGCAGCTAATTCACGAATACGTGGCTGGGGATCTGTGATCATTGCAAGCAATAAGTTTTTTTGATGTGCGAAATAGCTGTTCATTTGAATAACTGGGTCGATAACAGCTTTTAAATTTATTGGTGGATATCTGGTTTGCAAGATGAGTTTGAAGAAGTGTCTAGATCCATCTTTACAACCGGGGTGAGTTTTAATAGAAAACCATACCGGAGCGTAAACATTGACGATGTAGAAGAAGCAGAAGCAGACTCTGTTGAAGCATAAAGCCGAAGAATTCTGTTGGCACGAGTTAGTAATCGTGCATGGGACATTTTGCCTGGTGATTTGTTTGCTAAATCACTAGGAATTATGCCGGGTGAAACTGCTTTAACTATTCTCTACAAGTATTTTGGTCCGTTGTAATATCATCAACAGAAAGTGCAGGTAAGTTCGTCCGAGTATGTTGGAACTGAGTTATTGTTAGTTTCCAACATTTTTCGGGATCTTTGCCAATAACGTCTGAAAACGTCTGTGGCCCAGAAGTACTGCCATCAATATGTTGAAAGAGATGTCTAAATCTAAATCTGGATCTAAACAAATGATCCACTACAATGGCCTATTTAATCTTTTTTCCATCATCTGTATATGATTCCGCCGTTCTTACCAACATTTACATTTGTGACATCACATCAAATTGCAATTAAATTATCCATTGATATATCTTCATTTATACAAAAATTGAATATTTCTTGTTCTATACACTTTGCAGTGCCTGAAGAAGGTCCAATGTACCCTAAAAGCTTCGCGTCAGGTTCTTTTATCAATGAAATGTGTTGCTCTAGTATGCGTTGTCTGTATTTTTTTTGCCATATTTTTCAGATAAAGTTTAAGTCTGGTCCTTTCTTCCATCAAATTACAATGCAGGAATCAGTGAAACAGTTTGTTGAAATCACATTTTGCCAAGTTTTTTGTCTTTCTCGACGCAGCTTATTTCTGTCTATTATTTTGTCTGTCGATGCATGCAGAACTGCTGAGGCAATGGCTGCTCCCGCCCTGTCTGAAACTCTAAATCTATCGCATGTTTTTGAAAGTAAAGGCAAATCCACTGAAATTTTGGAAGTGCTAGCTGATTCAGTCACTGGAGACGCCAATCCAATTCGAAAATTTGGTTCCTCGCGATCCGTTTAGACACATCCGGATTCAAATGTACTACTCAACCTTTCCGTGCATAGTTTAGCTACTTTTTGTTGTTTTTTCTCTTCTCGTAACGATTTTCTTTTCAGCGCTTTTGTCATCTCTTGTGCTATATTAATGTCAATACCACCTATCACCTTTTGCCTGGCTGTTCACTGGTCTATTATAAAATTGCGTTCCCTAACGGGTACTTTTTTGTTTCTAGAACAAGTACATTTTAGTAAGTTTTGGCATTTGCAAGCCGAATTATCAAATAAGACTTTGCTCTTACACGAAACTCTTCTAACTTCTTTTCCGGTATTTTTGGGTAAGACTTAAGAAGGTTCTTGCACTTTTAATGATATGTTTGTAGCATTACCTTGATTCGTTTCGGTTCTACTGTAGGAATAGAAGATTTCGCCCATACGTCTGCCAATTTCGCAACTGCCACAGCTTCTATATCTTTATATGTTGCTTCTTTTTTGGTTTCACTTTCATATTTAATTTTATGTCGGGTCCACTCATAATCACCTCGTAGGTTGGCAATATGTTGTCTTTTAATTCGCCAATCTAATATTACCAAGCAAAGGACGCTTCCAACTATTTCGAGCGCGTTCAATTCTTTTGACAAAACAAATAAACTTTTTCTATAACTTAATACAGAATGAAATCAATAATAATCGGATGTATTAAGAGATCAAAATTACCTTTTTTCTTAAATTCAAAAGCGAACAAACGGACAAACTAAAAGTAGTGATGAGTGGCGCATTTATTTGTTACTCGAAAAGAATGAATATTTATTTAATTTGCTCCTTCTTCTACGTTTGAATTTAGAAAATTAAAATTAAATATGGCCGATGGGCGCGTGATTTGAAATGTATTCCAATAAATAATAATTTCCAATAAGTACTTACAATAATTAATGTTTTTAATTTCAACAATGATATTATACATTATAATAGTAATATTATTTAGTTTTCGAAAGGTTTTACCAAAAAATCAGGCCTCACTTCTAGTGAAATCTGAAAAAATAATTGGATCAAAGGATGTGAGATTTTAAGGCGAAATTCAGCTTTTTTCAAAACTTAAACAACAATCCGGATGCACTTAGGCTTGAAATAATAAAACGACACTTAACGTATAAGCTAACTGGACCATTTAGCACCTTTTAATCGCTGAGCCCTGTTAAAAATCCAAAAAAATTAAATTCGACCCACCCTAATACATACATGTAAAGATACATACATAAATGATTTTTAACAAAAAACAATCTTTTCGTTGTCGAAAAAATATAAATAAGTACAAATAGAATAATCTCCTCTTAAGGCACGATACTTGGCTGTGACAGAATCACAATTTTGGAAGTAGGTTTTAACAATTTGTAAGCGTTATGCGAAAGGTAAGTGATGAACTTTCTTAAATTTCAGAATTTCAACTGAAAAAATAAAAATTAGTTTAATAAATTTGTTTGACAGATGTTGAATTCCTGCGCTTTACTTTTGAAACATCAAAATGGATAACCCCATAGGACGTTATTGTAATCGGTCCGATTTGTCGAATTGATATTTGATTTTGATATTTCTCGAAGTTTTAAGGTTCTTAGAGTCGAAATAAAAGATTTTTAGAGAGATGTCTGTGCGTGCGTGTGTACCAACGATTGTTCGTCCATACGTCCATACGTTCGCTACGTTTTTTTCGTAGACCTCATCTTGTTATAGAGATAATAATGTAGCAAGGACTCTCAAAGTTGAGTGGGTGGTTTTCTTACCATAGCAATTTTAAATTTAAATTTTTGCGAGGAATTGACAAATTCTCCAAGAGTAATTGTTGTCCTGAAAAGTGAATTCTCAAAATTAGCCGTTTGGATTCGGCACTTAAAACTTTAGGTTCCCTACATTCCTGCAATTACTCGCACACAGGAAGGGTTGAGAGTTGTAAGTCACTAGCCCCTGGTTCTATACGGACTGTTGCGCCACCTAATTTATTTATTTAATATTACAGTTATGAAAGGGAAAGCGCAAAACCTTGATCCTTGTAGATCAGAGTATTGATTGAACAAAATGTGACAAGTTCAAACTGCCTTGGAAAACCTCCCCAAAAACATTATTGACAATCTAATTGCATCAATGCACCATTAATATTAGCAGTTCAACTTTGAAAATGAAAATTAGCTTTGTACCACTTTTTGATGAGTTTTTTTTTCTTTTTATTTTTTTTTTAATTTTAAACACAATTCGAAGTTGTAAAAAATAGAACAATATTTTATAAATAAGTTTTTATTCTGATGTTTACAAATTGATATTTTTGTACTTTAGTTTTGGCCATCAATGTATGTAATTGATATTCATTGAGAACTTTTTTCAAATTTACAATGCTGACGAATTTTTATTAAATAACGTTTTTTTTTCAAAATGGTGTAAATTTTTAAACTCTGCTCAGGTAGAAAAAAGAAAAATCATTTTCCACACTAACTCATATTTCTCGATTTTTGTTTGATAAAGCTTAAAATATTTCTCACTAAATTCTGATTTTTATATTTTGAACTAAAAGTCTTAATTATTACAAATTATTAATCTTGAAATAAGACAACCAAGGCCTTCAAAAATTAACATAACAAAAATTATATAAGTTCAATGTTGTACGTAAGCACCTTCCTAATTAAAAACGATTTGTTTTGTTTTTCTTTTTTCAATCCCATTCTGTTTGTGTTTAATAATCAAAAGGTAGCTATTATAATAAATAGAAATGAACGTAATTTAATTATTTTTTATTACCATTCTATCTTATTTTTAAATTCATAAAAATTAATAGTAGGAATATTAAAAAGTTTTTAAGTCATTATTATCCCTTTTTAATATAGTCATGAGTTGTTCTTTGTATTTGTTGAATGGTATTTAATGTTTGCCAAGATAGACTAAATTACGGTCAATTGTTTTGTTTCAAAATTGTTCTTCAAGAGGATAACTGACATTCTGATCTTTCGAGTTGAATACTCATTCCCGGCCCACTTATAAGATTGAAATGTTTGTATTTGTATTTTGTCAAATAATGTTTCGAGTGGTCGTTTGATATTGCAAATAATTTGTCTCTTATTGTTTCTTAAAACTTCTTTCTATAATCCCTAAGGAAGGCATATTATTTAGTTGGTTAAATTGCTGTCTACAGTCATTTTTAGAATGATAATGAGCTAAAACAATTGGTTATGAAATATTTGCGTATTACTCGGCATAAACCTTAATTGCTTTCTTATCAACAGAACATTAAAGTTTTGAATAATATTGCCTTGAAGGTTAAAGTTTGTCAACAGTGTTAGGTAATTCTGTAATCATTGATTTAAGAACTGCGAAGACTAATTTTTCTGCCAATTCAGACAAAATTAAAGGAAAGTTACAACATTGCCATCAAAACAAATAAACCCATTTATATCACAAAATGTCCTCAAGTGGTTTCCATTTCAAAAAAAAAAGGAGAAAGTTTTAAATATCCATACAAACATTTTTAGTCTACACTATGAACATAAAAAAGATTAAACTGGTTTCAATAGAATTCGACTAATCATCCATTAGTTTGGCTCTATGACCGTGTTTATACACATTGAAATTTCAGGCTTTTAAATTTTGATGTTTCATCAAATAATCTGGATGGCTTACTTACAGTTATGTTCTTAAAATAAATTTAACGATACCAAATAATTTTTAAGCACTAAAGAGAATGGGTGTTGGTTTGACTTCAAATGAATATAAAATAAAATGCACGACTGGGTCGCACGAACTTGCTCCTATATGAAAAGAGTCTGTTTAAAGTACCTATATAAGATTTAAAAATATACGTGTTCAATAAGTTTGTCATCAAAGATATAAATGCCATTTGACATGTCAAAAAAAACGAGCGATTCATCCCAAGACACAACTCATCCTAGGACATTTCATCCTGGAAATCAAAAATACTTGTAAGCATACTTAACGAAAACAATTGTGTGTGTATTCAACTAGTTCGTTCAAAGCTTTTTCCTTTGGATAGCTTATTTTAATTTCATATTAGAAGAACCAGGATGGAAAGATAAGAAAGAGGCAGAACATGTATGCTTAGATTGTAAAGCGATCGCCCATTGGTTTTGTAGTTGATTGATGTTCTCAGCTTTATGCAGATAGGTAGATAAAGACATGTTTATGATGGTAAAGAAAGAATTTTATTGGTAGGTAGCACAAAATAGAAAATATATCTACTCGTTCTGGGGGGTTTCTTAAACTTGTTGTAAGTATTTATTCTTTTATATAGGCGAAGGTAAGTAAAATATATGTGAAACAAAATTATTCGCAAAGAATGATATTTTAAAATCATATATACTATATCATATAAATGTATATATATATACCAAATGAATTAATTTGGATAAAAGATAGAATTGTAATTACAATTTTGTCAAAATAATGCACTCTTTGAGGCTCATGCAATGTTAAAAGAATTAAAAAAAAAAACTATTTTAAGATTCAAAATTTTACCTGAAAAATAAGTTTGTCTTCAAAAATTTAAATGCCATTTTATAAATCAAAAAACCCTTGATTTTTCAATTTTTTTTGAATAATCGTTACAGCGTTTTTTTAATTAATTTTGTATATATAAAATTTTTCAATTTTGTTCAAAAATATTTTTGGTACGCAGTTAACCCGTTTTTTTTTTTAAATCCAAAAAATAAAAAAATTGCACTTTTGATAGTCAAATATTGTTAAGGCAGTATAAGAGCTTATTCAAATAAAAAAAAATTATTGAAATCGCTTCATAAGTTACCGACAAAATTAAAAAATCATAATTGCGGTTTTTTGAGCGGTACCCTTTCTGAGCAATACGAACATTTGTTTATCTTATTAAAAGAAGCCAAGTTTAAAAATAAAATTTTAAAGAAAATTAAAAAAAATCTATCAGTTTGTTTTTAAGAAAATTCGAATTTTCGTTTTTTGACCAAAAAAATTGCATGGGGGCCACTGTTAGTTTTGATCTTAAAAAAAAAAATGAAAAAAAACGCCTAACGCTAATCTACTCAAAACCTTAACTTCCAAATTTGTACTCAATCGACCCAATGGCTTAGGTTGTAGGAGCATGGACAGGCAGAGAAAACCGACCGGACGGAATCGCGGGACCCACTTTTTTCGACTTGTCTACCATCGTAATATCATGTTTGATTAAAATCTCGAGTTCGAAATTTTGCACGAATGCAAAACTTGCTATATAGTTCCTACATGGCGCAAGTAAAAATATAGTTGGTTATTTTAAAATTTGTAAGAATAATTCAACTGACAACTTTTTTAACCCACCACGAAAACCTACAAACTTTTAAGCAAGAAAAATCGACAGACGGGAAGTTATCACTATCAGTGTGGGACGCATCACAGCCTCTTTTTTGTTTTGTTTTAAAACCGCCAAACAACTCGATACTCGTTCGAAAGTAAATTTTTTTTTGAAAACAAATTGTTATAACCGGCATCTGATTCTACTTAGTACGATTTGAAAGTAGAATCGGAAATACGTTTCGAAAAGAATCAAAAGTAGAATCGAGTTACATAGTATGTCCCTTGTACCAATTTTAAATTTTAAAATGTACCAACACAAAATTTTGTCTACGTTTTTGTAATTTTAGTTTTAAAATATTTAAAATCTGTATTTTTTAAAAATCAAAAACAATTATATTTTTAGTTATCAAACATAATTGATACAGACGGTATAAAGGCTTTTGCAGAAAAAAAAATTGTTTTAAGAGGGAAGCTCTTTTGAGCATTACAAACATATTTTATTATATTGAAAGGAGCCAAACTAAGAACAAATATTTTAAAATATTTAATCAAATTTTGACCACACAAATTTGTAAAAAAATCAGGAACCAGTCTTCTTTAAAATCGTAATATCACGTTTCATTTAAATTTCTAGTTCGAATTTTTTTTACGATTGCAAATTTTCCATATCCTTTATGTCCCAAGAAAAAATAACAGAAGGGTTCAACACACATTTGATAAAAAGGAATCTCACTGCAAATGCAAAGACTCAAGCGATTTTTAATTCTCTTGGATTTTTATAAAAAAAATTGAGACACACAAGATTGATAAAGAGAAAAAAGAGGTAGATTCAGACTATTTTTATAAGAAGAGGTAGAAACACAGACCTTAAAAATGAAAGAAATGTCAATATTTTTTTGGAAGTAGATTTGATTTTTTTTTTTTTTAAGAAGTGGATGTTAAGTTAAGTGGCAACTCTGGTTGAGATCAAGGTTTTGCGCTTTCCCTTTCATAAATGTAATATTGCCTTTATTACGATAATCCTTCACTAATTTAGCGGTATGCTTCGGATCGTTGTCATGTTGGAAGATCCATCGCAACTGCTTATTATCCTCCGCATACGGAATCATGACGTTTTATACCATTTTTTATTTTATGAATTCGTCCAACTCCTTGACTGAAAAAATATCCATAAACAATAATGCTTTCCCCATCAGCTATACAGTTGCCGTGGTAAATCAAGAATTGAGACATTCGGAATCATTCCGATCCTTTTAAATTAAACTTTGATTCATCTGAGATAACGACCGTTTTCCACGCAGTTAAGCTGTGTCTTGGAAAATTTTTGTCGTTCACTTTTATTCTTAAGGGAAATAAATGCCTATTTTGCACCAATTCGAGAGAAACTTCCAGATTTCTATACCTCCCAGATAATTCTGGGCGGATAGGACATTTTTGGAGGATGAGTCAATCCACTTTTACACAGATGGGTCAAAAACAAAAGAAGGGGTTGGTTGAGGTGTGTGCTCTGAACGACTGAAATTAAGTTTCTCATTCCGCCTTCCCAATCATTGTAGCGTGTTCCAGGCGGAACTTTTGGCGATAAGAGAAGTCTTGTCTTGGCTCAAAGAAAACGTGATATCAACATCTGATATCCGTATTTTCTCTGATACAAACTCTATAACAGTCCATAACTGTAGATCAACTCTAATGGAGATAGCGCAAAAGTTTAATATTAACCTTTGCTGGGTGAGATATTCCAGGTAACTGTAAGACAGATGAACTCGCCAGGAACGGTACAGTACAGCCCATGTTACCACGTTTGGCACATACTGGCGTACCAATCGCTACTTGTAAACTGTTGCTAATGCAAGACACTGTGAGGAGGGCAGGCACCAGGTCGAACAATATCACCACCTGTCAAGTCACAAAAAACATCTGGCCAACACTGGATGTAAAACGTTCAAGGTGCTTGCTCTCTCTAAGCAGATCGCATATAAGCTCGATAATAGGTGTCATAACCGGACACTGTCTAATAGGAAAGCACGCCACGAGACTAGGCGTATTCTCAAATGACTTTTGCAGAAGCTGTATGGACGAGGAAGAAGAAGAAACGGTTCTTCATCTTCTCTGCACATGCCCTGCTCTAGCTCGAAAACGCAAGAATTACCTAGGAGAATTCTTCTTTAACGTTCTAAATCATATCGGTATAATCAGCCTCTCACGTTTCATAAGGGACTCAAGCTGGTTCCATTGAGCTTAGGAGGAAGCCTCAAGATTCATGTGGTATCACAATGGGCCATTAAACTGGCCTAAGTGTGTCCGTTTCCATCTTGGACAGCCACTATAACCTAACCTAACCTAACCTATGGGGCACGCTTGCAGAAGACGCTAAACCCAATTTTCTACGTTTTTCAAGCATAATTCGGCCGATACTGCTGCAATTTCAGGTTCGATATTCGTACGAAGTTCATCAATCGTCGCTGACCATAGACTTGACATAGCCCCACAGGAAATAGTCTAACGGAGTAAAATCGCACGACCAAGGAGGCCAAGCCACTAGATCTTTTCGTGAGATAACAGTTTCTCCATAACTAGGTTTCCAATAAATTGATTGTGACATTCGCTGTGTGGCACATGTTCTTCAAGTCCATAACATACAATTGGGGCCAAATATATCTGGTTATCATTGAACGCTGCAGAGATTCCCATTCACAGTAACGTGCCGGTCTTGATCATCACAGAAGAAGTACGGCCCATGACGCCGAAGGACCATGACGCCGCCGGACCATAAACCACCCCAAACCGTAATTTTTTCGGGATGCAATTATGACTCATGAAGTACGTGTGGATTTCTGCTTGACCAATACCGCATATTTTGTTTATTGACGAAGCCATTGAGCCAGAAATGAGTCTTATCGCTGAAGATGATTTATTGATAAAAATCTGAACCAGTTTCAAGTTGTCCAATTCACAAACATACGACCCTTTTGGTGGTTAAGCGGCTTCAGTTCTTTTTTTCACAAAATTCGCCACAACGACTTCACAGAGATGCCCAACGCTTGGCTTGAGAACGACGTATGAGAGACTTTAATTTGGACTTTCTGCAACTGAAGTCTCAGCGACAGCAATATTGCCTGTGCGTTCAATTCTCTATTGTTGATCTGCTAGGACAATTATGGCTACCATAAATTGCACGTAGGGCTCTTAACCTTGAGGCCACTGACTCCGAATTTCGGTAGTAGATTTCTATAATTTCACTCGTTGTTGGCTCGTATATCTTTCCAGCACAAAATGGCAAACCTTACTGAAGCGAAATGTCAGAAGAGCGGCAAAATATATGGCGTCGGTTGCTGTCCCTGTCAATTTACCTTTGTAGCGTTCTTCAAAATCTTCATCTTCTGAAAGTTAAAGGAGCCATTCCCTTAAACTTTGACAATGTTAAGAGAGAGTAAGATGTTTAAATCGTTTAAAATTAGCTAAATCAACTTTGTATCTTTTAGTGAATTGCTAAAAATGGCTTTGACATTTACAAAGTTGTTTAAATTTTTGCGTGACTGTGTTATCTCTTAAATGTCATTGGTCTCAGTTCTGAAATGATTGTGATGTTACTGTTAATGAACATTGCTAAAAAGTGTTCTTAATGTAATGGTATTTCAAAGAATTAACTATAATTGTTTGTGGTTTCGAAAAGACTACACACCGGGTTTAACAATCGACTTACTAAAAACTAATTTCTATGAATTAGTTATATAAAGCTCCGGATTTTTGTATGGAACAACTTTAATTCATTGATTTACGCTAAAAAGTTGACCTTCTTAAAAAAGGTCAGAGCATTACCAACAATTCACATGAAAATAGAAATTCTGAATACATTTAAATATTATGATTGTATTCCAAAGTTCAAACTAATAAAAGAAACGGTTGCCTATGAAAGTGCAAAAAAAAAGAAAAATTTGCTTGCGTACACGTATCAAAGGCATAGCTTACACAATTTTTGCAAATCTAATCAAAAGGTGATAGTTGTCAGGTTTACATTGAATCAATTATTTAATGAACATTGTGGTTATAAATAACAAAAGTTTGTATGAAATGTATGGCAAAATATCAACATTTTATTTTTACTATTGCAAAAGGTTTAAGTTGAAGAATCTTGTACGTGATTATGACGAAATCTTCCATGTGTAGGAGGTATAGCGATCCTTTCCATGACTATACGTATAATGTCAATAAGGCAATGACATTTTTTGATACCCACGGGAGTAGGTTAAATGTATAGATACCACCTTTACAGGTACCCAACTTTGATTTCTACTTATTAAGAGAAAGTGGTTCCATGAATAATACGAAAAAGAACGACTTTTTTGTTTTTCTTTTTCTAATTTGACATTTATTCCACTTGGAATTCATCTATACAACCATCTCAACAACTTTTCAAGAGCAACCTTTTGCCTTTTTTATGAAATAAATTCCGAAGAAAAACAAGAAAAACTAACTAAGATTGGATCTTAAAGGGTGTTTGTTTTAGCTATTACCTTTTTGGCAAAACTGGTTTAAACAGCTAACGCACGTTTCGTGTTTTGTTTCACAGTTAAACATCTTCAATTTGGTCTTTTATTTAACCGTAAATCGTTTATTGAATTTTATTATCAAAATTCGCGGTCTGTTAAGAAAGTTCATCGCGCGCTCCTTCAATTTTAAAGTCAGTTCAATCGACTCACTGAAGCGGCTATTCGGGCTATTGTGACTAAATTTCGCATCAAATTTACATTGCTGGACCTTAACAGCAGTTGTATTGGCCAGTGTTAATGATGATCTATTATCGATTCGTCGCTTCAGTTGGTTCTCTTTTACTCAACAACGTTGAAAATTTTGCAGGATTAGGTGTAATGCCTTTCAAAATACAGCTGGTAAAAGAATAGAAGCCGAACTGCCTACTATAACTTAATATCGGCCGAAGTTAGCCAAATATCCACTTTTTTTTTCGAAAAATTGTGATCAGCGACAAAGCTCATTTTTGTCACAATGGGTACGTAAATAAGCAGGATTGCCGATTCAGGAGTGAATATCAACCAGAAGCATTGCAAGAACTAACAATGCATCCAGAAAAAGTAATAGTTTGGTGCGGTTTATAGGCTGGTGGCATCATTGGATCGTACTTCTTCAAATATGGGTGCTACCGTGAGATGACATCCAACTTATTCTTGCCCAAAATGCAAGAGCTTGACTTATATGACATGTGGTTTCAACAAGCCGGTGCCAAATGCCACACAGCACACGCAACAATGGACTAATTGAGAGGCGAGTTCGGTGAACATTTAATTTCACGTTCGGGACCGGTCAAGTCGTGCAATTTAACGCCTTTAGACTATTTTTTGTGGGACTATGTTAAAGCTCATGTCTATACAGACAAACCCGCTTCAATTCACGTATTGGAAGACAACATTGAAGCATTTATTCCTGAGATACCGGCCGAAATGTTGGAAAGAGTATGCCAAAATTGGGCTAAGCGGATGGACCGTTTGAGGGGAATTCAGGGTCAACATTTGCATGAAGTATCAATTCAAATAAAGATTTTATGCTTTTTTTTTAATTGTATGTGTTTGTTTTTGAAAATGTTCCTAGCTTTTAAAAAATCACCCTTTATAATGATTTGCTTAATATTCATTTTTTAAGTGCGTGTTTATTTATTTTATCTACTTGAGATAAAACACAAATTGGTAAGGTGTACCCTTAATTAAAGATTGTGTTACAATTTCGTGAATGTATTTTAAGTCAAAGACAACCAACGATTTCGAAAACAGCTATTTCGTGATTATCTCCGTTTCTGTACTTCCAATAATTTTAGCACCTTCTACAATTTGGCTTAAGTTGCACTAAACTAACACATTCTGCATCATAGAGTCGGCAATACAGTGGAATGCTTTCCCAAAGGCGGATCCAGACTTTTCATAAGGGGGGGGGGGGTTACACACTTAGATGGGTTTTTACAAATGCTGTCTAATGTTTTGTAAAGGATGCTAACAAAATTTAATAATTGCTAAAATGACAATTTTACTTATCAAATTATTTAGAACACTGTTGTCCAGCAAGTTATGGTCTAAATATGTCATATTTAAGAGCTAAAATCCAATAGCGTAGAGGGTTCTTGGTACATTTTGTAGGAAATTGTTTTGAAACGATTTCTTTTTTCCAAAAACAAAACACGCTTTTCTTGTTTTCATTTCTATTAATCCGAAGAACGCTGCAAAAATTTAAAAATTCAGAAAATGAGAGAGGATCTGATATGTACAAATGTCGGACTTTTTTTGACGTAGTTTTTTCGAACTCAATTTCCTGGAGTCTCTTATTACTACCGTTATCAATCTGCTTACTCGTATTTGGATCTTATAAAGGCGTCAACAAAACTTAAAAATTGTAGAAACAAAAAGGTTTGGTTCTTGAATTTGAGGAGATAGTTGTATTTAAGAACATAATTTATCTAAAAAAATTAAATTAAAACAAAGTAAGGTAAGTAAACAAATAAGTTGGGAAGAAAAGTTTTGTAGCACTCACAAATTACACGTTTCAAAACTTTGTATTTCAATGGATATGGAACGTTTATTATGTTTTTACTTAGCCAATAGTTTAACAAAAGTGTCACTTGATTTTTTGGGACATTTGTATTATTGAAATTCATGTTTGAATCTCAGTTCTAGAGCATCCAAAGCAAATTCACTTCAAAAGTAGATTTATTTAATTTTTTAAGATCTTTTGTATTCAACAGAAAACCAATTTTGAAAGAAATGAAATGCAAAACTGGGTCGCAAGAACTTAATAATTTCTTCCAAAAAGTCTGTTTAAAAATATTGCCTATATTTTAAGATTTTAAAATGTACCTCCAAAATAAGTTCTTCTCAAAAATTTAAATGCCATTTTATTTGTCAGAAAATCTAGATTCGAAAATCATTATAAAAAAAGCTTATAAATATATGAACATTTTACATTTAAATTTCGTAAAAAAATGTTGTCCCCTTTCTGAGATATCGAGTTTTGTAAACAAAATTTGTATTTTATCAAAAATAAAAAAAAACATTTTTGATCATAAAAAATCATCATCAATTTGATCATTGACAAGAACTTGCACAGAAAGAGAAGAATTTTGAAATCGTTCTATTAGTTCTTGAGAAAACTTAAAAACAAAATAAAGATTTTTTGAGGGGTACTAAAATATGTTTTTCTTGTAGAAAGAAGCCAAATTAAGAACACAAAATTTTGAGAAAGTTTTAGAAAAATCACATATTTGAACAAAAAAATTTGTGTGGGGACTGCTGTTATTTTTTGTATTAATAAAATGATAAAAACTCCCTAAACTAATCAGCTGAAAATCTTAATTTCAATCAGAACAATTGTTTGGACTGTAGGGCCATGGAAAGACAGACAGACGGAAGGAAGCGAGGTACCCACTTCTTTCGACTTCGCTACCGTCGTAATGTCATATTTGATTAAAAAATCTAATTTGAAATTGTTTACTAATGCAAAACTTGCTATATACATAGTTCCTATATGTCGCAGTAAAAATCACTTCAATAATCATTTTTTCTGTGTGTGGCAAAAAAATGTAATAATAAAATTGAAGTTTAAGGAATTCAAAGTCAACTTGATATAAAATTGATGATCTCTTATTCAAGGTCTCTTCTTAAGAACCTGAATATTTGCTCTTTTTCTTAGAAACAATTTTTATGAAAATAATTTAAAGCATGACTAAAGTTTTTTCAAGTTCTAAATTGAGCGAAAATCAAAATTTGAGTTGTTTTTGACCGAAACATTCTTAGAGGAATCTCACAGGTATGAGGTGGCAAATGAAATCAAACACTTCAAAGCTTCTAATGTTAATTAAGGGTATTCTTATTTCCTTTTTAACCAAAATATATCCAAATTGACATACTTGACATACCAATTGCAGCATCCCATCGACAGATAGATCCAGCAGACTTTCCTTGAGTTTGATTGCCAAATTTGCTAATTTACAGCTGCCCAATATTCTTCAATATCTCATCTTCAATATCTCTTCCATTGAGAAGTAATGACACGTTTCTTCTTTCAACTTTCTTAACACCATTTTCATACCAGGAATAAATTCCTTAATATTTATCTCACATCCGACTTCTTCAATAAAATATTGTGGCGAGGAAAATGAATGTAAGTGGTTTTGACTAAGAGACGGTGACCAATAGAGTTATTAAAAATGGAGCGTTACACGATAGAACAACGTGTCTTCATTATTAAAGAATATTTCAAAAATAGTGAAAGCTTGGCTGCTGCAGTTCGAAAATTTCATACAAAATATGGTCGGTATAGTGTTTTAACTTCGTCAACTGTGAAGAGATTAATTGAAAAATTCATGGAGACACACTGGTCGTCCAAAAACAAGCCGTTCAAATGTGAATGTCGAAGCAGTGCGTGAGAGTGCTGCTGACAATACAGGAACCTCAATTCGACGTCGTGGACAAGAATTGCAAATTTCAAGAACCTCTCTACGGCGTATACTCAACTCACCAAAGATCTGTGTCTTCATGCTTACAAAATTCAATTAACACAACAATTGAAGCCTAATGACCATGGACAGAGAAGAGAGTTCGTTGAATGGATTATTGAACATCAACAAATGGACCCTGATTTTTCGAGAAAAATCATCCTAAGCGATAAAGCACATTTTCATCTTGATGGCTTTGTCAATCGCCAAAATGGCCGCATTTGGGGTTCTGAGAACCCACATGTGATTGTCGAAAAACAAATGTATCCACAAAGCGTGACTGCATGGTGTGGATTTTGGGCTGGAGGCATAATTGGGCCATATTTTTTTGAAAATGATGCTGGTCAAGCAGTGACTGTTACTGGTGCTCGATATCGCGACATGATTACACAGTTCTTTCTGCCAAAATTGGATGATATTGATGTGTCCCATAAGTGGTTTCAACAAGACGGTGCCACATGTCATACAGCCCGTGAAACAATTCAATTACTGAATGAGACACTTCCAGGTCGTGTACTCTCTCGTTTCGGTGATCAAAATTGAAAAAAACACTGCTCTAGGTAATACCCAAGGACTATGTAGGTCTGAAGACTTGGGGAAGTAAGTAAGATATCAAATGAAAGCAATTATTAATAATGACATATAATATTTGATATCAAATGATTATTACTAGCTAGAATGTAATGAGTTTAATTTACAACATTTCTGTTATTTCTGTTACTAAAGGCTAATGAATATACAATAAAACGTTAATTATCTTTTTGAAAAAAAGTTGGTTACGGAGAATTTACTTATAACCACTCCCTGGTGTGTATTTCATCGAAACAATTTGTACCGATATTGTAAATGATAGTTAATGTTACCACGCCAACTATTACTTCTTGATTTCTGGGAAACATACGATTTAGCAACAATCTTCGGGATTTTCTTGAAAATTAATGAGACCAAGGTTGATACCATAAAATGTTTTATTTTTGTGGGGACATCTCTGAGAAGTACCTACTCTAGTGAAAAATTATTTAATTCTTCTTAAGAGTGAGTTCTACCGAGTCTGCCAAAAATCTTTAGAAAATATAATGGCTCTGCTTGTTATCCTTATATTAATTTTTTTCAAGATTTTAACTATTCTAAGTATTTTTTTTGTTGGAAAAATAATTCTAAATAAATGTAGTACAAACTCTTGATCATTCTTAAATGCCTTTCGTCTTGTGTCTAATAAGAAACGTTTAGTCGGATTTGTCCATCAATTCTAATTTCCTTGTCAAAGTATTAAGTACTTTTAACGAATAATTTATCCTGAATTTAAGACACTGTCTTGAAACTGTGAACAAATTGTATAAGAAATTTCAAAAAGAAAAAAATAAAAACTGTTAAATCAAATTTATGAACGCGCTTTCAATGTATTTATGCTATGAAAACCCATATTGTTTTCGATTTGTATTGAACTTAACAGCGAGTTATCAATGAGTTATCTTCCGAATATACCGTAACAAAAATAGAACCAAATCTTCTTTAAGCCAAAAGGAAAAAAAACTTTTCATTCAAACTCACATCGAATTAAGAAGTAAGTTAAAACTAAATGAAGACTTTGGCTTAAATTCATATTTGGAGGTGCATACGCTGATCACGACTTAAGGGCCGGCAAGGACGGTATCAACGTAAGTATTTTCAGCCAAATTTCGTCAAGTCTGTAAGCACTTTGGTATAGGCTTTAGGTCATCAGAAAAGTGGCTTGCTTACTTTTACTCTTTCCAAGAAAGCGCTGCGACGAAATGCCCAAACCATCTTTACGGCTTTAAACTAAAGTCTTCATATTTCTTCAACTTACCCCTCGAATCTTAAGTCGTTTTGACTGAAATGTAGGCTTAATATTGTTCTATATTAACATTTTTAAATAAAGGATTTAGTATAAAAGTCTGAACGACTTTTTTTCAACGTATTCGATATACGACCGAGTCTAGAAAACTCTGAACGAGTTTTAAAGTTCTGCTTTTGATTTCCATATTTGTAGGTAGGAGTCTGAACGACTACTTGTGTTTTTTTCAACGTTATTTAATTTTCTCGTGATCTCAAAACTCTTAACTAGTTTGAATAAATATTTTCGCGATTTAAAATTAAAAAAAAAAACTTATAAATCTTTCAAATTTTTAAAACTTTGAACGAGATTTTCGATTCCACTGGAAGATTACTAATTTTACTGTCAAGTCTCAAAGGTATAAACGACGACGCTGACGGCAGTAGTGGGTGGCCTTAAAAGAATGTAACGATTGAACTCTACTGGTACAAGTATTGCGAAATATAAAATCAAAACGTTCACAGTTTCAGCGTTCTTGTAAGTACATACAAATTGTTGAAATTGTTACTTCGAAAAAAAGGTTTTTTGAAGCATTGAAGTCGTTTTTAAAAAATAGTTTAAAAATAATTAATTTTATTTCCATTCAGAGAGAAAAATAAACGATGGATTTATACCTTAGTTTAATTTCTCGCTAGAAATATCTTGTTATTGAAGTTATGAGTATTTGTATGTGAATGAATTTTGAACACTTTAAAATCGCTTAAAATTTTTCATTAAACAAATTTTCAACAATTTTGTGTTTAGTAGTTTCTAAGAAATCAAGAAGCAGTTAAAGTGCTGATTTAATTTCTAAAAAATTAACAAAACATTCGTTTACTCAAAACTAAGTAATTTTTTTTTTTTTGAAAACTTATATTTTTAGAAATCTTTAGAACCCATGAAGTTTTGGAAAGTACATAGTTTCGAAGTGGTAATTAAATGTTAATTGAATTTTATCCTTATATAAGAAAGACGGTGAATACCAAACCCTTAAATTGAAAACCACAATTGTTCGAGTTTTTCCTTCAAATGCCCTAGATAGTTTTGCTGGTTTGGATTTGAAGGAGGGGGTATCCTCAACTACCTCTGGTTTGAAAACCACCTGAGTTTGTTGGAAATTAATCGTGATTTGAGATATGGCATCCCTACGTATATAAATAATATATGCACTCAGGGGCATCTTTATAAAAATCATAGAAGCTTAAGTTCTAAGCAACTTGAAACATCAATAAATGTCAAAAGGATTTATTTGACAAACACGACACATTACAACTATGTACTTCAAAGGGATCTTAAAAATTCACAATTAAAGTTAAATTATATTAACTAAGCAAATTTTTTAATTTTAGTATAAATATTTTATAAAAATAATTTCTTTTCCAGACTCTTCCCATTAAAATGAGGCTTTTGCTGGATTCAATTTCATTTTTAAAAGTAATAAAAACAACTTACCATTTTCGAAAAATTTGTTTCAGCAATCCTGCAACTTTCATGTTATGTCCTGTTTATTCTTGCTACAAAACCGTCAATCACTGAAACGAATTAATTTTTGCCTTAAATTTAATTTTGTTTTATTTCATCATTTTTTGCACTATGTTTAAAATTAATTTCTTATTTATAATAACAGCACACTTATTTTTTATTAACTTACTTGTATTTGTTATTTTATTTTTACAATACACTATATATTTTTTTAATACATTTTAATTTCCGCAAATAGTCAGAGCAAATCTATTAACAAAACCGCACTGGCACAGGGAAGACAACGACTGCGCCATTTCTCGTTTCTTTTTAATATTCTACTAATCTCCTTACTCACTCCTCTCCTACATATATTACTTTCACATACAGATTAAATACAAAGGACAAAGCTCACTCAACTCAGCAGCTCAGCGCATATGGCTTAAGCTGAGATTGAGAAAGACTTTTTCATAGAGAAAAGAGAGAGAAAATGAGATAGATGGTGAAAGGTGAAGGCGATAGGAAAATTGTGATTTAAAATTACTTTAGTTAGAGCGGCCAGAAAAAAAGGGACCAATATATAAGTGGGTGGTGATAGGTATAATGTATTAGTGGGTGGTAAGAGAATTGGAAATTTTTTTTAAAGGATGATTCACAATTTGTCTTACTCACTCCCATGTTTGATATTTTACGTTTTGAATGATGTTGTCATTTGTCAAATTAAATACAAAACAAAATGAGTGAGTTTAATATTTCTACAGAACAAAATGAGTGAGTTTAATATTTCTAATTATACTATTGTAGTCCATGTCCAGTCCCATTGAGAGGGATTTTCTAGGTGCCCGTAAAATTCAATATATTCTATATTCATTGTCAACATACCTATTTCCACTTATTTTTATGGGCCCGAAAATTTAAAATCATTCATGCTTTCCGAATCGGGCCCCTGTTTGCTTGTTATTTATCAATCTATCTATTTAATGAAAAATTGGGCAACTCTAAACTATTGAAAGAAAGTTTTAATAAGCTGTTTTGCTTTTCTTTTTTAACTTAAGTGAAGTCGATTCAACGGAATGTTGTACTGCCGCAATCACATTTGTTGGTGTTGTTGAAAAGTGTTTCAACCTGTTTAGCAGCAGTGCCCAACGTTGGGAAATTCTTAAGAAAAATGTTCCTGGATCCCTTCACAAACTTTTCGATACAAGATGGTCAGCTAGAAATGAGAACCTTAGAACATCATTAAAAACCTTAATTGATATTAATTTAACAGCTGAACCTCGAAGAGATGTAAATAGTGTTTTAAAATATATGCGCAAATTTGAATGCGTCCTGATGTCTTCGATTTGGTGCAAGGTTCTTAACGCTATAAATGAAAGAAGTATCATTCTTCAAGCCAGACACCAGAGACTATTGACGTTGAAATTCGAAATCTCGACAACTTGGTTTCCGATTTGAACATCATTCGAAACGGATGTGATCAAATTTTATCTGAATGCAAAGCAGTTGCTACTGGATTGGGGCATGTTCCAGAATCGTTCCCATCGAACCGAAAAAGGCAATGAAAAAAATGTGAGCAAATTTTAAATTAATAACGAATCCCACTTACTTTGACTCTATTTGCAACCCAAATATATGGCCCGAAGAGACTTTAGTCAAAGAATTTACTCAAATTCAAAAACAGGGTGTTTCTTTGAAAAACAAATCAAAAAACTTAACAGGCTTACGCTCTTCTACCAAAACGTAAGGGGACTTCGTAGCAAGACTACTGACATTTTTCTTAACTCCCAATCATTTCCACACGACGTATTCGTTTTGACAGAAACGTGGCTTAATTCAAGCTTTTCCGACACAGAACTTTTTAGTCAAGAGTTCGAAGTTTACAGAAAAGATCGTCATGTTGGTAATGCAAAGGATTTAGGTGGAGGTGTTCTCATAGCGGTAAAAAATACATATTTTTCTTCTTCTGTATCTTTTCCATTTGTATTATCAATTGAACTGGTATGTGTAAAGATAATGGTACAGACTAAGACTTTTTTCATTTTAAACGTTTACATTCCTCCAAAAAGTTTGGAGTCTGTTTATAACGATCTCTCCTTGGCATTAGACTATCTTATAAATTTGTCCAGCCTGACACCAATATCTTACTTTTAGGTGATTTTAATTTACCACACATTGACTGGATTCCATCCGAAGACGAATCCTGCCTTGAAGCCTCTCCTTCTTCTTCACAAATGGAACTATCTCTTCTCGATAAAGTCCTTCTTACTGACTTACAGCAAACAAGCTGTATTAAAAACTCAAAAAATCGAATTCTCGATTTAGTCTTTTCTTCTGACGCTATTAGTACTCTTGTTCTAGAGTCTAGATCAGGAATTACTAATATTGACAAATATCACCCCCCTTTGGACATTTTTTTTGACTTAAGTAATCACCTTACTAATCACAGTAATTCTTTTGATTGCTTATATAATTTTGATTTCAGAAGAGCCAATTTCCAGCAGTTGTCTGAAGATTTAACCATTTCTGGAATTGCTGATACACTAGCATTTTCTAACATTGACGAAGCAGTTTCAACTTTTTATAGGATCCTTAATTGTTGTTTTGAAAAACATGTACCGATAAAGAAATCAAGAAATACAAACTTTAGCCATCCTTGGTACACGAAAGAATTGCGTTTACTGCGTAACAAAAGAAATAAGGCATGGAAAACGTATCTCAAAACTCTGTCTCCAGTCAACTTCTCTTTTTATGTTGAACTCTTTAACCAATTTAAATCTCTTTCTAATTATTTATATGCTTGTTATGTTACTGATATGGGCACCTCTTTGAAAGAGAATCCTAAAAAATTTTGGAATTTTGTAAACTCAAAGAAAAAATCAGATGGCTTTCCAGTTATCTTCAATTACAAGAACCTTTCGTTAGATAAAACTTTTGATATCTGTAACGCTTTCGCGACGAATTTCCGTGAGTCATTTGTTAAAAGCCCTCAAGAAGTTGATAAAGTATATTTTCATAATAATCACACTTTTTCGCAAACTAGCTGTAGCCACATACCTGTACTACAGAGTACGGTCCTTGATCTTTTATCTACGTTGAATGATGACTGCTCAGCCGGTCCTGATGGTATTCCCCCGATAGTACTAAAAAAGTGTAGTAATGTTTTAGTTGAACCCCTTACGTTTTTATTCAAACTTTCCCTAAAAACAGGCAAATTTCCCAGTATATGGAAGAAGTCATTTCTTACACCAATTTTCAAGAAAGGTAACAAGTCGGATATAAGCAACTACAGGCCCATTGCAAAGCTTTCTTGCATTCCTAAAGTATTTGAACAAGTTGTTTGTGAAAGCGTAGCATATTTTAGTAAAAATATCATTTGCGAACAGCAACATGGTTTTTTGAAAAAAAGATCAACCGTTACTAATCTCCTCACATTCTCAAACATATGTTCAAACGCTTTAGAACAAGGTTATGAAGTTGACTGTGTATACACTGACTTTTCTAAAGCTTTTGACCAACTAAGCCACGAAATTATTTTATTTAAACTTAAGGCTCTTGGTTTTCCACCATTTTTCTTAGCTTGGATTAAGTCATACCTTGAAAACAGATCCTACGAGGTAAAATTTAGAAATTGTCATTCTGAACCTTCCGTTGCTCAATCTGGTGTTCCCCAGGGAAGCCATCTTGGCCCTTTTCTGTTCATCCTGTCTATTAACGACGTATCGTCATGTCTACGCTAAAGTGAACTTCTTATTTTTGCTGACGATATGAAGATTTTCAAAATAATAAAGTCAAACCATGATCGTATTCTTTCACAAGCCGACATTGATAGTTTCACATTTTGGTGTGGGAAAAATAGCCTCTTACTCAACCCTTTAAAATGCCAGACTATAACTTTCACTAAAAAACTAATCAGTAACGTATTTGACCACTGTATATCACAGCAAAAACTCTGTCGTGTCTCCACATTTAAAGATTTAGGTGTACATTTCTGTTCCAACTTAGAGTTTACACATCACATCAATGTTATTGTTAATAAGGCAAGTTCTATGCTTGGTTTTATAAAACGCTGGGCAAAGGAGTTCAATGATCCCTATGTTACCCTTTCTTTGTATAATTGCCATGTTCGTCCTCATCTTGAATATGCTTCGCAGGTATGGACTCCCTATTACGAAATTCATAGAAAACGTATTGAATCAATTCAACATAATTTCATTCGCTTTGCTCTAAAAGGTCTTCCTTGGGAAGATCCCTATGATCTGCCTCCCTATGAACATCGTATTCTACTTCTTCAAATGCAATCTCTCCATCAAAGGCGTGTTAATAATGACTTAGTATTTTTTCATCAACTCATTAATGGTGAAATTGATGCACCTTATTTGCTATCTTGTGTACATTTGAATTACCGGGGCGGAACTCATCACCTGCGCACGTTTGATTTTATACATATTGACTTCCATAGAACTAACTATGGCAAGAATGAAGCTTTAAGTCGAATGAGCATTTTATATAACTTAAACTGTTCATCGATAGATTTAAATTTAAATAAGGTGGGATTAAAATCATTGTTTAGAACCAGTGCTCCACTATCGTAATTTTTGTTCTGTAATAGTTAAATGCTAATTTTGTTTTGTATTTTGTGCGTGTGTTAGGCTATATTTGTATTATTTTTTACTAACAACTAACACATGCACTTATGATGAGCCTCTGATCGTAGTTTGACGCTTGCTATAAGCTTACTACTTTCTGAAATTCTGAAGTGTAAAAAAAAAAAAAAAAAAAAAAAAAACTGAAACAGGAAAAGAAATACATTTCAAGAGAAACACCTTTAACGTCATAGTTGATTCAATTACATCTGAAGATTTTTAGTCGGTTAGATACGATACGATGAAAATTTTAAATGCTACATTTTCATTTGTATGACAGTTTTCAACAATAGACAAAATCGAGATTAAAAACTCCGCTACAAGGTTCATCCAAAGTCTCAAGAGTTGAAAGAAAAATAATTCATATGAAACACATTTATATGAAGCCACTTTTGAAGCAGAACTTCCACCATTGAGTTTGCTCAATCCTATTTATTCCCAGAACTTGTAAACGACTTTCAACAACATTTGTGTTGCTTTCCGTGTTATTTCCACCATAGCTGCAACCGGACTAGTGCCGAACGTTTATTTAGCTGCCTTTCCAACGAAGAATTGTCATCGTTCGTACTCATCAGAAGATCGTGTTTACGGACTTGCTACACTATGCATCGAAGCACCTTTGGCAAGGAAATTTCGATGCGATTATAAATTGTTTTGCTGCTAGGAAAGCTCGTTTGCAAAAAAAAAATATTTCATTGAATTCAAACTAACTCTAATGAAAACATTGTGATAATATGTAAATATAAAGAAAAACAATAAAGAATATTTAATATACACCTTTTAAAATACATAGTTTTTTTTTAAGACAAAATTTCAAATAGTTTTACTTCGCTCTATTTTATTTTCATAGTAGTTAATGCTATTTTTTTTGAATAGTTAATCAACCGTATTATCAGTTAATAAAATGTCGTTTAAAATATCGTATTGAATGTATGATTCTATTCGGAATTTGATCTAGTCGTAACTAAACTGGACGATACCCGTGAGACAAAAAATTAGTATTTCCATTAATTCCAACCAATTTCATAGAAAAATGGTAAGTATAGGGGGGAGCAGATTTTTTGTTCCGGGCCTGGAATTTCTCTCGACGGCCCACAGTGTGGCCCGTTTATGCAAAACTGCTTGTAATGTTAATTTTTCGAGTGGGTCTATAATGCAAAACTTTAAGTTAACTGGATTCATAAATACTTGGAGCTCCAGTAATCGAAAAAATTATTCAATTTAGGTTATAGGTGTGCCTTATAGAGCAGGCTAAAGTTGAAGATTTTTTATGATGATCATGTTTTTTATTTTTTTTTGATTTTTTTCTTAACTTTGAATGTAAAAACTAGAAAAGACCTCTGAAACGCTTTTCGTTTTTATTTTCATAATATGCTGTGCCATTATTTTGATCGATAATTAAAATAAAAAACATTTTTTAATTGTTTAATTTAAGTTTTTTGGAAACACTACTTTTTGCACACTTTTTCGTCTTCAAATTGGGTAAAAAAAAGGTTCAACGAGTGGTGCTAAGATCTCAACTGATTCAGGATCCTTGTATATTTCTTAACATAAATCCAAGAGATCAACTGCTTCATTTTTTTCCTTCTTTTTCCATGGAAAATTCTTTGGAAGTACGATTTCTCTGTTTTGTATGTGTCGATTTAAAAAAGATGATTTTCTTTAAAAAAAAGTTTTATCATTTTTGTTTTATGTTTATTACCTAAGATTTTCAAGAGCCTTAGAGCTTATTTTTCTAATCCTGTAATAAAATATTTTAAATAATCCATTTCTTCATTATGTTCCAGTATGTCAAAGAGACTGGTGACATCATAAATAGCACAATCAATAATATTAAAAGTCAAATAGCAGATATTCAACCAAAAATATATAAACTTAATAAAGAAAAAACTATAACTGTGAATCACGAGTTCTTTTAAACTATGAAAAAGTGAAAGTGATGTGTTACTAAGCGGACGTGCGTGACTGAGTGGGAGTTTTAAGTTGAGTTTAAAGTGGTTGGTTTTCCGTTCCAAGTCCCTTAAGTTGAATATTAATGCTATAAAATAACTACCGAACTCGTTTTTTTTTGCAACTTAGAATAACTTTAATTGGTTAAATAAATTAATTTTAAATTATACCCAAATTGTCAATCTTCAATTAAAAAAAAAAAAAATAAACAAAAACTGTATCCGTCTCACTCACCTTTCATCAATTATTGCACATAACATTTCCCCTTATAACCTATATTAAAGCTTTAAATGGGATCACGAAGCAAATTACGATCCTCCGATTCACCTTCTCCATCTAATCCGAAAATAACACCATTATCAAAAGCGCAACCACTATCACAATCACCGGCAACAACGACTAGAGATAGCAAAAAAAAAGCTCTTGAAGAAAACTTTTCCACTATGGACTTGATTGCTAAAATTGAGAAATCTATGCTTGCACAAACCGAGGCTATCACGTCACAGATTACGTCACAGATTGCTGATTCCGAAAAAAACAATCACTGATAAAATAAGCAAAGATGTAACTGAATTAAAACTCTCTATTGAAAATATAAATACACGGCTATCCCTGATTGAAGCAAAACAAGCAGAGTTTGAACCCTTAAAAGAGGAAATTCGAGAGCTTAAACAACAAATACTTGAGCAAGATGATAAAATTAAAACTATTTCCATGCAACTGGAATCCAATGATGATCACCAGCTGCTTAAAGAAACGATGAGTGATGCACTCTTACACGGCGTTCCACTCTTGCCAAATGAAAATCTTCGTTTGATCTTTAATCAACTTTGCACTAACCTTAATTTTAAATCACCAACGATAAAAAGTATTTTTCGTATAAGATCAAAAACCGACACCGAATCTCCATCGCCACCAATTATTATTAAATTTTGTACACCACACGATAAACTGTTTGTCTTGCGATCGATTGCCGAATACAGAAGAACAACAAAAGTACCGCTTCAGCTTCATGATCTTGGCCTTCGCACTGACAGTGAGAATGCAACGGGAAAATCAAATGTTTTCATTCATGAGAGCTTAACACCCAAAAATCGCTTTATAATGCAGAATGCGTTGAAAATGAAACGCAATAAACAGCTACATTCTGTTTTTACAATTCGTGGCCTGGTTTATGTGAAGAAGAGTAAAGATGAGGAGGCACAATTGATTGAGACCACTGATGACTTAGCTGATACTGCCATGATGACGCAAACAACGACAACAAACGATGCAGATAAATAGTACACTGAACAAAATATTTTTCGCTACTTGTAAATTTTGTTTTTTTTTTTTATTTTTTGCAAGCTTCTAATAATTATGTTTTCTTATATTATTCTACCTTTTTTATATTATTATTTTTCTTTTATTTTGAATTAAAACATAAAATAGAATGTAAACTTTTCTTTTTCATGTCTCTATTTTCTTTTTCTCTTTTTCTAATATCTAATCTTTGTCCTCTTCGTGTCTTAGTTTGCTCTTTTTCTGGAACGGGTTATGCAATGCTCGGTGCAGTTTATTGGGCACCTCTTATTTATGTCATTGACGTTTATGGAGTATCCTAATGAGCAGCATATAAGGGATTCTGTACAGGCTATCAGTAGGGATAATATTAATGTTATATGCAATGAACATACTGGTTTGCAAGTTTGTCATCTTAACACACAAAGTTTGAGATCAAGAGAAAAATTGGATGAATTTAGATACTTTTTTGCTAGTTCTAAAGTTGATGTGATATGTGTTTCGGAATCTTGGTTTTTAAGTGATGTTGATGACAGAATTTATAATTTAAGTGGTTATGAACTTTTTAGATCTGACAGAATCAATCGTGTTGGTGGAGGTGTAGCTATCTATGTTCGTGAAAGTTTCGATTGTCAACTTGTAAAGAAAGCCCCTCATTGTAGTGAAATGCAATATGTTTTTATAAAAATAGCTTGTAAATTCAATAAAATATTATTGGGTTCTGTATATCGACCGAATGCTTCAATTCAAATTTCACCGTTGATTGCTATTTTAGATGAGTTAACGTACGTATCAGCTTTCGTTATAATGTGTGGAGATTTCAACAGCAATATTCTTGAAGATTCGTCCTTTGTAAATAGTATGAAAGCTTTTAATTTAGATGATAGTTTTCAAGAAATTTAATGTGTATATGTATATTAAATTGTTTTGTCTTTATTTCTTTTTCTACTGTTTGACTTTTGATATATCACCAAAATACATTATGTGCTGTTCAATACTGGAATATAAAAAAAATCTATTAAAATTAAAAAAAAATAATTTCCCACTGTGCTTTTTCTTTTTGCTCTACTGTTTCAATTCACTCAGATTACTTAAAAAATTGATTTTGACGATTGCATATAAAGAAACCAACGAAACTACTTTCATGATGGACTTAGCTACAAGGACATTTCTTTAATTTTTAAAGCAAGATGTGAACTTATAAGTTTAAATGCTAGACCCTATAACGGCAGCTTCAATCAATTTTGTACGTTATGCAATTTAAAATCAAAGGAGGATTGTTATCACTTCATAAGTGTATGTCCAATATTTTACCAACAGAAGCTAGTGTTTTTTGGTAAAAATACATTAACCATGCAAGAAACACTCCAAATTTTGAACGAATGTGATTGGAAGACCTTAAGCAACTTTTTAAAAGCCATATTTAAGTATAGATTCTTACTAATGACGGAATATGTTTGATTTTTATACCAATTTAAGATTGAAAAATGTGAATTAACAAAACATGTAATTTATTTATAAAGTTTGCTAACCAGGCTGACGGCTAAGCCATAGCTTATCAATTCATTTACTTGTAAATCTGTATATATAAGAATATAAATAAATGAATTTGTTACTTACTTACTTACTTACTTATTAAAGTACCGCTATGTTTATGACCTTTATTAAAATTTCTTATCTTAACACAAATTTCTGAAACACCCTTGGAAATTTCCTTCAATATAAAAAAAAATTAAAGCAATATCTTTATTCGATTAGGAGATATGGTTTTTGCAACCAAGTAGTCAAAACGGGCCACTGTGCGGCCCTTTCCATGTTTTAAATATATGTTTGCTTTGTAACTATGTACATATGTGCAATGGAAAAAATTCAAAAGTATGACATTTTAATTGTAGTTTAAGCCGGGCTGAATGCATTAATAAATGACAAATTGTTTGTTATTGTATTTCATAGAAATTGTTATATTATTATTGTTATTTATTGAACTATACATAAATGTACAATACAATACTTAAAAGCTAATAGCTACCAGGCCTTCTAGCTGAAATGATTAAAGTTGTATTTTTGGATGTCATAATGCTTTAAATTTGCCAGCTGCAGGAACGGTCGAAATAAGTAAGAGCAATAGGTCTGGCTTACTCCGACCGCCTCCGCAGGGCCCCACAGGTGTTTTTGATAAATAAATGTTAAATACTCTGACAAAGATTTAAAAGTTTTAAAATTTTGAAAATTTTTGTATGTTTTGTTCGGAAGGAGATTTTTTAGACTACATTTAAAAAATTTGTTACAAATTTCAATGATTTTCGGGCAGTCTGTAGTTAAATGGTTGATGGTCAGCTGGATATTGAGTTGGGAGGGGTGGCAAATGGGTTGGGGATCTTTCTTGAATAGATGACTGTGGGTGAGCTGGGTGTGTCCAATACTTAACCTGCTGAAGCATTTGTTCATGATTGCAGGGGTAGAGGTGGGGTAGATAACTGTCCTGCAATTTTGGTTGATAGAAGAATAGCGGTGATAATAACGAAACCATTCTATTATTTTTTGATTAAATAAAATGGAGCAAGTCAATTTTAAAATATTGTTTTTGAAAGGTTGGTATTTTGATATTGCTAAGTTTCTGTTCCGCGCGCTCATTGACTATTACACCGATGTGACCTTGCACCCAAAAAATCTTTATCGCTTTTTCAAGTTTGATGACGTTGTCTCTGATATTGCCGATGTAGGATGATCGATTGTTGACGTTTTCGATGGCGGCTAAAGTTGAAAGACAGTCCGTGCAAATCACTGTTTTTTTTTCTTGAATTTGCACGCGTATTGCATGGCTTTTAAACCGCTAAGGCTTCGGCTGAGAATACAGAGAAAAACGGTGGTAGTTTTTCTGAAGAAATTCAGAAATCAGTAAAGAGGATATTCCAATTATTTCTGATGAAAGAATTCATTAATTCATGCAAATGTTGCAGATATACCTCTTTCGGAGTTGAATCTTTTTTAAATAGAGCGATTGCAATGTTAATGGATTATTATTTATTATTATATTCCAATTCACAGTAAGAGTACACTTATAAATTTGTGAAAATTAAAAATATTTAAATTCCTTCGGGCATAGCAAAGGATTTTTAATTTTTGGTTCAATGCCGATTTTTCTCGCATACATAAAAGTTATGTAGAGGGCTGATAGTTTTTCTGGTTTCTTTAAGCCTTTAATGATTTTCGTTGAGTCCAAAAGAATTGGAGAGTCATAGCATTCAAGTTTTTCCTACAAGTCTTGATGCAAGGACTCCTTTTCATTTTGCTATCGACGAAAAACCTCCCTCAGCTAACATATTTTTTAAAGGACTTGTCTGAAAAAATTTGAGGCTGGCTCTGATTGCGGCGTGATATGCAGATTGAACAGGTTGGATGTAGGATTTTGCGCATTTGCCATATATGTATAACAAGACCATAATCAATTTTTGATAATATTATAGCTTTTGTAACATTGATCAATGAATTCATATGGGACAAACTATTTTTTGATGCTTAATATTTTATGATGTTAAGCCTGGTAGCCAAGTTAGTTCTTAAAGCTAAGCAATGTTCCTTAAAGCTAAGTTGACAATCAAATACAATACCTAGTATACTCAATTTATTAACAGAAGGAATAATAATATTATTTATGTTAATAACATTACAAGAACATGTATGTTTTCTACAAATGTGTAAATATTTACTTTAGTTCAAAGAAATTTGAGCGCCGGATTGGACGCACCAAGAGCTTATTCGATCAAGGATATCTTTGAAGGAATTTTCTGTACGAGAATTTTCTTTAAACTTGGAAAGAATGTAGAGGTCGTCAGCGTACAGGGTGTGATCGATGTTCTTGAATTGCAAATTATTTCACTTATATCGTTGTAGGCTATGATAAGTATAGTTATGTATACTATTATACAGCTGAATCAGGTGTTGTTTTACAGCAGGTGGGACATTACGAATCATTGGGTAAGAGATTTTGTCAAACCCTGGAGTCCGACCTTAGACGGCGCTGATGCAGCTTTCAAATTCCATCGTATTTATAGAGGTTTCAATGGACTTGGCAGATGAGCTAAGGTATGATGGAGAGTAGGTGTTGTTCATAGCTATGAGTTTGGATTATCGGAATGAGGAAGAAAAATTGGAGTCGCATGAATATGGGGACCAACATTTGGTAAAATGATCTGAGATTTGGGACAAGTCTGTCAGAGTAACGGAGACTTTATAGCCTTTATGGTGTAAGGCGAACAGTTGCCAGTGAGGGTCCTTAATTCGGACCACATCTTTTTGCTTGGGGTTTTGGGATTGATACACTCTGTAATTTTTTTAAAGCTCTCGGCCTTTAATAACTTTACTTTTTTCCTAAACTTTGCGGAAATTTATTAAGTTTATTTTCGTTTTTTCGTTTCTTGAAACGTAGATCGTTAAGTTCGGAGCTCCACCATGGAACAAATTTTTTGCTCAAAACGTTTTTTTCGATATTATGCATTTTTTTTAAAGGCTGCTTCTTAATTGACATTTTGTGATTGCGTGTGAGATTCGATCAAGACGTTTGAAGTGCGTTGAAACACACCCCAGTTAGTGCGGTCTGTTTTAAATTTTGGGATGGGTTTTGTATTGAGTTACTGGGTACCTAGATTGATTGAAGTTACTATTGGAAAGTGGTCACTACCATTAAGAAAAGAGTTTCTCTCAAGAAGTCGAAGGCAATAGTTGAGAGGTCAACATGGGTAAACGTTCTATGTGTTGAAAAATGAGTAGGACTACCGTCGTTCAACAAGGATAAATCTTAGTTTGTAAGGAAGTTTTCTATAATTTTGCCCCTTGAATTAACAGCAGTGGAACACCATAGGGGGCTCCATGAAATTTTTATTTTTTAGTTTTGAAAGAACCAAGAATCAATGTAGTTTTTAAGAAACATAATTGGTTATAAGGTTCTTAGCAAAGGTTTAAACAAAAATAATTTGGATATTTTCATCCACAAAACAGAATACTTACTAAATAACCCCAATAAATTTAATTCAGCAATATTTTAATTGCAGATATCTGTCAGTATTATGAGCTGTTTTGATATCACACTGTTAAAAAGGAATTGACATTGAACCATCTTCCCAAATTTTTTTTTGTTTAATATTTTTTTTTAAATAACAAAAAAAAAAAACACTTTTTGGGTGCGTTTTTATTTATTTTATCTTCTTGAGATAAAATACAAATAGGTAAGGTGTATCCTAATTGGGGTTAAAATTTTAATTGAAAAGAGTGTTAACAAAAAGTTTATGTTTTCAATAATTTGAATTCAACAAAGCACTTTTTTTTCTAATGGTCGAAAATTCACTTAAACAAAATTAAAACCCATCTTTATGCTTGTTTTGTTCCAAAGAAAATTCAGGCGTTAAAAAAAGCTGGGGAAATGTTAAAATATCATTATAAAAAAAGTTTTAATGAGATTTTCATCCTCAATAATATAATAAAAAAGATCCACTTTTCATTTATATTTTCACCATTATCTTTTTACCTACTCGCTCCTACACATAGAAAAATAAAGTTATGGAAAGCGTATAAAACAATTTGGGGATCAAAAATTGATTTTCTAAAACCCTAACTGCCATTTTGCATTGAATAAAGGATAGAATTATAGTCCCTTAAAAGCTGACCATGTACCATAAGGGTTCAATAAAAAACCTATAAAAGTTATGTTTCACGTTTAGGTAGGTTAGGATCGTAAAACTATTATCGACTATAAATTAATGTTTCCAGGCGGATAAATGGTTGTTCTTTCAATCTTTTTTTCTGTGTGCTTATGCAGGGTTTGGAGATTTTGTTTTATGTGCTTTTTGGATTAATTTTGTTTATTTTTGATCCACATAAAGGTTTTCAATCAATAACAAACTTTTATTTGAGGTCATAGGAGTTATTGAGTTATACAGCTTAGCTGTGTGACATGTTATTGCTATTTTGAATAACGTAGTATAAGGCTTTACCAAATTTAGTTTAAGATTAGATCTTTTTCTTATTAAGGTTTAAAACTAATACTGATTTGTTAAAATTAACAGTTTTTTGATATACATAAAACACTTTTTACAGATTGTTGGGGTTTTTAAGTTCCCATTGGAAGTTATTATAATAGGTCTGATTTGTGGAATTGAAAATTTTGAAATGTACGCAAATGCTATTAAAATTGGTAAGAATTAGTTTTCGACTAAAAATCTCATTAAGAAAAATTGATTTTAAAATCAAACTATTTCATCATTTGGAAAATATTGTTGGTCATTTTTAAAATTTTTAGAATAATTCAACAGCGTGGGACGCATCCCAGCCTCTTTTTTAAAACTATTATTGACAGTTTTTTTACATACAGTTAACACTTACAAATATTTCAAACTTTTTACAGATTTTTGGGTTTTTTTCTATTAAGTTAACGACACTTTTTTTGCGTCAAAGATAGAAATATGTATTACCTTAGCTATGTAATAAAATTAACATAAGGACGCGTCAAAAACAGGGAGGATTGACCTGGCGCCGGAGATTATTTTTGTATGAAAAATGTTCATAAAAATATGACCGCTTAAGGGAGTACATTTAAAATTAAGTTTTTCTAGACATGAATTGATATTGAAAGAACCCAAGATGTCAAAATTATCCTGCTTTGTTGAGTTCACAAGAATTTTGCGAGGACCTTGAAGTCCAAAAGCGCTTCAAAAGAATTCTACATTTATTGGATCAATAAAATAAGGCTTTACACAACTTTCATTAAAGCCTTATCGTCCCGTCACCCAATATATATATATCCTAGCCTAAAAAACAGATTCTATGCATTATTCAATGACATTTTATCGACTCGAACTTTTCCACATGACTGGAAAAGAGCAAAACTCAAGCGGATTCCTAAAAGCTATAGAAACAAACATGATTTTGGTGAATATCGCCCGATCTCACTTCTCTCCGTTCTCTCCAAGATTTTCGAAAAAATCTTAGCGAGACGAATTAGTTGATTACTAGAGAAAAAGGTTAGCACCGAACAACACGCTTACAGGTCAAATAGAGGAGTACAAACGCTTTTGCATCTATTGTAACATAAACTAGTTCAAAATTTGTCGAAAACTAAGCACATTATTGTAACATCATCGGACTACGAAAAAGCTTTTGACAGAGTAACAATGGTTCTGGTAATCGAGCAGCTTTACAAATGGGGTGTACCTAAGAAAATACTTAAGATTGTTATATCCTATATGGCTAATAGAACCCTTAAAGAAAACTTGGATGGATACGATTCTATTCTAAGGAAATTGGATAGTGGCACACCTCAAGTTTCACCACTTTCTGGAGTGTTGTTTAACTCATTAAAAGACTCCTTGATAACTGAGCTATCACAACCCACTTACAATCTCGATTTTATTGGAGTTTATATATTCTTCAACAAACTGACTTGTCAATGTCAAGATGGACCCTTAGAAATTGAGACACTGCATCTCTGCAGAAAAAGAAAATGTAGTTGCATTCTACTCTCCTTACGTAACACTCCTATTCCATTAAAAAAGAAGCAAGGATTCTAGGAGTTATATTTACAAAGAACTTGAAATGGGATAAACATGTAAACAAGGTGATAAGCTGCTTAAAATCAAGGAACAACGAATTAAAAATGATCTGTTCAAAGAAAAAAGGACCACATATAGAAACAGCTCTTTGAATTTCTAAGGCTCTGGTGAAAGGGACATTACAACACAGCTTAACCCTCTTCATGTGTGCTACAAAAAAGTACATCTCGAACGGCAACAGGTGCCCTTAGATCGTCAAACGTTGAAGCACTCAGAGTTGAAGCAGGTTATTATGCTTTAAACATCTCGCTGAAAAAAGGGCAAATAATCTTTAAAAAAAATTTCAAGAAGCTATTCTTTCAAACACAAATAGAAAAAGTAACTCAGTATCTGCTTTAACTAACATTTTCACTTTATCTATATTCCCCGAATCGCTCTAAAACATGATGTGTTAACAGTGTCTCACAACGCTCCAAAATGGAAACGAATCTCTCTACAAATAAACATCAGTCAGGCTAACCACAAGAAAGCAAACAAGCCCGACGCTATATACAAAATGATACATGAAGAACTTATTGCAAAGATAGGAGCGGACAGAATCTTTTACACCGACGGTTCGCAAAAAAAATCATTGCAGCTCCTATGCTGTCGTAGAGTTCCAACACAATGCCCAATTCTCCACTCTTCACCAGGCTCTACTTCCAGAATATGCAAGCAGTAACATAGCCGAGCTAGCCAGAATTTACAAAGCGATCTCTGTAGCTCAACTAAATTTATGTTCTTACAATGTTAGCTAATCATGATTAATAAAATTCTAAATTCTAAATTCTGAACGTTTCTTAATCCTCACCGACAATCTTGGTATACTCAAGGGGCTAAGCAACGTTAATAACAAATGTCTATCTCTAAAAACTTTAAGAAGCTGCTTGTACTACAACACACATCACTTTAGCTTGGATACCCGGACACTGCGGAATAAATGGTAAAGATGCCGCTGATCTTGCAACAAAACACGCTATTCGCTACCCTCAGATACTTGAGTATCCTAACCTACACCAGCTTTTAAAAACAACTTTCACACATTTTCAAAAGTTAGAACTTTCAGACAAGTGACAAGTGTAAATAATTTTTTCCCTATGCCTTAGTAACCTAAAAACGGCATCGCATGGTATGGTAACCCTGATGGCTTAAACAGGTTTTTGTAAGTTTAAGTTAAGTTAGGTCATAGTGGCTGTCCAAGATGGAAACGGATACACTTAGGCCAGTTTAATGGCCCATTGTGAAACCACATGAATCTTGAAGCTTCCTCCTAAGCTCAATGGAACCAGCTTGAGTCCCTTACGAAACGTGAGAGGCTGATTATACCGATATGATTTAGATCGTTTAGATCGTTAAAGAAGAATTCTCCTAGGTAATTCTTGCGTTTTCGAGCTAGAGCAGGGCATGTGCAGAGAAGATAAAGAACCGTTTCTTCCTCTTCCTCGTCCATACAGCTTCTGCAAAAGTCATTTGAGAATACGGCTAGTCTCGTGGCGTGCTTTCCTATTAGACAGTGTCCGGTTATGACACCTATTATCGAGCTTATATGCGATCTGCTTAAAGAGAGCAAGCACCTTGAACGTTTTAAATCCAGTATTGGCCAAATGTTTTTTGTGGCTTGACACATGGTGATGTTGTTCAACCTGGTGCCTGCCCTCCTCACAGCGTCTTGCATTAGCAGCAGTTTACAAGTAGCGATTGGTATGCCAGTACTTGCCAAACGTGGTAGGATGGGCTGTGTGGTATTAACAGAAGTACGTTTTAGGCAAAAGTGACATTTTATTGAATTTCAATTAAAGCTTAACCTATATTACATAATTCAATATATATAAAGAGAGAGAGAGTATACACCAGCCAATCTTACTTATACCTTATACAACATCTCCCGCAACAATTGGTTACAGATGAGACATGTGCAATTGTAGCCACAGCTTTTGTTTTTACGGTTTATATAAATCAGGTTTTACACATTTGCGCCCGTACCTAGTGATGTAGTGATGTTGCTTGTGATTGTTAGTTGACGAGGTCGTTGGCTTTTCAATCGGTTGTGACAAGGTAGGCTGCTTAGGAGTTTCAATTTGAGTTTCAATTTTATCTTCAGTAACTGAATCTTCTGGAGGCTTAAATTGTGGCTCATTATACGATTTGCGTAAGTGTAAACTATTTCTGCGTAATATCTGATTGTATTCATTGCGTATTAAATAGGACCTAGGAGATTCGGCTGCTCCTACAATCTTGGCTGGTTCCCATCTTCCATCCCTCCTATAAACAACATTATCCCCTTTTGTAAGACTAAATTCGTAATTCCTACTATTTTTGTTATACCAATTCTGTTGTTTCTCTTTTATAAGGGACATCTTGTCCCTGACTTCAAAGGGTACGGTTTTTGGTATAAGTAGGCTTTTAGCAACAGGATGTTTTGTTTTAAGTAACTTACTATTTAATAACTGTGATGGGGTATAACCTAAACTTGGAATGATTGTTGTTCGATATTCAAGTAGAAAAATGTTAATATCCTTATTACTTTCCTTAGACTTCCTCATCATAGTTTTAGCAATATCAACTGCCTTCTCTGCTAGTCCATTAGAGCGAGGATAGCGCGGACTTGAATAATTGAACTTTAGACCCCAGTCGTTTTCAAAATTATGGCATTCAAACGAATTAAATGGCTGGTTATCACAAACCACCATTTCCGGTATTCCATGAGTGGCAAAAATTTCTTTTAATATGTTAACAACACTTTTGGCTGTTTTATTTGGTAGCTTTTTTAAATCAAACCAGCGCGAAAAATAATCTATGACAACTAAAAATGATTTTCCTTCAAATTCCAAAATATCGCAACCAACTTTTTGGTAAGGATACTCTGGGATTTCATGCGGATGCAAACTCTGTTTTATATTTGAACTTCGAAATTTTTCACAGATTGGACACCTGTATATCATATTTTCAATATCCTGAGCCATCGTTGGCCAGTAAAATAACGTTTTAGCCCGTGAAATAGTTTTGGTGATACCAAAATGATTTTCATGTAAAGCCTTTAACGTTTCATTTTTTAATGTTTTAGGAACAAATATCCTATCTTCGTAAAAAACTAGTCCATCTTCAAAACAAATTTTATCTTTTATATTCCAATAGAATTTCATATGATCTGGTAATTTGTTCTTAGAGTTAGGCCATCCTTTATTCATAAGTTCTATTAAATTGCTTAAAATTTCATCTTGAGTAGTATGTTCTTGATACTGTATTTTCTTAGGGTCACTCATGCTAACGCTATGGACAACATCTGTTAAAATGTTTTCTAAATTTATTTCATAATCAGGTTGTGAGTTTCGAGAAAGCAAATCAGCTATATGAAGATCTTTACCTGGCACATATTTGATTTCAAGATCGTATTTAAAAAGTTTGACTTTCATACGTTGCAATCTGACAGAATATGTTTTTTCTAAAGATCTATTTATTATGGACACGAGTGGCTTGTGGTCCGTATGGATAGTTATGTGCCGGCCATAAATATAATCATGAAATTTTTGACATCCATACACGATCGCCAAGAATTCTTTTTCGATCTGTGCATAAGAAGTTTCAGTTTTAGTCATGCTTTTTGACGCAAAAGAAACTGGCCTTCCTTCCTGGAGTAAGCAACAGCCTAGTCCATTCTGTGATGCGTCTGTCTGTATAATTATTGGTAAATCGGGATCAAAAGAACGTAACGTGCTAGCATTGACAATTGCATTTTTAATATCGTTCAGTGCTTTCTCATGTGCTGGTGACCAGCGAAAAATATTTTCTTTCTTAAGTAAATCTCTCATAGGAGCTGATAACTCAGCTAAATTCGGAATAAACGAGCGTAGATAGTTAATCGTGCCTAATATTTTTTGTAGGTCATTTTTATTAGAGGGTGTCTGAATATGTCTAATCGATTCAATTCGTTTTGGATCTGGCGATATTCCCTCAGATGAAAAGATGTGCCCTAAATACTTAACCTTCTCAACCCTATACTGAACTTTTTTCTCATTAAATTTTATGTTTATCTCTCTGGCCCTTTGCAATACTCTATCTAAATTCTTATCATGCTCTAATAATGTTTTGCCTCCAATAATTAAATCATCAATATATCCAAATACACCAGGCAAGTTTCTAAAATATTTGTCATTAAGTTTCTGAAATTTCTCAGGGGCGGTTTTGATACCAAAAGGTAAGACTTCATACCGGTAAGTTCCAAACGGTGTACTAAATACCGTGAGATTTTTTGATTCTTCATTTAGTTCTAGTTGCCAGAAACCCTCTTTAAAGTCCAATATAGAAAAGAACTTCATGCCTTGCATTTTAAAAATAAAATCTTCTATTTTGGGTATCAAATGATGTTCTTGTTTTAATCCTACGTTTAAGTCTCTTGGATCTAAACAAATGCGAATAGATTTGTCACCCTTTTCCACTATAACCATATTATGTGACCAATCTGAAGGAGTCTCAACCTTTGTAATTATATTTTTCTGTTCCATTTTCTTAAGAGTATCGTAAACCTTTGCTCTTATACTAAGTGGAATTCTGCGGGGTGGCTTACTAACCGGACAAGTTGAACTATCTAATTCCAATGCACATTTGTCAGGAAATCTACCCTGACCCATGAAAACATCTTTATTCTTCTCTATAAAATCACGTAACACTGAACTTTTAGGCTCAACTGAATTAACGCGACTTATAAGGCCTAACTTTACGCAAGATTCAAGACCTAAAAGTGGTTTTGAGTTGCAATCAACAATAACAAAATCGAGATCAAAATTTTTTGTCCTAAACATCGTTTTACAGCTTGCTGTTCCCAGAGCACACAATTTAAAACCACCATAAGCTTCAAGTTTTTGATTAAATGTTTTTAAGTTCGATAAATCTTTAAATTTAGTAAAAATATTTTTTGGCAGAATATTAACTTGTGCGCCACTGTCTAATTTAAATTCAATAGGCACATTTTCAATGTGCAGCACTTCTGTCCAGTACTCTAATTTATTTGTATTGATTGATTCAACCACGTGATCAATATATAAAAAATCATCGCTCTCTTCAACATTTTCACAAGCAACATCACTTACCTGACGATTCTTATTTTTGCATACTGACGAATAGTGGTTTCGTTTACCACAGCAATTACATATCTTTCCAAACGCTGGACATTTACCTCTCACATGACTCAAATTACAGTACTTGCATATGTTTCCTGATCCAGTGTTGTATCGATTATTATTTCCTGATGGCTGGTGCACACGTCTCTGTACAAATTTATTGGAATGTGAATTCTGAAATTTTTTAGAATTATTATTTTCATTAGCATGTTTTAATTTATTATTGTTTAAATTTATATTTTTCACTGCATGAATCTCCGATTTAGGATCCTCCGATGTCCTCTGCATAACCTTGCTTTGCTCCATTGTCGTCTCTGCGATTCGGCATGTTTCGATTGCTTTCTCTAGTGTCAGGTTCTCAATTTTAAGTAGCTGCGTCTGGGTATTCTGATTGATGATCCCAATGACAATTCTGTCCCTCAGCATGTCGTCTTTGTGACCATCAAAGCCACAGTTCTCCACTAATGTGGCTATGTCTTTTAAGAAATGATCGAATGGTTCGCCTTCTTTTTGTGCCCTTTTGTAGAATACGTATCGTTCGTAGACTATATTCGTGCGTGGGTTACAATATTTTTCGAATTGTTCCACCACTTTTGTTGGAACTTTTCTATCAGCTTCGGTCATATTGAAGGTTTGGAAAAGTTCAATAGCTTCTCGTCCAGCACAGCTAAGTAGTCTCGCCACTAGAACTTCAGCATCTTCTTTATTAGTTTTTGTTGCGGTTGAATATATGTCGAATTGTAATTTAAATCTTTTCCAATTTTCTTTTAAGTTTCCGTCCAAACTTAATGAATGTGGTTTGGTAAAATCCATGTTTTTTTTCAGTTGATTTTATTTTATTACTTAGAATATTAACTTTTTGTATTTCTATATTTTATAATATAAACTTTTACTTTTTGAGTTTCTATATTTTATAAGTATAAACTTTATTCAAAATTCGGCTGCGCCATGTGGTATTAACAGAAGTACGTTTTAGGCAAAAGTGACATTTTATTGAATTTCAATTAAAGCTTAACCTATATTACATAATTCAATATATATAAAGAGAGAGAGAGTATACACCAGCCAATCTTACTTATACCTTATACAACAGGCTGTACTGTACCGTTTCTGGCGAGTTCATCTGCCTTACAGTTCCTGGAATGTCTCTATGGCCCGGCACCCAGCAAAGGTGAATATTAAACTGTTGCGCCATCTCCATTAGAGATGATCTACAGTTATGGACTGTTATAGAGTTTGTAGAGACAGAGTCCAGACATTTACAATGATTGGGAAGGCGGAATGAGAGACTTAATTTCAGTCGTTCAGAGTACACACCTCCACCAACCCCTTCTTCGGTTTTTGACCCATCTGTGTAAAAATGGATCCTCCAAGAATGTCCTTTCCTCCCAAAAAGATCTTTTAGGTATAGAAATCTGGAAGTTTCTATCGAATTGTAGTTGGGGGATGGTGTAATCTGTGTGCTTTGGAATTGATTCTAAGTACCTTAGAATTACGGAGTGGACAATGTTGTTGTTAGTCCACTGCGACGAAGCATTGAGGCGAATAGCAGAGCTCGCAGCTATTTGTTTGCTAAATATGTCAAGAGGTGTAAGGTAGAGCAAGGTGTCCAGTGCCGCAGACGGGGTCGTGCGAAGCGATCCGCTTATACATAGGCAGACTGAACGTTGGACATTATTTAGCTTATCCCTGTTTATACCTTTCTCTAAAGCAGTCCACCATACTGCCTCACCGTACATTAAAATCGGTCTGATTACATATGTGTATAGCCAATGCGTGATTCTGAGTTGTAAGCCCCATTTATTACTGATAGCTTTTTGCAAGAAAATATAGCTAGAAAGATTTTTTGACTCCTTCCTGTACGTTGAGTTTCCAATTTAGTTTTGTATCTAAGACAAGACCCAGGTATTTACACTCGTCTGAGAATTTTAATTGAATTCCTTTAATATAGGGAGGGTTGACAAATGGAATTTTGTATCTCCTCGAAAATAAGACCAGATCGGTTTTGTGTGGGTTAACACCCAGTCCACACCGATCAGCCCAAAGTATTAGTCTGTCCAAGGCATTTTGTAAGAGTTCTTTTAGGATATTAAGATGCTTTCCTGAGACTGCTATAGCAACGTCGTCCGCATAGCCTATCACTCTGAAAACCTCCGCATCCAGACTAGTTAGGATTTCATTCACCACTAGGTTCCAGAAGAGAGGGGATAGAACACCACCTTGCGGTGTCCCTCTACTAACGAATATTCTGCTAGAAGAGTTGCCCAGTTTTGAGTTAATTATTCTGCTAGTAAGTAAATGAATTAACTCCCGAAGCGAACTCTCTACATTTAGAGATGTCAGTGCAGATGTGATTGCAGATGTGTCCACGTTGTTAAAGGCACCTTCGATGTCAAGGAAAGCAACCAAAGTGAACTCTGTAACGCTGTTTTCACCGATTTATCTTTACAGTAGGCATAGGCATGTTGAGACGAAGACAGAAGTCTTGTATCGATACGTGCCCTTAAATGGATATAAATCAATCTTTCCAAGGTCTTAAAAAGGAATGATGATAGACTTATAGGTCGTAGATCTTTAGGATTGACTTGGGAGCATTTACCTGCTTTAGGTATAAAAACAACTTTAACTTCTCTCCATGCCGAGGGAACATGGACCAGGTAAAGACAGCTGGTAAAAATTGCCTCAAGGATTGGTTAAATTATATCAGAAGTCTTTAAGTTTAAGTTACTTCAATAGATTATTAAAAAACTTATGCACTGTGTAAAGATTGTCATATTAACCTCTTGAGAGGTATTTTAGAGAATAATTTCTTTTCTGTACCTTTTTTTTCAAAATGGTTACCAAATGCAGGATTTTTAAAACAAAATATCAAAGTTTTTACTCGAAAAAAACTTTTCCAACACTTCACTTGATGGATCATCAGGGTCACATGTTTGTTTTAGAGGTTAACCAAAAATTACTGAACTGATATATATTCTTGTCAGACAAACATTTGTACCCTAATTTATTCTTAATGTATGTCTATAAGTTCATAGTTTAAAGTTATATAATACAAACCTCTTTTACCTAAATCTAAATAATATTCCATTAAAAGGTTCCATCCATGTGTGTGTTTTGAGAAAATTTAACATTCTACCAAATCCTTATTTAACTTGATACTTGGTATTGAAAATGTCAATAAAGGTAAACCTTCCTTAGAATTCGATGTACCTCTCAACATAACTATAGTTGTATGAAGGTGTATAGATATCTTTTAGTTTATGGTTTCATTGAACTTCATTTGCGGTTAAATCCGAAAATCTCGACAAAAAACCTTTAATTTATTTTGTCTACCACCCGCTTTAAGTGATGTTGTTTCGCCTTTCAAATGCTCAATTACTCTTATACACCACAACCTTAAATACCTAACATCATAATATACACTACTCGCATAGTATATATGGGTTTACACATTTATCAACTCAACCCAGATAAGCTGTCATTTAAGGGCACATAAAGCTCATGCCACTATTCGACTATTTATATGTACTTTCTTACTATCTATTATGACCAGAGTTTATGGACTTCTTGTATGGAACTGATTGCTTTACAAGCATTCCTTCCTGAAGCTACTGATACTCCTTTTAAGGGCCCTATCTAAGCCTTGTTTTGTTATCCTGATAATAAAGCCTATCTATCTATAAATGTAGATCTATTGATTTTGATGTTCTTTTCGACACATTTTGTTTTGAAGATTTATAAGGAACTTCATATACGTCAAGCTGTAAATTCAAGTTCAGTAGACTTCGATTGTGGATCGATACGATATGAATGTCGTAATGGAACATTCTATAAACGCTTTGACAAAGTACAAAATAATGAACAGAGGAAATATGAATTGATTGCTCAACGAACATTGAAAGTATAAACCTTTTTGCGAGACGATGATGACGTTTTCGACAATAGGTTCACCAGCTTAGTAATAAAAGTTTTACTGCGACCTAATACTCCATTTTTACGACTAGGGTGAGGATGAGGATATAGACGAAGTCATAAAAATATCTGGGGAGGGGATTTTGAAATGTCAATCATGCACAAAATTATATACAAAAAAATAAGAAACAATTCGACAATAAAAATAAATACGTCTACAAGAGGAAAACTATATTTGCTTTAAAGTTGTGCTTTGAAACAAGATGCGTACAGACGGACATATTGGTTAGTTAAGTTATAAAAGACAAACATTGAATAAAAGTTTTATAGGTTATTCAAAAAAAAATGCGAAACTTTTTTATATTATTTTTTTTATTGCAAAATATTTGAGTTAGATTTGTTTTGATGGTTTTGTTCATTTAGATTTTAGAAAGATGGGATAGTCATGGACAGTCATAAATTTATATTTTTCTTCTTTGACTGAAAGAAAAAAAATGAAGACATTTTAAAGCATCCCTAATGTCTCATAAAACGATGAAGCCTAAAAGTATTTTTTGTTTCTGTCTTAGAAAGGTTCGTATTGATATAAGCGTGTAAGATGTTAGGTATACAACTCAGAGATATGAAATGTAAGTAAATTTGTTTCAATTCATTTTTTGAAATTTATGGAAGATAATAATTTATGTAGTTTTTTTTTGCTTGTATTTTCTTTTTTGGTTTTATGGCAGCCCAAGAATATTTTTCTTCATAAAGTTTTATTTATTTCAACGCGTGAAAGTAATTAAAACCAATTTGTGATATTAATGTAAATGGAATTTACCTTTAACATTGCCTATGTTCATTCTTATTTTGTGTTTAAAAGGAAAAACCTAATTACTGTGTTTATCCCTGAAGATATACCTTGCAGTTAAGATTTAATAAATCTTTGTCGTTTTTCAATGTTTTAACTGAAACAGATTTACGAGTATAGATTAAATTTGACAGATCTTTTAAAATAAGGAAAACTCGTAAAGAATCTGTTTTGTGTTTTTGACGGTGATTAAGAAACAAACCTAAAAATAACTTATAGATATCTATCAAAAGATTATGACTACCAGTTTATCCAACTTCTCAGGTGTAAGGCGGTGTAGAGACAGCTTAAGACTTCCTAGTTTACATACACGAGAAGTACAAATACAAGGAGCAACTTTTTCTTGTTGGTGAAAATTGACAATTTGACATATAACATATAAAAACCACTTAATAAAACAATTTAAAATTTGGACTTGCGAATTTGTTGTCACAGGTAGTGCACCCTTAAACCAAACTGTCAAAGTCAAAAATTAAGTAGTTTGGTGTTATTGACTCCAACATTTTAATACTGTTCATAATTTTCTTTGTAATTTTATCTTAAGTCTTTAAAAAGTTTGGTCGATGGCCGTATACCAGATCACACACAGGAATGGTTGAAAGTTGTAAGTCACTAGGCCCTAGTTCTCAAGGGACTGTTGGGCTACCTAATTTATTCAAAAGTAATACTAAAAAAACGTCTAATATAAGGTTTTCAAAAATTAAATTTAATAATTTTGCAAATAATTTTGTGTACCCTAAAAACTTTCATTGATTATACATGTTCTGCATCGTAAGGCAATCAAACAATATTTGTATAAGATCCCACCTTCGATCTCAATTCATCAATTGTATGGCTTCCTCTAGATGGAGTACATCAATTCCAAAGTATCTCTTGTGGAATTCTTTCAGAATTTGACAAACTCCCAAAAATGCAACACGTCTTCACGATCTCTCCGATTGCATAGATCACACCAAAGAGGAAGATCTGGACGGTGAGGAATAAAGTTTAAGCTGAAGGGTTCACCTCTGACTTTAAGGATTGTACTGATATTGCGCATGGTGTGATCGGCCAAGAAGTAGGTCTTTTTTCCAATAATTGGTTCTTTTTACTGTAGTAAGCTCTATATAATGATGATTCCGCTTCCTCAGTAAACTGAGCTTACATCCTGTTTTCGATTTTCATCAACAAAACATCGAATTTCGAATTAAGGTTATCTTCAGTTGATATTGAAAAAGTTGTTAAGCAATCGTTCTCCATTTTATACCACTACCCTCTAGAATTAATAATGTGACTTAGCAAAAGCCTCGGAATCCTGTTTTCTCCCATCTTCATAATTCTTACCACATAATTAGAGTTTAATTTGAGCCTATCCAAGAAAAGGGGGCCTGTTCCTGTTTTTAGGTGCAGCATAAAGTTGGGTGTTGTACTCGGCAGCCGAAAGCTGACATGAATCAGCTAATTTGCGCCCCGTGGCATGATGGTTAGTGCGTTGGACTGTCATGCGAGATTCGATCCCTGCCTATGCCGCCTAAAGTTTTTTTTCACGGGTACTGCCTCTTGCGAGGAATTGACAAATTCTCCAAGAGTAATTCTTGTCATGAAAAGTGCTCTCTATCAAATTTGCCGTTCGCATGCGGCTTAAGACTGTAGGTCCCTTCCATCCCTGACAACAGAGGTGTCTATGGAGCTTCAGGTTCGGGGTAATCATTACACCCAGATACTTGCCCACTCATCTTTAACTATTTCTACGACTTTTTCTTCAAAAGTCCATTTTTCATTCTAAAGTATCTCACTCCACCGCAGCTAAATATAACTATTTCGGACTTTGATAAATAAACTGACGGGTTCTATACTTTTTTTGAGTTATAGCCACAATTTGATGTTCAAATGGTAGACCTGTGCATTCAAGAGGACACAAGCGTGCGCAGGTTTTTCTCAAAACCCACCCCTGTCTATCAACTTCTACTCTCACCTCCCAGTGGTGAACATCGGGTGCCTAGTACCTCAAATGGAAAGTTGTTGGAGGCAGCAAACGTGAGAGAGAGGGGAGAGGTGTTTCCACTAAGGCATCTCTCCTTATTTAGACGGCAGCGGAGGAATTCCCTAGATGAAATCAATGGAAGTCTGACCTTTCCCAGGAGCTAACATCGACTCGGAGCACTAACTTGGTGTAGCCAAGGTCGCACTTAGAGTTTCCACACCCAAGGCAAAACAGGGAGATGCTGGAAGAAGGTACAACATCGAACGGCTATTATCCCAAGAGATCGCCAAATCCTTTTCCGAAAAAGAAAGGGCATGAGAAGCATGTGGTTGAAGATGTTGAGAGATTCTAAAGCAGGAATGAAGTTCGAACATTTTATGAAGAGGTGCAACGAAATTCACAGGTACATAAACCTAGAACCGCAGTGGAAACATCATACTGGAACCGCAGTCAATGCTGAGGATATGGAAGGGCCACTTCTACAGGCTGTATAACGGTGACGACGAATCAAATTCCGCTGTCAGGCAGGATGATCCATTCCCCATAGACGACGAAAGCCAACAATCCCTTCCTCCCGACTTAGACGAAGTAAAGATTGCCATATCTAAGCTGAAGTCTAACAAAGCCGCTGGAGCGGATGGCTTGAATGCCGAGCTCTTTAAAGCAGCTGGAGATAACTTAGTTAGGAGCATGCACCAACTTATCTGTAAATACTTAATGCAATAAAAGCTTGTCATAAAAGTAATAAAGAAACTCATATCGTTAGTACGGGGGTGTCGCACTAATAGCAGACTAATAACAAGTCAAATTTTAGAGCGTGACTTTGGCCTCCACAAAATTCAAATGATCCGGGACATGAAGAACATTTATTAGGCTCTGGCGTTGGAAACCGGATAAGAATCACAAAAGTTTCTGAGATTACTTATCTGAATCGAAAATTTTACCAAAGGGTCAGTTGCTCAAAATGAGAAATAATTTAAAACTGGAGTAAAAGTTCCAATTTGTTAGATATAATAGGAATTAATTTAACTTATTGTTTTCTATTTATATTATATGCTACACATTTGGACCCATCCACATGTACCCTCAACATTTATATATTTTCCGTTTTTACTAAGTAATTTTTTTAATTAATTTTTAAAATTTATAAACTAAGTAGAGTTTTTGTCTATCAAGCAAAAATTACCAATAAACTTCATAATCACACACGAGTTTAATATGTAGCAAATGTTCATTACTTAGAACTTCATTGAAATACGACAAAATAAAAAGCATTTTTCGGGAAAATCTTATTCATCATGTTTTCCAATTCACTGGAATGTAAATGCACTACACATTATAACATAAAGATATTTTGTAAATATTTTATGCACTTATTTCGAATTGACTGATTTTTCATGCATATCTGAATTCAAATTATAAATAATGGTTCTCAAAATCCTCTTAGAGAAACAATACCATTAACACAGACATAGGTAAATAAAGATACGTAACTAACTCATCAATTAGATGACCAACAGTTATTTGTTTTCTATAAGCCTTAATATTATAGCTTATTCAGTAAAACCAAGTTTCTCTAAATTTCAAAATGAAACTTTAATGTACAAAAGACTATACAGGGTAGGTCTAAAGTTTCTTCCTAGCTTGAAAAAGAATTCATAATTCTCTTCTGGTTTTAGTTTGGCTCTTTTCTTTTTTACTGCACTGCTCGGACATTAGCGTATGTGAAACGTATTTTTAAAAGTGCAATGGAGAGTTTAGAAATATTTTTATGAATGCCTTCTGTATGTTCCGCTGGCCATATCGCCAGGACATCTAAAAGACGAGTTGCAGCGGTTTCTATACACAAACCAATTTAAGCAAGATTTAAGGCAGTTTGCTTACAATTATTTTATGCATCATCTCTACTTAAATTGAACTATGGGTACTATGAACCTAAGGTTGATCCACCCACGGGGATCACATTCATTGAAGTGTACTGCCTAGTGTGGTGTAACTTCAGAAACAAATATGGGGCTATTTTTCTTTTCTTTTCGTTGAAGATGCAACCATAAATGGTGAAGGATATTACTTACTTTTGTTGGGGCTACAGTGCATTGTGCTTCTGGGCCTCAAGTAATAACTTTTGCCGGCTTACTCGATCTCTAGCTTGCTGCCTCCAGTTTCGAATATCAAGTTGACGTGCGTCGGCCTCAACTTGATTACTCCACCGGAGATGAGGCCTGCCTCTGCTTCTTGTTCCCTCAGGCTTGGCGTTGAATACCTTACGGGCTGGAGCTTCGATGTTCATTCGCTCGAGATGCCCTAGCCATCTTAAGCGTTGAACATGCAGTTTTTTGATCAGTGGCAAATCGTTTTACAGATTGTATAACTCATTAATTATATTTTCTCCGCCAGATGGTACTTTGCCTGTCGACACAAATCGGACCATAGATCGTACACAGAACCTTCCTCTCCAATACCGAGAGATCCTTCATCCGCCTGGGATAGGGTCCATGATTCTGCACCTTACAGCAAGACTGGGACAATTAATGTTTTGTACAGTGTCTCTTTGGTACTTAGCGATAGGGCCTTTAGCCTCAACTATAATAGACTTAACCGAGCTTATGCCAGCTTATGGGAACGAACCAATAACCAGCCTTAAGGCCCAACTATAATAGAAGTAACCGAGCTTTAGCCAGCTTAAGGGAACGAACCAATAAGCAGCCTTAAGGCCCTACTATAATAGATGTAACCGAGCTTTAGCTAGCTTAAGGGAACGAACCTATACGCAGCCTTATATGTCACTAACCATAATAGACGTCCTGCTCAGTTTCGTTAAATTTCGCTAACTTTCGCGCAATTACGCAAGAGCCATTTAAATGGCTCGACCTTAAGCAAATGTCAAAAATAAAACGCATTTCGTTTGACATTTGCTTAAGTTACTTAAATCCATTATGGTCACTTTTTGTTTTGACGATAACTTCTGATAACTTTTCGTTCCGTTTTGAAATTAGCTCACTTTCGGTTAAGGTGTACGTATTCAGTCTATTATAGTTGGGGCTTAATTCCTCAACTGCTTACTCAGGCCAAAGAAACAGCGATTAGCAAGGGTAATTCTGCGTTTGGTCTCCGCACTGATGTCATTTGCAGAATTAACAGAATAAACAAATTCGTTTATAACCTCGAAGTTGAACCTATCAAATGCCATATTTTGACCAAGTCTACGGTGTGAATCGACTCTATTTGACGACAGTAAATATGTACTTCGTTTTGTTCTCGTTTAATGTCAAAACCCTTTTTTTCGCCTCAGACTCGACATTAGAGAAAGCACCCGTCATCTGCATACCCAAGATATTGTGTGGATCTTTGAAAGATGGTGCCACTTGTATTGGCGTTGGTGTTGCGCACCACTCTTTCAAGAACAATATTAAAGCAGCTACATGACAGCACATCGCCTTGTCGAAATTCTCTGTTGGTTTCGAAGGTTTCGGTCGAGTCTCTTCCAATTTTGACGCAGCAACGAGCATTTTCCAGCGTCATCCTGATAAATCGTATCAGTTTGGTAGGGATACCAAAACTAAACATTGTATGGTATAGTTCGTTCCTGTACACACTGTCATAAGCTGCTTTAAAATTGATGAAAAGATGGTGTATTTTGATGTTATTATCTTGGGTCTTTCCCAGGATTTGACGTAGAGTGAAAATTAGGTCGATGATAGATTTTCCAGGCCTGAAACCACACTAGTAAGGGCCAATTAGTTCGTCAGTACATAGCTTCAGGCGTTCACATAACACTCTGGACAAGATCTTGTATGCGATGTTTAAAAGACTAATGCCTCTGTAGTTACCGCATAAGTTCCACTCGTCGGGGATGCTTGCATCCGACCAAATTTTAGTAACTGGCTGGTGCATGCTCTTACCAGATCTGATCCAGCGTACTTAAAAAGTTCCGCCTGCAGACCTGCTGCTTTGTTTGACTTGAGCCTGGTGATGGCTAGTTTGTCTACCGATTGACCTTCCAAAGATGCCTTCTTTACCAATTTTGGCGTTAAAATCCCCCTGGACTCAAACTCGTATGTTTTGACGAGGAGCTCATAGAATTCTTCTTTGGTCATCCTTCTCTTCCGTCGGGGATGTGGATTGTCGTTACTCTTTCGCTTACTTCATGAAAGCTTAAAACTCTTTGCCTCAGTTTCCCTCTGACACCAAAACCACATCCAAATAAGCACTTTCTCCCATCGAGTAGAAACTTCCCATAGTAGAAATCACAGCCTTCAATCTTCCTACTGCCTGGCCCATTCCATCCCATCTCCTGGAGGGCTGTCACAACAGCTTTGATTTTGGCGAGGGCATCGGCAAGCTGCTCTGCTTTTCGTGTACGGTTGAGTGTATGCACATTCCATGTACATACACGTAAATCGTTGTCCGTTTTTTGTTTGCGGGGGGGGGGGGGGGGGGGGGCGGTTATCAGTTCGTTCATCCGAGGCTATTACTTGTGTTTTCATCACACTTTAAAATTTCCTTTCAGGGTCAGCTTGTGAGGCCTGCGCATGACTGAGATCGTTAGAACTGGTTCTTCAGAGTGATATCTGGTCTTTTGCTCCTACTTTCTGAGAAGGTAACTCAGGCGACACAGCTCTGGATCCGATGGATCCAACGTTAGCCGTTAGTTCACCTTTCGGCTATCCAGCGGGCACTACTAATATGCACCAAATGAAGGATATAGGGCTATCAAAAATCGATGTAGTTTCAGCAGGATGGAGTTCCTAGCGACATTCCTTGCACCACAAAGGAATATTTGCCGGCACCAGAATTTTGTCTGTGTGGTTGTTTGAAACGTAAATAAGCCCACCACTATCCTGCAGCTGGAAGGGAACAATTATTATGGAAACCACTATAGAAAAAGTCTGTGAAAATTGGGCTGGTGCCCATTTGAGACACATTATATTCCATACTTAGCCCAAACTAGATACCCATAAATCATATTTGTGATTATTAATGAAAATTTGACTCTATTAAAATTATTATCACTTCAAATTATAAAGACACTTTTGACCCACCCTATTCAAAAGATATCGATGTAATGTATGAGTGTTCATACGAAGTTCATAAAACATACTTTTGAATTAAATCCTACAAACTCACACAGAAATATACAACATCACTAACAGAATATGAAATTCGTCCTTTTCATTTTGGTTTATTGAATAATTGGTATTCAGCAAAGGTATCCCTGTGACCCTAATTGATTTGACTACTATAGTGTCTTAAGGTGTACGTATTCAGTTATACGTTGTATACAACTTTGTACATCATCCACACTGGAACCCTATTGCCTAGCCAACTCCATACCCCCCACCCACACATTTTGTCCTTTATTTCCGTAACAATCACAGACTTTCAGGAAATTAGTCATACAAATCGAGAAAAATACTCGTATCTCTCTGCTGTGCTTTGCTAAGCTTTGCTGTGTTGTTTTTGTTAAAATAAGAAACTTTTTGAAAGGAAAACACGTTCGTTTCTACGTCTACCACGTCTACAATAGCTATAGCTTTCTGCCTGCTAGATATCCTTCAATCTGTGTATAGTTGAAGTTGTTACTAAAAACAACATTTCTACTTAAAGCCCCTGCAGGAAAACAATCTATAAACTAACAGAAAAATAAACAAACAAAAAGAGGAATAAGTTTATAATGAAACTAAAGGACTCACTATAGGTACAGACATCATCAAGGATGTTAGATGTTCGTCGTTCAATGTTGGTGTCTTGCATCAGCTATTAATCTCTTGTTCTTACCTACTCTCTTATAAGAGAATTCTTTCTATTGAGTTGCATTATATTTGTTGTCGTCTGAAAGAAGGACATGAATTGGATTATCATCCTCAAGATTCCAGAATAACAAAGATAGATCCAGACGGACAGACAGACAGACGGACGGATGGATACAGATTGAAAGGATATGCTTTGAATTAGTAAACATGATCCATTTCAAAAACAATGAATAAATTATTCGAAAACTTAATATTTCCGAGTAGGTCTAAGTATAACCCACAATCTATATCAAAAATTTATTCCAAAGACCAAAAAGAGCAATTTTCACGTTAAAAGGTGAAAAGGCTTTGCTATAGTTAACTAGTCGTATATTATCATCATCGTATAAGGTTTATGATCCCTATACACAACACACATTGGTTGAGATTTTCAAAATTCATAGGAATTTAATTTAAATTAAATTTTCCTTCTTTAACCTTAGCTCAGGGATGTATTTTTTTATTCTGCAGTCCATAGATCAGAACTGTGCAACAATTTGACTGCGGGCCACATGATGATGATGATGAAAGGTTTTTTAGAAAAAACATTTGTTTTATCGATTTTAAGGGTGCGTGTTATGCTAAGGGCATAGTTGCTATTATTACATGTAAAATACTGCTATTTTACGTGCTCTGCTCCATCAATGGGAAAAGGGAAACTGCTTTAATGAGGTCAGCAAATTTCACTGAAGAGCAAACATTTAAACAACTATTGGTCAGTGTAATTTTAAGTTTTAGGTGCGAAACAATGATATGATGTTGAAAAGGTTCATAGCAATGCCCTTGAAGGTATTAAAATGTTTTGCAAAATGGTACTTTCAACCTTCAATACGAAAACACACTTTAACCAATGACGAACCTATAGAATAATTGTATTGTTGAGGTTTTCTTTTTCGTTGAAGGCCAAGACGTTCACGTTGCTAATAAATAATTTTCATAGATATCGGCATCGGTTAAGCCATTTCGTAAGTAACTAAACCAACCAAAGGTTGTGGTACTTTCAAAATATGTATTTTGTTGCTTTAAAAAACTTTATTTAAGTGGCTACTGTAACTTTTAGAAACTTGCACTAGTAAGTTAATATAATTTTAAAATTTTAGAATAGAAAATGGTTTCCATTCTATTAGAAAAATAAAGTGCTTCTACAAGTTATTCCAATAATAAATGCAATGTTAATATTATAAAGAAGGATATTTTTAAGGAAAGAGAAAGGTATGAAAACAACAAAGGAAAACGACTTTCCCTGCGTTTACATGATTGATAAAGCCTATTTGCTTGTAGCCCAGTTTGCTGTTAATTTCGGCGCTTTCAGAGAGTGTCTTGAGTCCTCCTGTTCTTGAGAGCGTAAACGATTTTATGGGATAAATCTTCTTTTTGCACTCGTGCAGTTGCCAGAGTACTGAAAGACTTTGATATACACAAATCCGCTTGTTCTGAAGAGGTGTTCTTCAATGCTGGCAAAACCACTGCGTCAGCTTTTCCATATTTCCTACAGGTCTCTTCCTGAACGGATGGAAAACAGCATTTGTACACCCTGTCCTAAAAAAAGGCGAATCCTTCTCTCCCTCTAACTAACGTCTTATAGAACTCACGTCCATTCTTTCCAAGATCGTGGAAACGCTGATTAATTATCAGATTAAGAAATTTCTGGAAGAACGCAAGCTGCTTAATGTCTTTCGTGACAATAGGTCGGTCCACTGGTGATCTCATGGTTTATCTCACCGAACAGTGGAACAAATCTTTACATCGTTTTGGAGAAAGTAAGATTATTGCACTTGATATTTCGAATGCATTTGATAGAGTTTGGCACCAAGCTCTCTTATCGCTTTTGTTATTGACGATTGCCTTCTTCGTTGGATTAGAAATTACCTTTCTGTCCGAAATTCATAAAATTAAAGCTGGTATTCCCCAGGGCTCCGTTTTGTCCCCGAATCTCTTCCTCATAATCATAAACGATCTCTTGTCTGCCACTTCTAATCCATTAAACTGTTTTGCTGACGACAGTACCCTCAGCTTTTTATATTAGTTTTTAGATTCACATCCTTTTCCTTCGGATGTGGAACTTTAACGGCAGAGTATGATAAACTCATTAAGTTCTGATCTCGACAGCATTGTACATTGGGGAATCAAAAACCGTGTAGAATATAATGCTTCGAAAAATCTCCTTTTTTTAAAGCGAAACCCACCCTCGATGCCGCTATCCATGAGCGGCACTTGCATCCAGGAAACTAATCAACTTTTAGTACTCGGTATGTATATCACAGATCACCTCTTCAACACTATAATTATGACGGGCGTTTACCCTGATGATTGGAAAAGGGCAAAAATCATTCCAATTCCCAAGGGTCGGAACACGGATGAATTCAGGCCCATCTCCATATTACCTTTCCTGTCCAAGGTTTTCGAGAAAATTCTCCAAAAACAGCTCAATGTCCATATCAGATCACAGAACTTGTTGTCAAGTAAACAATTTGGCTTTCGTGAGAAGCACAGTTGTACTACAGCAATAGCATTAGATGATAACCTTGTATCTTTTCTGGTATTACTAGACTTTTCAAAAGCCTTTAATACGGTGTACCATCATGTTTTATGTCAGAAACTTTCTAGTTTTTATGGTTTGTCTCCATTGGCGGTTAAGTTGATAAAAACATATCTGCAAGATAGATTTCAGGCGGTGTCGGTTAATAACAAAATGTCGTTATTCCTTCCCACAACCAGAGGAGTTCCCCACGGTTCTATTTTGGGTCCTCTTCTCTTCTCTCTATACATAATGAAATACCAACTCAGATTTCGGGATGTGCGATTCAAATGTTTGCTGATGATGTACAGTTGATTTATAGTTGTCCCCTGGGGCTAATAGAAGATGTAGCTTATATCGTACTATCAACCAAGATCTCGAAAAAATATGAAACTGGTCTCAGAATAATGGTCTTTTCTTAAATCCTACCAAGTCAAAATGTGTTATCATCAATAAATCAGCAATTAACCTGGAGTATTTTCCAAGCATTAACAGGAGACTTACTTGGGACAGCCATACAAATGTGGCGGTGGGTAAGGTTTATGGGGTTCTTAGAATGTTATGGTCGTCACAACATTTTACGCCCTTGAACACTCGGATGATGATTGCCAAAACGATTGTGATCCCAATATTAACTTATGGTTGCGAAGTTTCTAGCAACTGTGATGCCAACAGTAGAAGAAAATTGAATGTCGCCTTTAATAACATAGCTCGCTACATTTTTGGTCTACGTCGTTTTGATCGTATTTCGGAATTTTCACGCCAAATTTACAACTTTTACTTTGATCATCTCATGCGGTACAGGACTCTACTCCTACTCTGTAACATAATAAACACGCAACAACCTTCTAGTTTATATAATAGGATTCAATTCAGTTCCTCAAGCAGATCCTTAATGCTTATGCACCCTCATTATTCCTGTCGTACCTCTGAACAACAATTTTTTGTTTACGCTATTCGTCTGTGGAATCTTCTATCAATTTGAATTTAAAGAATGAGATTATTAATTAAATTAAATTAAATTTTGTATAAACTCAAAAATTTTGTATAAATTCATCTTTGAAGTAGCCTGTTAACTATTTTATGTTTTGTATTTTAGCATATCACTAATATTATAAGATGTATGTCTTACTGTGTATGCATTCAATGAATAAATCTAAATCTAAATCTTATGTAATCATCACATATTTGCTTTTGCCAAGAACGCTTAGGTTTTCTCCTACAGTGCAAGAAACGTTTTACACTTTCTGACCTGGCTGTAATTTTCAAAGCTTTCATTCGTCTAAAACTTGAACATAACTCGCATATCTGGGCAGGTGGCTATAAAACAAGTTTAAGTATTTTGACCAGTATCCAAAAAAGAACTTTTTAAAATGATAGGCGATAGAATTATAATCGAAACAACTACGTCATTCGAACACCGCCGAAATGTTTCATGCCTTTCGTTGTTCTAGCGATATTTGTATAAACAGTGTTCTGTCGAGTTAGCCAGTTGCATTCCCCCCATCAAACAATTTAACCGTAATACTCGTAGTTCTAGAAGTGCACATCAGTTTAACATTAAGCTTAATTTCAGGCGTACTCTCAAGTATAGATATTCTTTATTTAACCGAACATCGAGAATGTGGAATGCTTTACCAAGCTCTGTTTTTCCCCTTTCATTTTGATATTCAAAACTTTGAGACCAATGTGCATCGGAATCTCCTCTTTAATCCTTCCCTATTTTCCTAAAGCTCACTCTGTGTTTTAACTTTGAACATGTTAAGGGTATACATAACCCCTTTAGTGCTCGTTAGTTTTAAAAAAGTGACATCAAACAAATTCTAAATGAATTCAGAAATTCAAGGCTTTATGTCCTCAATAACTTGACAAATTCGGTCTCCAATCGATTGTGGAACATTAGCTCAGACCTTGACTTTCGCATTGCTCGAAATAAAATTTTAGGTTTCAAATGATAAGAAAAATAAAACGATTAAGAAACTTTTCTTGCTAAATTGCAAACGGTGTCTACAAAATTGTAACCATTTTTGTAATATCGAAGTTTTTTCTTTTAAAATGTTAAAAGATGACAGACTCAAATGAGACATCCGCCGAAATAGCAAGATTTTCAAATTAAAAACCAAGTAGCACTAAGCCTTCAAACCAAAATCTTGAAATCGTCAAAACAACCGATTTATGAGAATTTTAAAGGGCAAGCAAGTTTCATTGATGGATATTTTACGTTTGAGTGCACGTTTATTTCTTTGTTTTTTATTTTTATTTCCAAGAATCAAGTCCTCACTGTCTTTTGTATTGGTTAGTTCTGAGATTCTATAGAAGTTATAGGTAGGTCCAAGATATTGGTTCATTTTTAATCCAGGGATATAGTTATATTTGAAAGAGCAAAGCAAACTCCATACAATTTTAAATGAAATTCCTTTATTATTAACCCAAGTTAATGTATAAGCAATGTTTGTCTTTTGAAAAATATAATTTATAGATAAACTTTCTTAACTGAAATTATTAAGTTTTCAAAATGATATATTTTCTTTATGTTTGATGATACGGTTGTGGAAAATGAAAGATTCTGTTTCATTTTCCGGTTTGTTTAACACATTATTGGGTTCATTTGTGTTGTTGGTGTAAGATTCAAGTGGATATAATTCTTGTCTATCTAAATAATTGGAATTGTGGTACAAAAAAAGGATCCGGGTATTTAGAAATTCATTCGGTTTTAATTTAACTTTGACAATTTTATATACAATTCTATTTAAATAATGCTCATTTAAGAACAGAAATGGTGGGTATCCTGTAGATTGCATATGTAACCTATTAACACGTATTTTATCAATCTTAGATGAACAAGTTTTTCAGATATCTTTTTTCAATTTTTTTTTAACAGTTTCAATGAATCCGGTTAGAGATCTTTAATTTTAAAATCATTTTTACTCCAAAGCCATTTTATAAAAAAAGTTACTTGATGTAAATTATGGATTTGAAAACCTTAAGTAGCCCGCTTTCTTGACAGATATCATTTTTTAAGCTGGCTGCTTTTGACATTTGCTAAGAAAAAACCATCCAAATGGAATCGTTTCACGTTTTAACAAAAACGGCATACACCTTTTCTTCAATTTTTGTAGTTTTTCAGAAAAAGTTATGTTGTTGCTATTCTTGAAATGATCAGAATTAAAAATATTACTCATGTTAATATGTAGTTCTAACTACAGAAGATACTGCAACTGTATTGTATACCAATAAAAATAAAAATTGTCTTCAAACTTTTTACTTATTATGGAAAATTTTGAGAATTTAATCAAACACGACATAACGATGGCAGAGAAGTAAAAAAAAAGGTGTTCCCTCGATTCCGCCCGCTTGTATGTCTGTCTGTTGTCGCTCCTGCAGCCCAAACCATTGAGTGGAATGAGTTTAAACTTGGAACTAAAGGTTTTTCAACTTCCCAAAGGAAGTTATTGTAATGGGTCCCATTTGTCAATTTAATAATTTTGAAATTTCTCGACGTTTCAAGGTTCCTGGAGTCGAAATAAAAGTTCGCGACGTTTTTTTTGTCGTCCATAGCGAATCAAAAAAACTGAAAAAAAGTTTGTCCCATCGAAAATTTTAAAATATAAAAACCGATTTTGTGCCACGAAGAATAACGTTTTTAATATCAGGTACAATTTTGAGAAAAACCGAATTTTACAGTTTTTTAAGCTATTTCATATATAGCGGGCCTTGAGCACGGGGACCGAATACCGTTACGAAAAAAACCTAACGCCACCCACTCAATGCCACCCACCAATGCACCGTCTGACGTCGTTTTAGTTCGGCAGTCTTCGACACGGTGTTTGCGTGCATGCAACTAGACGTATTACACGACTCTACAAAACACGCACGAATCGAGACGAGCTGCTCCGAAATCGGACGAATATGGGTTATGGGTGGTAATGAAAAAGGAGATTATGAGAGAACCATTTCGTCAATTGTTTACTCAGATTGGAACTTGGAAGATAAAAAAAACAAAAAAAGAGGCTGGGATGTGACCCACACTGATAACTTCCCATCCCGTATGTCGATTTGTCTTGCTTAAAAGTTTGTCTAAATGTACTCGTATCAATTTTTACCAAATTTGCGTACTAGTTTTTATGAAAAAAACGGACTGTTTGATTTTTATATTAAAATTACTGAATATCAAAAATAATATTTTCTGTGAAATAAAATAAGTTTGAAGTTTGAAAATCAATTTTTACCATTTTTTGTTAATTTTTTTTAGGTTTTTAATTTTTTGTACAAAAACTGTTAATTGTTTTTTTTTTCAAAATTTTACTGAATGTTAACAACAACATTTTTTGAAAGATAATAGTAGTTTAAAGTCGCTATCTACAATTTTTGAAAAGATATTTGAGTCGAAAATCAATTTTTACTTTTTTATAAACAAAAACTGTCAATTCAATTTTTCTCAAAATTTTATTAGATGTCAAAAACATTATTATTCGTTGCACAAAATTTATTTGGAGATGAAATTATATTTTAGTCGTAAAATTTTTGAGGTGACAAATTTTTTTGATTTATAAAACCTTAAATGGATTTTTTTTTCAAAAAATATACTTCTTTGATATCACGTTAAAATATATTATATAAAAATTAATTCAAGTATCTAGCGTTTACGGTTCATAAGGTATTAAGGGTTAATCAAATTTTCAAATGGTAAAAAAACCGAGCACGCAATTTACTTGAGAGCCCTTCCTGCATCTTGCTGCCTTATTATCTGTATACCAAAATTTATTTGAAGTCGATATCTCTTCTGATTCTTGAACGGCGAAAAAACTTGGCGAACGTTTTTTTTTTTTTTTTTTTATAAATTCATTTTTATTTATTCCATCTTAAACCTATCTTAAAGCTAGACAAAAATTCATAAAACTAGCCTAATTATCCATAACTTACAACTAACTTAATGGTCCCATACGGACACTCTAAGCTAAACTATAACACTAATTACTAATGCCTTTCGGCCTTAAGATCTATTTTACTTCAATTTAAATTTTATTTGTTTTGTTTTTATTAGAAAATTTTGAAAAAACTAATATCAATAACCTTTTTTATTTATTTTTACTTACAAACTACTTAAAATAAGGTCCTTAAATAAAACTTAAAAACTAACTTAAACTACCTATTCTACCTATAAACTACTTAAAACTAGAACAACCACAGCAGCAAATCTAACTATCTAACATTTTGTTTTTCATATTTTGTTGTCTTTTTTTTTATTTTTATTATTATTTTTTTTTTTTTTTTTAATGTTTTTTAATGTTTTTTTTTTTTTTTTTTAATTTTTTGTTTTTTGTTTTTTTTTTTTTTAATTTTTTTTTTTTTCGTGCCACCATGCCTATTCTACTTAAAACTAAACCCTAAACATAAAACAAGTATGTAAGCCGGCCAAGGCTTAAAACCCCATCCCGACTACCCAATATCAAGTGCCGATTGAAGCCACCAAAACTGGTTCTCCTGCTTCACCCTATCAGTTCGGTCCCGTTCGGACACAGCCCTACTGAACCGAAGGAGCTCTGCTCCGCCTTGTGCCATGACGTCCCGATTGTACAGGAGTCGCCTATCCACGGTTCTTCGTCTGACGTGGTAGATTAACGGGACTGCCAATCTATCCTGTATCAGACCGCATTTGTCTAAAAAGAGGAATGCCTCTGGTGGAATGAAGCCGCTCAAGCGTGCACTCTCTAAATACTCGTCGTTCGGATAGAACGCCCCGAAAATTAAATTGTTGGTCGAAGACATAGCTCTTGCAATGTGACCTCGAACGAGTTTTATCACGAAATTGTCAATTCTGTTGATTCGAGCCCCGTTGTATAGGACCTCGTTTGAATAGTAATGCACATAAGAAGATTCGGCTGTTCGATATAAGCCGGTACAGCGTCGTAAACACTGCCGCTCGAACACCCGAAACTTCTCCATCTGGGAAGGGGCAACGTTGAACCACACAGGACAACCATAAACGATCATTGGCCGTATGAGGGCCATGTAGCAAATAACCTTCACTCTGGGGTCAAGCCGACTGCTAAAAAACAGTCGTTTCGTCAGAGCGAAGGCTCCTCTGGCCCTGGTCAGAGCAGCATTTATATGTCTGTCGAAATATAAATACTGATCTAACCAGATACCGAGGTACTTCACTACACTTTTGCTCGCTAATGGCTGCCCGTGAAGATCAACGATGACCATCTTGCGCCAATTCTTACAAGTATCCCCCGTGGCCCCAGCCAACGGAGTCCGGAACAGAATTGTCTCTGACTTCTGGACATTTATTTTCAGTTTCCAGTCGTCGCAATATCGCTGAATCTTGTCGAAATCACGCTGCAAGAGAATTCTAATAACCTCAACCTTTCGGGCCGTTCTGTACGCAATTAGATCGTCGGCGTACGCAATTGCCTTTGTAAGACTACCTATCAGATCGCTGGTGTAAATGCTGAAGAGAATCGGCGAATTCACCGCTCCCTGTTGAAGACCATTTTTAATTGAGAATGTTGTGGTAGAAGTTACATTGCCACTTTTGACAACAAACTTTCTACCGTTAAGCATATCATAAAGTATATACAACAATGGCTTGCTTATGCCAAGCCTGCTTAGTTTTAGGTAAAGACCCTCTAACCATACGGTGTCAAAGGCCTTTTCCAAATCAACCAGAACAGCACCTGTGCATTGTTGTTTTGATTTATTCCATTGGATATCAGAAACGAGTTTAGACGCAGCATGAATTGTGTCATGACCCGCCTTGAACCCGAACTGTTTATCCGGAATTATTTTGTTGTCCGCAGCCCACTTAGTCAGAGCCCTATTAATGATTTTTTCGAAAACTTTGCTGATGCTCGGAAGAAGACTTATCGACCGAAGATTTGACGGGTTGGAGTTGTCCTTTCCCTTTTTCGGGAGAGGATGAACCACAGCAGTCTTCCAATGCACTGGATAATATGCATTATTCAGTGCATTGTTGAAGAGTGTGGTGTAAATGTCAATTGCTTCCATCGGTAAATGTCTTAGTACAACGTTGGATATACCATCGACACCTGCTGACTTTTTGTTTTTTATTGAGTTGAAGATGAGCTGAAGCTCAACCTTCGTCACTAACAAGGGACTTGGTCCCGTTTGCTCGGCGATTATGGCATTTGCCAAGGAATCGTCATTGAACCGCATGAAACCGCGGTTCTCAGATCGCCAGTGTGTGATATCATTACGGAGGTAAAAGTGATTAAGTAGGGCTCTGTTTTCCAGGTCGTGGTTGGGGCGAATGCTAACATTCACCTTGTACACTTGCTGGAAAGCAGCTCCCACCGCCTCCACTTTTTCCTTCGGATCTTCAATTATATAAAAGTCATCGTCAAAGATGGCTTCTTCTGGATCTATTTGCGCTGTCATGAGTACGTCTCTGTTTTCTTCGGTTCTTTGGAGTTTCAGACTCGGAAGGTCATTGTCGTTCTTTTTTCTGAATATCTTGTTGATTTTAGGGAACATACTAGGGTCGCTCGAATTAACTGACCGGATCTTGCGGTCCCAGTACTTGTTAATTGATAGCCTGTAGTTCTCCTTAATCAACAGATTGACATTTTTTATTGACGACTTCAGTGTCCTAACCTCCAAGTCGTGTGGGTCTGTAAGTCGTCTGTACAAGTTTTTGAGTCTTGTCAGTAAGCCACTCTTGTGCTTTCGCAGTGCGTCAATTGTCGCGTTTCTGTAAGCGTCCATTTGGTCCCGTGCTTTGTACTTTGGGATTGTCCGTTCCATCGTTCGTTTTATTGTTTCGTCCATCTGTTGTAAATGTTGGTCAATTTCTGTATTTGTCAGGTTTCTGTTGTTTGGTGGGGCTATGTCACTCGAACGAAGTTCTCTCGCTAGGGCATTGGTGAAACGAGGCCACCGCATCTTACTGTAATTGTAAGAATGCGTTGGAACGTATTCCTCCAACTCCACGCGTTCGTTCGGAATCTGCATTACAGCAGCCAGTCCGCAGTGATCACTGTCGTACTCGACTGTCTGTAAGCAGTTTCGCGGGTGATTACCCACTTTGTCTGTAACTGTCAGTCTGGTGTCGTACAGCAAAAGGTCCAGAAAGGAGCCGCTTCTTGGATACGATGGCCTTTCAGTAGCCAGCAGGTCGACGCCATACTCAACGCTGTAAAGATTCATCAAATTAAAAAGATGATTACCTCTGGGATTACTATGTTGATTTCCCCAATCTTCATGTTTTGCGTTCAAATCACCGGCCAAGATGAAATAGTTTTCTTCCAAGCTCAGTTTAAGTTCCCTAAAAAGAATCTCGAGTTCTGAAACAAAGTAAGTAACCTGCGGAGCTCCAGCCGCATAAGCAACTTGGCGAACGTACGTACACACGCACGCACAGACATCTTTCTAAAAATGTTTTATTTCAACTCTAGGGACCTTGAAACGTCGAGAAATGTCAAAATTTTTAATTTGACAAATCGAAAAATACAAATGGCTGCTGGTGGGTGGTGAGAGAGTTTAATAGTTGTTCGCATATTAAATACAGGGTCTAAGGTGCATCAAAAGGCTAGAAGGAAAAGATTGAGTAAAAATATAAGCAAAAAACTATTGTAGAAGGATTTTATTGGAAGGTCTGGAACTTTTTGACTAAAAAAATGAGAAATATGAACATTTTACTTAAGAAGAATTTGTATGTTTGTTTAGTGCTTAATTTTGGAGTCTTACGTCTTACTTTTCAGACATTAGATTTAAGTTAAAAATAGTATTCTGAAGATTCATGAAACAATATAATGTAATTCTAATGATGTTGTTCATTGAACTGATTTTTAGAACACTCGTACAATAATTGAAATTGTTAAATAAAAGTTAAATTTGAGATTTATAATGTAGTTTTTGTGTAATCAAAAAGGTATTTAATAATTTTTGTTTGGAAATTAAAAGCTGAAACTATTATTCTAAACATTTCTTCCCAGTTATAGTTTGTCAACAATTGTAAATATTGAAATATCTTCCACACACAATAATCTTTCAACATCATTATTGGCTTGACAACCAGAGGACAGTTCTGCGCTGTTTTATTTATACCTAGATATTTTAGTTTTATAGAAAGGAAAAACGTAAAGAAGAAGAAAGAAACAATTATTTCAGTTATCACAAATATTTCTGAATAACCAACAGCTACTGTAAGATAATAAAACCCAACATGTATTGTGAAATAATAAAAATATTTTACACAATATTTACTTCTCACTTATTAAATAAAAGAAACATATGTTTTCTTATCGGTCACCACGCTAAAAAAGTGTAACTTGAATTAATATCAAAGAAAAGGAATACTGCATAGATAAAATAAATAAATAATTATAATTGCATAAGGTGATACTCAATGGTATGCAATAGTTTTACCGCGGCAGTCTCCGAGTGCCACACGTCTTTTTTTTTATAAAAAAAAAAAAACATTACTAAAATTTATTAAAAATTGATTGTCAACGTAAATAAATTGGGTGGCGCAACAGCCCGTTGAGAACTAGGTCCTAGTGACTTACAACTCTCAACCATTCCTGTGTGCGAGTAATGTTGTCAGGAACTTAGGGGACCTACAGTTTATATGCTGACTCCAAACGGCTAATTTGAGAAAGCACTTTTTCAGGACAAGAGTTACTATTGGAGAATTTGTCGATTCCGCGCAAGAGGCAGTACCCGTGAAAAGACTTAAGATGGCATAGGCAGGGATCGAACCCAAGACCTCTGGCATGACAGTCCAATGCACTTTTTTTTTAAATTCATTTTTATTAGTTCATTCTTTAACCTATCTTAAAGCTAGACAAAAAATCATAAAACTAGCCCAATTATCCATAATTTACAACTAACTTAATGCACTAACAATCATGCCACGGGTACTACGTAAATATCTTTTCAAAAATTTGAGATTATGGCTTCCAACTTATTTTATCTTATGAGAAATATTGTTTTCAGTATTCAGTAATATTTGAGAAAAACCAAATTGCCATTTTATACAAAAAAATAATCACCCTAACAAAAATCAACAAAAGTTGGTTAAAATTGATTTTCGACTTAAATATCTTTTTAAAACTTTGAGATATTGGCTCTAAACTAATATATTATATATATTATATTTTAAAAACTATTGTTGCCAACATTCAGTAAAATTTTGACAAAAATCGAATTGACAGTTTAAAAAAAAAAACCTAAAAAAAATGTTTTCTTTTCAATCATATACCTTTTGGAAAATTTAAAATATTGGCTTCAAATTTATTATATTTCACAGAAAATATTGTTTTCGACATTCAGTAATTTTGTTATAAAAATCCAACAGTCCAGTTTTTCATAAAAAATGAAAATATACAAAAAAAAAAAATATGCAAATTTAGTAAAAATCGATGTTTGGTTCTTGATATAACTCAAACTAATTTCATTCATCCAATTTGTAAAAACTTAAAAATGCTACTTAAATTGATAAAAATTTGTTTTCGAATAAAAATTTATTCAACAAAACTAGATTTTCAAAATAAACTATTTCTTTATAAGATAAATATTGTTGGTAATTTTAAAATTTTTTATGTTTTTCTTAACTTGGCTTCGTTCAATAAAAAAACATTATTTTTGTATTAATCCAGAATCCCCTATAAAACCATTTATTTTCTTTTTAAATTTTCTCAGAAACGAATAAACCGATTTCAATAATTTTGCTTACGCATAGCTCTCATATAGTCTCAATTATATTTTATGATACAACATTTGAACGTTTTTGTTTTAGATTTAAAAAAAAAATCGATATCTCGAAAACGGGTATGTATTCTTAATAACTGCATACCAAAAAACATTTGAAACAAAAATTGAAAAAATGTATACATCAAAAATTAATTTCAAAAAAACAATAACGATTTTCAAACAAAAATTAACGGTTTTTTGAGATTTCAAATAGTATTTAAGGTTTTGATTACAAAATTATTTTGCAGGCATATTTTGAAATTTTAAACTTTAGGTTCTATTTTTAAACAGACTCTTTGGATACCGGAGCAAGTTCATGCGATCCAGTCGTCCATTTTATTACTTGTTAACTTCCCATAGGAAGTAATCGTTCCGATTTGTCGAATTAAAATTTTTTGACATTTCTCGAAGTTTCAAGGTCCCCATTTTTATAAAAAGTTTCACTGAATGCACAGATTTAAAATTGCCATAATGTTAATTATAGCTATCTGCCATTTAGTTAGTGTCCAGCGAGCATTCCAAGTTCAATAATTTACAAAGATTTCATATAGTTTGAGGTAGTTAAATGGAGAAAACAAATGTTCTAGAAGTTCTATCCCTTAGTTCTTTAGTTAATTTTTGCGTTTTCAGAAATGTTGAAATCAATATACATTTAGAAATTATCACATTCAAGGAGTTTTAACTACTTTAAATAAAAATAGACCTAGGGAGTTTTCATCGATTGATGAAGATATTATACAAGTATACTATATACGCAGAAATCAACGGAGTTTGATGGCCTATCAAATCTGTTCAATGCAGTTATAAAGGATATTTTAAAGGCAAACAAAATAAATTCAACTAAGATTGTTTTCGTACTTCAAAGAAAAACTTTTATTTTGACAAAAAAGTATTGCGAATATTTATGAGCTCTGTTTCTATTTTGTTTACTGTAAACATAGTCAAAACGGTTTCTGAGGACGACATTTCATTTTCGTAAATATTGACGATGACAAATGAATTATTATGCGGAGATAGTTAAAGTTATTGAACAGATGTGATTTTCTTACACTATTTTTAAACTTATTTTTGCAAGAATAAAATGAATAACTTTTAAGATAGGATTTGAAACATGTTGGTCTCTTGAAACACATGGTATCTTAGTTATACATACATTGTATGTGCATTATATGAATATGTATTTCTACTGAGTTCGTAAGGAAAAAGTAAAAGGCACAAAATACAAAAGTTTTGATCCATTAGCAATTTAATATTCAACTATTCAAGCACACGGAATGTTTTAAAATGATTAAAAGTGATAAGAATTTGTATACTGTATTTAATATTTTATTAATAGTTTATTTAAGAATCACTTAGTATGAATGAATTATGGATATTTTGTTGCTAGTTATGAAATACAAATAATTTTTAAAATTGTCTCATGCAAAGATTGTATGTTCCTGCATTAATTTTGACGAACAATCAAAGACACTTAAAAGTGCTGACACATTATCTAAGTTTTCTTTTAACAATCTTTTACAGAAAAAAATGAAAACGTGGGCTTTAAAATACGTAACTCTAATATTCGTATATTAACTGAGATTTAACGAAAGTTCCAAAAAAACTATTGATTCCCTAACTTTAACACATATGTAATTGAACCTTTGCAGGTAATCCACAGAAATCATGGGTTAAGTGTGGATTTGTTGTTGTACCTTAAAAGTTATTGTTCAGTAATAAATTAAGAACACAAATTGATTTTGACTCAAGCTCAAATTATTCTCAGTTTATTTATTTATTTTTGTGTTTCAAGTAACATGACTTTATAGAGAGTACATTTAAGTCAAGTAATAATATGAATTTAGGACATATGAGTTCAATATAATTAACTTAAAATAATACAGTTTATAATAAATTTAATAAATTTCTCTTAATACCTAACCTACTATTATTACAATCAATTAAAAAATCAAATTCATTAAAAGCAATACAGGAATTAGTAATTGGGTTGTGTTTGGCAAAATTTCTACTATAAAAAGGAACATGTCGCAGGTCGCAAACTACGAGAAGGTACCTAAATATTAAACATTGATAGCAAAGTAGTACAATCTATGTTAGAATTCAAAAGATCGAAAGCAAAGAGTATCGAATATAGCTTTCTTCTCTGCACTAAAGGTTTTACACTAATTAATTTACACCTGGTCTCATAAGATGGAATATCTGAGTTTCGAAAAACCTTACGTAAGGCGAATTTGGTAAATCTTTTCTGAACTTTTTCAATCCTAAGGATACTTGATTGAATAAAGGGATTCCATATAATACAACAATACTTCAGAAAAGGTCTGACAAGGGATACATAAAGGGTTTTTAGAGTATATGGATCTTCAAAAGACTTAGAACCAGGGCCGTCTTTACCCTTTTGGGGGCCCTGGGCACTTTTCGAAAATGGGGCCCCTGTATGATTGTATAAAAATGTAATGTTGTGTAATAAAGGTATACAGAAAAAATCAGATAACTTTGAATTGATATTTATTCTTTTAATTTTTTAAATAAATGCATTTTTTTTTAATTTATTAAAAAGATAAATAGTTATTGCAGCATTTAAAACATAAACATAAACAATGTAAAAATAAAAACAAAAATAAATATTTCATATAAAAATTCAAAAATAAATAAAGTTAAAATAACAGACAATTTAAAGAACAATATAGTGACACAGAGTATATTTTTTTTTCAGGTATAAAAGAAGGTAATATTTATTGAAGGGGTATTTTTCTCGATTTAAAATTAGCAAACTCATTGATGAAATATTCAAAATCGATGCCTCTGAGGATTGACATCAGCGACAATCATGTCAATCTTTCTTGAATCATTGTAGTTCTAAGTTCGTTTTTGATTCTTTTTAACTTAGAGAAGGAACGTTCCCTACTACAATTGGTTACCATCATACTTAAGAAAATTCTTAGTGCAATTTCAACATTTGGAAATTTATCTTCAATTTTATTAGTTTTAAAAAAATGATAAAGCTCTAGAATGTTGTCAGTTTTTTCATTTTCGTGTCGACCAATTTTCAAGTAGTCTTTTAAATTCAGGCATTCAGTATGTAGTTCATCTCCGTTCACATCTTCGGTGCAAAATTTAGCAAAAGATTTGCAGTTCTCTTTTAAGTCTTCTGAACTCAGATTTTTCAATCGAAAAAAAAGTCAAAACCTTGGCCAATCCTCGTATACGAACCTAGTCGCTGTTTCAAATCAGCTGTTTCAATCAACGTCAAAAAAAATTTTGGCGTGAGATTCTTTACCTCATCCTTTCTGAAAGGTCCTTATATTCGGAATCCGGGTTTTTTTGTCTGGCTGATGAATCAAAGTTATCAAAATTGTCTCTGAGCCCAATTATAAATTCATCTATTGCGCTCAGCAAATTTATTGCAACATCCAGAATAATATTTTGTTTTTGAAGTAAGGTACTTGTTTTATTAATTCTTTGCAATACAGAGTTCCAAAATTCTGTAAGTATGGTAAATTCAAGCTTGGACATTTTTTTACAAAGACTTAATGCTTCCTCTCTGGCCTCTCGTGCCTATCTTAAATCGTTCGCGATAGACATCAAAGCTTCTTCAATTTCTTGATGACATTTATATAAGGCGCTTAGTGCATCAGCTCGCGCCGACCATCTTGTTTGAGAAAGACTTTTTAAAACATTTGTTGGACCTAAATGAGCAGTCAACACACTCCATCGATGAGAAGATACCGAAAAAAAGTTATACAATTTTTGAATAATGTCAAAGAATTTGGTTGCTTCTAAGACACACCCAGCAGCATGCACTTCTACCAAGTTTAATAAGTGCCCTGCACATGGTACAAAAGTGGCAAATTTACATTTTTCTTTTATTCTTGCCTGTGAATCTCTAACACATATTTTTATTAAATAGTATATTTTTATGCACTTCAAAAACGGAAAATGATACACGCAAACTTTACATAGAACGATGATCAAAACGGAACATTCTAACATTGTATCGAAATATTTTTTTTCTTGAAAATAGATCAATAGATGTTAAGTGATGTTTCAGCAATTTGGGGCCCTGGTGATTGCGGGTCCCTGGGCCTGGGCCCAGTGGTAAAGAGGGGTCTGCTTAGAACTTCTAGATATAAAACCAAACATCGCGTAAGCTCTAGAAATAACGTGGTCAATATGAAGCGAAAAACTCATTTTATAGTCAAAGATAACTCCAAGACCTTTTTGTCTTGTTAACCTTTGTAATAGATGATTATCAATTTTTTAATTAAAACTTAATGGATCTAGTATCTTAAAAAATGTAACAATACTGCATTTTTAACTTCCCATATAGGAAGTTATTGTAATGGGTCCGATTTGTCAAATTGAAAATTTTGACATTTCTCGACGTTTCAAGTTCAATAGAGTCGAAATAAAAGATTTTTAGAAATATGTCTGTGCGTGCGTGTGTACGTACGTGACGTTTTTCTCGTCGTCCTTAGCTAAAGAACCAGAAGAGATATCGATTTTAAATAAATTTTGTTATATTGATAATAAGGCAGAAAGATGCAGAAAGGGCTCTCAAGAAAATTGCGTGGATGCTTTTTTTACCATAGCAGTTTGAAAAAAAGGTGAATATTTTGGTTAACCCTAAATATCTTACGAACCAAAAACGCTAGATACTTGAATTAAACTTTATATAATATATTGAAACGTGATATCAAAGAAGTATATTTTTTTGAAAAAAAGCCATTTAACATTTTTTTTATAAATCAAAAAAACTGAAAAAAATTCCTTCTAAAATTTTACGACTTAAATATGATTTCATCTCCAAAACAATTTTGTGCAATGAAGAATAATGTTTTTCACATCTGATGAAATTTTGAGAAAAATCAAATTGACAGTTTTTGTGTGAAAAATTAAAATCTAAAAAAACATTACTCAAAGTTGGTAAAAATTGAATATCGATTCAAATATCTTTTCCAAAACTTGAAATTTGACCTTCAAACTTATTTTATCTTATAAGAAATATTGTTTTTAACATTCTGAAAAATGTTGAGGAAAATTGAATTGACAGTTTTTTTTTACAAAAAATAAAAACCTAAAAAAAATTATCAAAAATTGGTAAAAATTGATATCGACTCTAATATCTTTTCAAAAATTTGAGAAAATAGCTTTTAACTAATTTTTACTTATAAAAAATATTGTTTTCAACATTAGGATACATTTTGAGAAAAATCGAATTGACAGTTTTTGTACAAAAAATTAAAAACCTAAAAAAAAATAACAAAAGTTGGCAAAAACTGATTTTCGACTCAAATATCTTTTTAAAAATTAGAGATATTTGCTTTAAACTACTTTTATTTTACGAGAAATATTGGTTTCAACATTAGGACAAGTTTTGAGAAAAATCGAATTGACAGTTTTTAACAAAAAATAAAACTCTAAAAAAAACAATACTAAAACTTGGTAAAAATTTACTTTCGACTCAAATAGGTTTTCAAAAATAAAAAATATTGGCTTCAAACTTATTTTATTTAACAGAAAATATTGTTTTTGATATTCAGTAATTTTTATATAAAAATCGAACAGTCCGTTTTTTCATAAAAATTAAAATCTACAAAAAATAGTACGCAAATTTGGTAAAAATTGATACGAGTACATACAGACAAACTTTTAAGCAAGACAAATCGACAGACGGGATGGGAAGTTATCAGTGTGGGTCGCATCTTATCCTCTTTTTTAATATTGAAATATAAACCATGCATAGCACACCAGTTAACAGTGCAGTAAATATTAGTTTGAATTTTACTGGCATCTTATGGAGATCTTTAAATCATTGGCATATAAGAGGCACCTTGCATATGAAATATAATTTGGAAAATCCTAAATAAAAAGAATAAAAAGGAGTGGCCCAAGGTGGCTGCCTTGAGGAACACATGAAAAGTTTATTATTTTATTTGATAAAATATCACCAATTTTAACACATTGACTTCGTCCAACCAAATAACTTTTAATCCAGTCAAGGAGAGCAGAGTGAAACCCAATCAGCTCAAGTTTTTTCAAAAGAATATTGTGTTGCACACGACCAAATGCCTTTGAAAAATCGGTGTTAATAACGTCGACTTGTATTTACACAATTTTAAAAGAAGTGGAGAAATAATATCTTTTGCAGTGGAGAAACTATTGTCCAGTGATGATAAAGTTGACAACACATCATCTAAAGATAAACAAAGGCTACCAGCATTTATATTAGAATTGGAATTATTAAAATCTTGATCATAATTTATTCCCAAGTCAGCAAAATTTGATTGAAAAAATAAGGCAAAATTATTACAAATATCACTTAAGTTCCTTGAAAAGACCCCATTGTATTGAAAAATGACCAAAAAACTTTCGAATTACTCTTTATTTTCGACTCCAGAGACCAAATATATTATTCATAAGTGATTTTTTTAAATTCATACTCGTTCCTAGTTATATTAAATTGTTCGCGAATAAAGACAGAAATTTTACTTGTTCATAACATTTTTAAGCCTTGATAAAATTTTATTAAACCAAATCGGTCTTTTTGAATTTTTCAAATTTCTTTATGGGAACAAAATTAAAAACAGCCTGATCCAATATATTCCTAAACATAGTTCAATTCAATTGTTCAATTTCGAAAAAGTTATTCTATATAGAAAAATTAAAAAAAAACTACATAATGTAAATGTTTTATTTTTGTTTGTATTTTTTTTTATTTAAATAAATAAATAGTTTGGATTTTTACAGCAATAAACACCTTGTCTTTTTTTTTAGACATAATGTCGATCACTTCATCTGGATCCACATCAATGCCTGAGAGAATAGACAGCATTGCAAGTGCGCTTAGTCTTGGATGACCATAACGCATCGGGATACTGTTTTGATCCTTTTCATCGTTGCAAAGGTTCTTTCAACGCTAGCTGTTATAACTGGTAGTGTAGCGGCCAAAATTGTAAGCAAGTAGCTTATTCTCTTGAAGTAGGTCTTGTCACATATATCTAGCAGTTTCAGAACATCGGAAGAGGGATCCATCTATGAAATTTTTTCGCACCAGAGTATGTATTTTAACAGTTGACAAGGCGTTATCATTTACTCGATTGGCGTCAGCAAAACCTCGTAAAATGTTCTCGTTGACCATAAATCTGTCATCAAGATTTTGTATAGGAGAATCTAGACAGGGAATAAGTATAGAAACTCTAAAATAGTCTTCTGGACATGATGTTTCTGGATTAGAGCACGTTGTTTGTTTCAAAGAAATCCTCGGAATTGTTATGCTGACTTCAAATAAATCCTTGGAAAGTTGTGATGCGGATTGAAAGCGTCTCTGAAAAAGTCTCTGGCAGTTTCTTTTATGCTCTTAAGAGAACTTAAGACTTGTTTGTGTGACTATTGCAGACACGAAATTTAAAGATTCATTTTGAAGGAAAATTGGTAAGGGTAGCGTTAAACTAAAAAGTTTGTCGCATACCATGAGGCTTACCAGAAAATCACTTCTTTGAATTGCTGCTTACAGAGTTTATGCTTTTGAAGACATTGCCCACGTCTTGGTGGATATTTCTTCAAGAAGTAATAGCAATACATTTGAAGAGCTCTACAAATAAAAGAATGCTGCCATGCCTTTCAACAAACCTTGTTTCATAAAGGCGCTGCTTTCTGATGCGTATTTTTGGATGGCAATTTGGAAAGTCTTATTTGCATTTGAATGGTTTCGGAAGAAATTAGCTATTTCGCTTACTACACCAAGACAATTGCGAATCGAGGGTGTTGACATGGCATTAGATAGAGCCAGGTTCAAGCGATGACTTGCACAGTGAGCATATCTGTCATTTGGATACTGTTGCCTTATTATACTCTGTACTCCACTTAAGTGGCCTGACATATTTGCCGCTCCGTCATTACCTTTGCCAACACACTTGTTCATATCTAGATGTAGTTCCTCACATCACTGCAAAATGGTTTTAGTCAGGTTTTCAGAAGTTTGGTCATCAACAGGAATAAAACCTACAAAATCTTAACGAAGCATACTTTTCGTGGGCTCTGTATAGCAGTCAACATATCGGACACATATTGTAAGTTGCCAGAAACATGCATTGTTTCATCAGCCAGAATGCTAAAACAACTCGATCTTATAACCAGGTTAAATATTTTTTTGGTGACAAAATCAGAGCATATATCCAAGAATTCCTTTTGGATATCTGGGTTTATATAGGTTGCATTTTTTGAACTGGTTACGATTGAGCACCTCTAGCTCCCCCTGGCTACGTGCCTGTACCCTAGCCAATTTCATCCTTTATGTAATAGATAAGTTTCAAATAAAAGCGATTTTTGGTAACATAGCACTACATTAAATCAAAATCTATTACTTTAACATTTTCAAACACATTTCCCTATGGATTATATTTTAATTATTCAAAGTTCGTAAAGGTTTATTTTTTAATCAAGAATCTTAATCTAGAGAGAGTAGGAATTACATATTAACGAAAGATTTTTTCAAAACCCAGAACTTATTTGTATATCCTGAATAGGTAAGGTACCATTGTTGTGTATACCTTTATCCTTGAGAGATAAAATAACTTATTACAATTCAACCATAAATGAAATGTTAAATAGGCTAACTTTCTGTTCTTCGAAAAATATGTTACCAATAAACCTAGACAGTAAACCGTTATTAAAAATAATCCTCAATATTTCCAAGTTGGTAAGTACATAGGTCTATATTCAAGTTTTGGGTATACAGAAATGTATTATCACTTTTTCTATTAAAATGTCCAATAAATGTTCAGCATTTCAGAGAAAAACCTCTTAGAAGTTGTACTACAGAAATCCCTCAGGATTTCCACTTTTTATTTCAAATCGATTTTTATTCATCTCATTTTTAAGGCAAAACCGAAAAAAAAACCTTAAAGCATATATCCCAGTTAACTTAAACCCCAAGGTATTAAGATGATATTAACTGAACCACATTGCAGACACGTAGTCATTAGTAAAAGTGTTTATTTCAAAAATGTTGCTTAGAATGTTGTGCATATAGTTCCATGATGTTGATGATACGTTGTTGAAGTACTGTGGGTGCTTGATTTTCATGGGTTGCTATACCAGCTAGAAGCAGCGTTGCCATTTACGAAAAAAATATTAAAATTCGAACCAATTTTTAAAAACGTTTTATAAAAGTGTTTTCAAGTGTGTTCGTGTGTTTTTCAAATAGAAACTAAACGCTGATAATTTAATGTTATAGCGAAGAAGTGAACATGAGCTTAAAAATAGGCTGGTTTGAATAAATTCTAGACGAAAGGCCCAATTTTTGACGTCTTTTCACATTTCACGACGTCAGGGCGTTTCGGTCTTATTTTTTGCGTAGACAAGCGACTTTACATAACCCCACAAAAATTAGTCCAGTGCTGTGAAATTGCGAGATCTTGGAGATCACGTCACAGGCCCACGACAAGATAATTTGCTAGTCTATTTATTATGAAATGGCAAACCAAACTAGGCATAAATTAAAGGACAACTGTCAAAAAGATCAAAAGACTAAAGTATTGCCAGATTGAAAACCACACATCTACAAAAATACTCTTTATATATTGTTGGTGATAACCTTGGAAGAGATATTATTTGACAGTCGTTAGACGGATATTGGTTGACACTGGACAAAATTTTGCAAAAAACAATAAAAAGCTTTATTCAAAATAATTGAAAGTTTGAATATTGATTTAAAATCGTTTATTTTGTGTGACAAGCGATATTAAAAAAATTTTAAGAGTCTAGATCAATAAGTGATGCCAAATTGTTCGTTTAAAACCAAGCAGGCAAATTGCTTGAAGGTTGATATTTTTGAGCAAGAGAAGAGAATTCAACTATAAGGACTTTCTTATAAATAACAGTCTTCAAATTATTAAATAATTTAACTTAAAACTGCGGTGGACTTTCTAATAAAAAAAAAAGTAAAAACAGTTGTCATTAACTTGTATTAATATTTTTCATATCTGGTAATACTTTTCCTGCAATGACGGTTTTCATTTTATGAAAATCTTTTTAAAGAAGAAGTCGACCTAAGAGTGTTAGTTGTTAGTATTCCTACAAGAGTGATGTACACTTTAGAACTATAAGGATGCTAATTAACGCACGTGAAGAAATTGTATTTGAGAATGTGGTACAAAGCTGCAAGGGTAGCATTTCCTCGAACTAGAAAAATAATATATATTTTATGAGGAGGAAAAAGAGATTTTCAAAATGTGTTAAAATCTAAATTCTTCCTACATATGTATGTATGTATACATTTTTATATATTTATACATTTTATACATTTTGTACATTTTGTTTAAGAACTTTTAAAGGAGCTTAGCTTTGATATGATTTTAATAAGGACAATTTTTCATTAGAATTGGAAATTTGAAGTGCATTACCTTTAGCAACAAATGAATTAATAGCATTTATTATTATTGTCTTTTCTAGGAATATATTCACTGTTTTCTAAGGAATATATTATGATTGTTCAGAGAATTTAAAATAAAGCATAAAGGAGCCTTAGAATATAAACCATATAAATTTTTGAAAAAGACGTAAGATTATAGAGTCTATAGATTCCTGGCCTGTACTTCGCTGAATGACCTCATTTGATATACTGATTGGCCAGGAAATTCTATGAATGTTACGAAGACATCTATCTATTCACGAAGGTTTGCAGCTTTCTAGTAATGGCTGAAGCATCCTTCCAAGTGCTGCACCCATAAAAAAGCAGAGATTCGACATTTGTGCGAAACATTCGTAGCTTTGTTCTTAAGCTGATAGAGTTATTGCTTAAAATTTTCGACAACCGATATGGCGGATGACGCCTTGTTCGATTCCGCCTTCTGCACTTTTTCCACCCGTTGCGAGGAAACATTTATTTGAGAGGATGGTCGGGCTCCGAGGCTGATCAACCGCAGCTCCACAACTTATGTTTCTTTCTCCACACTTGTTGTCATTTCATGAAGATCCATGATCCTATAAGAGAGTAAGCAAACAAGTGCTTTAAATAAGATGTCAAAGTCCATTGGATCATTCCGCTACCTGACAAAGCTGCGTGCTGTATATCGCTTATCACCAACAAAAAAAAATATTGGCGACAGAATACAGCCCTGTCTGACTCCGCCACGGATTTCAAAATCATCTGACAACCTACCATCGTGCAAAACGTGACACTTGGATCCATCATATGTTGCTTTAATAATAGCAATTAGTTTTTTTGGGATGCCTCTCCTCCGCAAAGCTAACAAGATATACTCCCTGTTACCGCTATCAAAGGCCTTCTCGAAGTCGATGAAAAGCAGGTGTAGTGGTGATCAATGTTCAACACACTGTTCAATTATGATCTGCAGGGTGTTGATATGATCAATACAGGAGGATCGAGCTCCCAATCCTTCTTGTTCGGCATCGAGTGTGGTCTCGAGATGTTTCAGATGCGTTCCAGTATGACTTTTCCTACTGTTTTGGCAACGATAGGTAGAACACTAATTCTTTTTTTAGCTTGACGATAATTCCCTTCTTTCACTCATGGGGGAAGCTTTCGGTAGCCTAGGTTTATTTTATGAGCGGATGAAGCAGTTTGCTTGATGACGTTGGCACTGCTTATAAAAGCTCTGCGGAAATTATACATCAAGTCCTAATGTCTTGTTGTTCTTAAGTGCTTTAATTACGGCAACGATCTCATCTTTACTGGTAGGTGCGGTGCGGATCCGGGGATGACTTTGTTCAGGCGCTTCGGAAAGCATCGGCTTATCACAGTATCACCAGGTGTTGCTTTGAGCTGTGTGCACCGGTCAGCTCTTTGGTTATTCTGTATTCTGCTGTCGCACCTGTTTGCAGCATCTTCTGCTTCTAACGCCAATGCGTTGATGTAGTTACGCTTGTCATGGCGCGGCGCACACTACGGTGTACTTTTCTCTTTTTCTTGTGGTACGAGGACTCCAGCTCATTTCTTTCTTCCCCTTGTGCAGCAGTTATTTTAGCCCTTAACTGTTTGTGTTCGTTGATCCTTGTGGCTTAAGAGTAAGACGAAAAATTACTCACGAGCAAATAATAATGATGTCGACTTCAATAAAATTAAATTTTACGTTCCTAAAAAACTGTCAATTCGATTTTTCTCAAAATTTTACTGAATGTTAAAAACAATATTTCTCCAAATATTGAAAACAGAATTTCTTATAAGATAAAATAAGTTTGAAGCCAAAATCTCAAATGTTTGAAAAGATATTTGAGTCAAAATTCAATTTTTACCAACTTCGAGTAATGTTTTTTTCTAGGTTTTTATTTTTTATAAAAAAAAACTGTCAATTTGATTTTTCTAAAAATTTAACCAGACGTTAAAAACGTTATTTTTTGTTGCGCACAATTGTTTTGGAGAAAAAAACCATTTTTATTCGTAAAATTTTGGAGGTGAACATTTTTTTTTTGGTTTTTTTGATTTATAAAAAATCCGTTAACTGGATTTTTTTCCAAAAAATATATTTGTTTGTTATCACGCTGCAATGTATTACATAAAGTTTAATTTTAGTCTCTAGCGTTTTTGGTTCGTAAGATATTTAGGGTTAACCAAAATTTTCACCTTTTTTTAAACTGCTTTGGTAAAAAAAACTACCAACGCAATTTTCTTAAAAGCCTTTTCTGCATTATTATCTGTATAACAAAATTTATTTAAAGTCGATATCTTCTCTGGTTCTTGAGCTATGGACGACGTAGAAAACGTCGCGAACGTACGTACACACGCACGCACAGACATCTCTCTAAAAATCTTTTGTTTCGACTCTATGGACCTTGAAACGTCGAGAAATGTCAACATTTTCAATTTGAAAAATCGGACCCATTACAATAACTTTGGGAAGTTAATATACATTTATAATATTGAACTATATTTAGTAGCTACGAAGTTTGTAACTCTGTAAATTGAGCGAACTCAAAATATCTTCCATTAATCTCTTATATCTTACCTCAATGGTCACTAATTGGAATCATAATAAATTTAATAAAGACCAAACATAATGTTTCACTCAACAAAGTGTCCGTTTCAAAAATAAAGCCCCATAACATTGTTAACTTCTTAATTAAACGGTCTTCTTACCAATTTTCAGGATCCAATATTTCTTGCAGCTTAGTTTATAGATATACATTTCTTTGTATCTACCAGAAAATAAATCTGGCTTTTCATTCTCATATTCAATTATCTTCTTTCGCCTTTATGTTCTTTTTTTTCTGCAGTAATTTATCTTCTTTTGTAAATAAAAGAAGTTGTGTAGAGTCATGATGAATGAAGGTTATATTTAGTTCTTAAACTGAAATGCGCACTATTTTTGTATTATTCAATTGGGCTCATTCCATTTATTTATATTGAATGGCAACGATCAAATAACTTCCCACAATGCTTTTTATTCTTAAATAATATTAATTTTATTTCCTTCGTAAGGACATAATGTATGTATGTAAGTGTATGATTGTTCAGTAAGGCTTTACAAATTTTGTTCTTTATCAAATTGAATCTTTCTTGACACATAACATATTTAAGTATACTAAAATCTTTTCGACAACTTGAAGAAAAATCAAGTAATGAAAAACTGTGAAGTTCCTAAAGTGAAAATGGCTTCAAATGAAATTCAATGTCTTTTATGTTTTCTTATTCGATGGACTTTTCTTTTTTAATTTCTCTCCTATTGAAATCAAATAATATTTTTTTCTTTATCTTAAATCCATTTTCAGAAAGAAAGAAAAAAAAAAGTTCCAAATGAAAGGACAAAAGCACGTCTAAGTCCAAGTCCAAGTCCAAGTCGAAGTCCATACCATTCACCAATCATGGTTATCGAAAAGAATCCTATTTCCATTTAACATAATTAGGATGGTACTTACAAATAATTAACAGCCATTGCACGCCTTGCTAGTTTTTATTACAATTACAATCATTTTCTCATGTTTCCTTGTAATTTAAAAACAACCCTCCCAACATTTTGTATATTCTAAATGAACTTACCATAAGACGTTGAGGTGACCATTTGTACTTTATTTTATTGGATTTCTTAAGAAGACTTTTTGGTATTGACACACTTTTAATTTCACTAATATCCCAACTGAATTTGAAGAAATTAAAAATCAATAAAAGGGTCATTTATTGCTCAGTTGTTTTTAAATATAACAAACAATAATATTAACTTTGGGATATTTAATTTTCCAATAGTTAGTCTTTAAAATGTCATGTTACTTAATATGTTTTGTTACTTTTCTGCGTTTTATGTGTCAACTTTTTAATAATTAATTATTTGTATCTAATTAATAGTTAATTATGTAGTTTTGCGAAATTAGATGTTGTTTTGAAATATTTCTTATAAATACAATTAATATCATATATAAAACATTTAATCTGCTACATTTAATTAATGGCAAATTAGTAATCAATTAAATATTTACTACATCAGAAGTTTTTGGGCCCGATTTAGTGATCAAAAAACACGGTAGAAAGGGTTCCAGCGACTAAAATTTTTGCAATTTGCAGTGCAGCTTCAAGATGTGGACCTTTTCGCTTTGAACAGATTAGTTTTAAATCATTGTTATGTAGTTTAAGCTGGTTAATTAGATTCTTTGCATGAGTGTCCCATTTAAGATTTCCAGAAAAAGTTATTGCTAGTATTTTTATTTTTCTTTTAAGAGGTATGGTTGGTTCCCATGAAACGAGTGGAGTGGGGAGCATTTTCTTTTTCGGCATAGATGCAACGCTTCAATTTTTGATGAAGGAATAATCGCAATAACTTCTTTAGACCGATTAAACATTGTTAAATCAGCCTTTGCCAGAGTATCTTTCACCTTGGTAGGTTCTCCAGAAGCAACAACCTAAATATTGTCAGCATATTCTCCAATAAAGTCGAGCTTCTGACGCGGCTGTGAGAGTTTCACGATTATCGAGTCAATATATGCGTTATATAGGACAACTGAGAGCGGAGATCCTTGTGGTGTTCCATTGTCAATTTTCATAGTTAAGGAGTTATAGCCGTCAACATTAACTCGAAAAGTTCTACCACTAATAAATGACATAATCATGCAATTATTTCTTTAGGAACGGCCCATTGGTGAAGCTGTTTAATAATTGGCACCATCATAACTCTATCAAATGCTTTTTCCACATCGGATGATATGATAACGTTGTGTTTGGTTTTCGAGAAATTTTCAGCAAGTGTGTGCCTAGAAGATGAAGGAGAGTTAAGACTCCTCTCTTAGGTCCGAAACCATGCTGTCCTGGGTAAGCCTCCTCTTAAATTAACAAATCAATTCGTCTAGCAATAATTTTTTCAGTTTTTTTTCAGAGAATTGGAAGCCGGAAATTAGGCGATATTCATTGAAATCATAATGATTTCGCGATGTTTTCGGAATCGGCTTAAGTTTTGCTCTTTTCTAGTCTTGTGGAAAAGTCCCAGTAACTATTTTTATGTGGACCTCGTTAAGAAATATTAGCAATATCAGCCATCAACGATTGATTGCAAACAGCCTCTTGAGCTTGACGAGCCACAAAAATAGAAGCCCTAAGATTAGAAGGAGGCTATGAATCTTTTGAACACCTTGAAAAAAGGGCAATTAACCTGATCAGCAAAATACTAACATATCCAGTCCATCCCCTCTTCAAAGCTGCTGAAGATGTGATTAACGCTACAAAACCGATATATAGAAATATTCGAAATATGCCCTTATAAAAATGACATCTATACGAGTAGTTCCCAATCTTAGCTCTTTTTCATTCAATAATACGCAGACCTCCGTGGCATGATGGTTAGTGCGTTGGACTGTCATGCCAGAGATCTTGGGTTCGATGCCTACCTATGCCATCTAAAGTCTTTTCACAGGTACTGCCTCTTGCGAGGAATTGACGAATTCTCCAAGAGTAATTCTTGTCATGAAAAAGTGCTTTCTCAAATTAGCCGTTTGGATTCGGCATATAAACTGTAGCTCACTTCCATCTCTGACAACAATAATCGCACACAGGAATGGTTGAGAGTTGTAAGTCACTAGGCTCTAGTTGTCAACGAGCTGTTGCGCCACCCAATTTATTTATTTTATTTAATAAGCAGACATTAGGAGATAATCTACCTCCTTGGAAAAGACATATACTTCCCATTAACACTAATCTTGCTAAGTACAAAAAGGAAAATACTACTGACGACATATTTAGAATGCTTCACAAAGAAATGATCTCTGCCTGATAAAATGTTCTACACATACGGAATTACTGAGTCATTCAGTTACAACCAAATTCTGAAACATTTTTTATTCACCAAGCTCTTTAACCGGAATCTGCGAACAGCTACATTGCAGAGTTAGCAGCAATTTATAAAGGCATATCTGTTGCCCAGAATACTCTAACCGATTGCTCATTGTAACTGATAGTCTTGGTATCCTCATGGGTCTTAAAATTGAGACAAATAAATGCCCTTCTCTGCAGCTTATAAGAATATGTTTATTCGCCATTAAAATATTATTCTTACATGGATACCTGTACATTCCGGAAAAAAGAAATGAAGAAGCAGACTTTGCAGCAAGAATTGCTACAACCTATCCACTTATTGTAGAGTATCCTAAATTGTATAAGCTCCTACGTAGAACGTTGATTCAGGACCCTAAGAAAGAGCTCATCGAAAGTTGGCAAAACTCTAAAACTTTTCTAAAAAAATATCAAGCGCGTATACCATACAATCGGTGTCTAAACAGAGAAGATAGCATAAAACTCTTCCGAATAAGAGTTGGAAAAGCTATTTTTAACACTCAATAATAATACTCTCTGTTTGGCATATTCTTGTCGAATGTCCTATATCTCCAAATTGAAGTCTCACCAGACAACATAACCGAAAAACTTGCCGAAATCTTGATTCCATCAGTTGAACGATCCATTCAGTATATAAAAGATGCCACATTCCTCACCAAAAATTTGATGAAATATATTTGTTTTGTTTTCACTTCTCAATTAAACACTATTAGCCCTTGGTAAATTACTTTTTTTTATTATTTTTACAATTTTTTTTTCGTAAAGTAAACTGAAATATAGAATTTGATATTTAAATGTAAATATGTATAGTTAAGACACGGCATCATATGGTCTCGCTAAGCTGATGCCCTTCTAAAAATAATTTATAAATAAAGTTTGTAATTATTTCAATAAATGAATAAATAAATAAACATGGTAGAAAATGATTAAGCATTTTGGAAAAGTAAAAATTAATGAAAGTTTGCAGCACTTAAAAAAGAATATGGTCACCATGACTATAATAACCATCTAAGAAGGAAAACTAACGTCACCACGACAGTCATTTGCCATAAATGAAAACAATTTCATCTATATATATATATATCTTTATAGGAGCAACCCGGAGAGATAGACAACATTAACAGATAGTAGAAGAGTATCTAAGGTCCAATGTTGGGGTTTGAGGGTTGGGTAGGTAGGTTAGGGAGATATACCTACAACACCAGTAAGGAATCACAAGGGTTGTGGTAGTTGAAGGTTGAATGGCATTCTTATACAAGAAAGTTAGCATAGAAAATTTCCTCTCTGACTTACACCCCCCCCCTCCCCAAATCGTTCAAATAGTCAAGGGTAAGAAAAATGGAAAACTGCAAGAAGTCAGTGGCAGCATCTTAAACTTAAAGATACACAACAAGCGACAGATACTGAATAGAAAAAATTATATATCTAGTAGTAGAAGGAATTTAAAGACAGAGAGATAACTATTTTCTAAGAATTTTACTGAGTAATTTTAAGGTTTTATATTGGATTACTGCTAACTTAAGTGCAAGAAAGTTGTAATGTAATTTTAAAAATTAAGATTTTAATGAATGATGAAAATATGCAGATGGCATTTTAAATTAGTTAAGTAAACCATTATTGTTTCATTTTTTGTGTGTTTTAATAAAATTAGTAGTTAGGAGTTAATTCTTTAAATGTGAACTTTCATGTGAGTAACATTAAGAGAAAAAACATTTAACTTCTGTTCATTATTATTTATTTAACTTTTTCCATTATTTTAAAATGTAATTTAAGAATTCTAATTAAGAATTACATGTAATCAAGGTAGGTGAGTGGAAATGGCGATCTCAAGGCAACCTAGCCTGAGATCCAATTAGCGCTGAAGTGCGCTGTTTTGATACCAAAAACTAGTTTGACCTGTGATAGAAAGGGAAAGATTTATAGAGAAGCTTTGCTTTATATCGATTATGTTAGAGCTATCTTGTCGCATTGAGAAAAAATATTAGGTCTCAGATAGCTCATCAAGTATTTCATTGTAGTGTTTGCCAAAGCAGGACATTTACAGAGGAAATGGATTATGGTTTCACTTTCTCTTTGGTCACTACAACTACGGCAAAAGGTGTTGTAGGAGATACCCAACTTCTCCGCATGAGCTCCTATAGGCCAATATCCGGTACAAACCGCAACAATGCTGGCTATGTCTTGCCTTGGCCTGCATATAGAAGATCGTTTGTACGGGTTTTATTATAGGTGGGCCATATCTTCCTAGATATAATGCAGTTGGGTAAATTGCTCCACCTTCGGTTTGATTCAGTTTGGTAGATAGAAAAAAATTTACCCTTTATAGCACCAAGAGGAATTTTAAACATTTTCGCAAGTGAGCTATACCCTCGATACCACTATGGCCCGGAACTCAGATCAGGGTGACACCGAGGTTAATATTCAGGCTAGCAAGCTCATCGCTACATTGCTGGACCAATTGAGAGGAGGATGTGGCCGAGTTAATGGCTTTGACAGCTGCCTGACTGTCTGTAATGATAGCCGCATTTCGGTTTTGGTTTGGGCTTTGATTAAGTATATTACATGCCTCCCCTATTGCCAGCAGTTCAGCATGAAAAACGCTAGCAAATTCAGAAAGCCTAAAGGATTTGGCTACATTTAGGGACTCAGAAATGATCCTAGAACCAACTCCGCACTCCATCTTTGAGCCGTCAGTAAAGATGGTTGTGTCGAAACCTATCGACACGATGTCATCCTCCCAATCTTCTCTGGATGGGAGAATAACCTTAAAACCCTTACTAAGGCTCAAAGTAGGAGTGCAGTTGTCAGTGTCTACCGAGATAATATCTGAGGGAATCAATTTCTTTGTGTTGCTGTGACCATAAGGTTTCGACAACCAGCTGTTTGATTCCTTCAGCCTAATAGCGCTGCAAGAAACTATGTATTTTATAAAAAGGTCGATTGGTAGAAGATCCAAAATAACGTTTAAGGCGTGCGTCCGTTGGGCAAGTACGCATGGCCCCTGTGGTGCCCACGCAAGCTGTTCTCTGAACCTTCTTTAGCTTATCAATATTATAGGCTTTGCTAAGAGCAGGCCATATGTTAAGATTGGACGTACTACGGCTAAAAGTCATCTTCGACTGAAGTCCCTACTTTTTGCCGAAAGTTTTGCTGCAGGCGTAGAAGGTAACACAGGCCTTCTTAACCCGTACTTCAAAATTTAGTTTCCAGTTTAGTTAAGGATCGAGTATAACTCCCAAATATTTTGCACTGGAAGAAAATGATAGGATTTGACCGTTAAGTCAAGGTAGCGTGAAGGGCGGTACTTTAGTTTTGGAGGTAAAGAGCAACAGTTCAGTTTTACTTTGGTTAACTCTTAGTCCGCAACTCGTGTCCCAACTGCTAACTTTCTTCCAAGCTGACTCCGTGATTTCACTAATCACAGAGATGTACTTTCCTGACACCAATAGCACCAAATCATCCGCATAGGCTACCGCCTTCACTCCACATCTGTCTACGAGTAATTTAACGAGAATTGTATCCATGACCAGAAGCCATAGAAGAGGCGAAAGGACACCACCCTGGGGTGTTCCCCTACTCACGTGTTTTGTTATTAAATAAAGTAAATTCTTTATAATGGATTGCTAGTTCTACAGTACGCACTACCTCATGGAGGGCAGTCTCCGTAGATTTGCCTTAAGATAAGCATGCTGAGAGCTTTCGAGAGGTCGTCCAACTAAAATTTCTCTAATATGGTAATCAAGAATTCGCTCCAAGGTTTTAACACAAAAGATGTTAAGCTTATTGGTCTGAAATCCTTCCCGGATTCGTGACCTCGGCTACCCACTTTCGCCATGCAATCAAAAAGCACCACGAAAAAATTATCCAATTATTATTTATTTTGTAAATTACAAGTTATTAAATTGTAACTCTTTAAAAAAAGGATGGAACGATTTTGATGAAACTTGAATCTTTTATAGCGAATAAATAGAGCTGATTCTTGCGATCTCTCAGTCATTTTGCTATTTATTTGTATTTCCATTATTTCATAGTTCACTAGAACAAAACTCACAACGAGACCCATTACTTGGATGCAGTTTCGAATAATATTTCTTGCCGCAAAACTTTCTTGACACAGTTTATTTTTTGTTTGGATTTTTTGTACTCTATTTGGTAGATCAGACCGTAGAAATGTCTTGGTGAGCTTAAAAGTTTTTTTTTCTGCTTTTTGTTTTTATTTTCTTGCTTTACCAAAAATTCTTCATTAAAAACAATCCGGGAGCTATGAATTATGTCTTTCAAGATTTATGTCGGATTTCATCTTCATTTTTTTTGCTCTTTACTAAATATCTTTTGTCTTAAAGTTGATAATAATTCCACATAGCCTTTGGCTGGACATTTTTTCTTTTGAGACTATTTTAAAATGAAAAACGTAAAAGAAAAATAAAAAGTTTGCTGCAATCTACATACATATTCTTCAAGGGTTAAAAAATGAATTAGCTTTGTGGTTTTTTGTACTCGTATTCTTGACAAAAAGAGAGTACGAAAAAAAACAGATAATTTAAACTAGAAAGAACAAAAATAATTTGGTTCAAAAATTTGTTAAAAAAGGTAAAAATGTTGGTTGAAATTTTTCCCACCAAAAATTAAACAAAGGAAGAATTCTAAATAAAAAAGGAGTCTAAAATTGTTTAGAGACAAAAAGTTGTTTTTAAATTAAAAAAAGGACCTTTTGCTTTGAACCTTGGGTTTTTAAAATTGAAACAATTGAAATAGAGGGTTCTCCAATAAGAAACTTTATTAAAACAGCTGCCATTTTTGAATCGTTTATTTTTGGACACTTTTGGAGTACTTACACTTCAATAACAAGTATTTCAAAACTGACTACAATTTTGTTTTAATATTTTCGTCACAATTTGCAAAACTAAAACACTTTGGAATAGAAATGCATTACGATCCTTAAAGGCCAAACGGGAACTAGATCTTCTGAAATCTCTGAAATCAATTAAAAAGCTTAAAGATGGAATTGGTGAAGTTCTTGAACACATATAGCTTTAAAATCAGATTGATGTTTGTTTAAACATTAAGCACATATTTTTATATCATATTGGAAAATTTATTATGAATTTGATATAGAAGTCATGAAAATATGGAATATGAAAAAAATATGAGTTGGATTTCCGACACCGAAAACTTAATGCACAAAGTAATAACAAAAAAACATTACATATTTACGAAAACTTAATGCACAAAGTAATAACAAAAAAACATTACATTATTACATTATTAACATAGAAAATTGGCCTGCATAAATAAATAAATTGGGTGGCGCAACAGTCCGTTGTGACTTACAACTCTCAACCATTCCTGTGTGCGAGTCATGTTGTCAGCAATGGAAGGAACCTACAATTTAAGGCCGAATCCGGACGGCTAATATGACAAAGCATTTTTTCATGACAAGAATGACTCTTGTAGGATTTGTCAATTCCTCGCAAAAGGCAGTACCCGCGAAAATAATTTTTTTTAAAATTAAGGTGGCACCCAAGACCCCTTGCATGACACGGGTACTACTAATTGAAGGACTACTAGAAGAAGGTCACAAATTTTGAAATCGACTTTTGCTTTTTATAGCTGGTAAAAGTGTTTCACCTGGAAACGTTTACTACCTGTGATAAAGTACGTACTTCACCATTACAAAGTAAATTGGAAAAGATTCTTAGAATTCCCCGAAATTTAAAAAAAACTGCTTGAAAAGGGTATAAAAAAGTGCTTAACCAGAATGAATCCACATGTAAAAATTCAGAAAAAACGAAGAAGAGAAGGAAATATTTACATTTTATGGTTTAAAAACATTTATTTATAACGTTTCTTTAACATTATTAATTACTATGTCCAGCGCTTTCGGATATAACCTCTATAAGATGGTTTGGAATAGAAACATTCATTTTTTTTTTAAATAATCACAGGAAGTGTGGACACAAGAACCATGCAAAGCTTCGTTTAAAGTGTCCTTGTGTTCAAATTGTCTGCTACCTTTATTGACTTTACGAAAAAGCCATAGTTAAGCGTTTTCAACAATATTAAAGTGCGGTGGATATGGAGGCTTTGGCAAAAGTTCAACGTCTTCTGCTTCTATAAACCTTCGAAGTGTGAATGGAGACAATGCATTTTTTTCAAAATCCAAGGCAAAGGTTTAAAAACTCTTTTTATTTTTGTAAAGGACCGTTAAAGCAAATATCTAAAGTTTTACACTCCCGCACAATTGTAACATATTCTCCTTGATATCTCCATTTTTCGTTGTTTGTGTGCCTACCACCTCCTTGCCTGATCATCATTTTAGATTTCTCCAGATTGACGGGCGGATTAAAAAGTTTGCAATAGCTTTCAAGACGATTCATAGTTCGCTGCATTTCATCGACAGATTCAGCCAAATAAAACTATAGTCATCAGCAAACATTAAAGCAGGTATTCGCATGTTTCCAAACTGGATTCCTCCGCCGGTCGCTTCTACTATATCATTTATAAACAAGATAAAGAGTAGATTGATTAAGACAGACCCTTGTTTTACTCCCATTTGTGTTATGAACTCCTAGGAAACAAACTCGCCATCCCATACATACGCCACATTGTTTTCGGACATTGCTTTTAATAGAACTACAATTTTGGAAGAAATTCCTAATTTATATAGCTTATAAAAGGGTGCTTCACGTGCAATTGTATGCAAAGCTGAACAAAAATCGACGAAAAAAGCATACAGTTTATTCTTCCTTCGTTTGAAGCTTTCCGCAAAATTAAAGAAGGTGAATAATTGATCTAAGGTCGAGTAGTTTCTCCTAAACCCAGCTTGAAATTCGCACAGTATTTTCTTGTGTTTATCCACCGCGTAAGCTTATTAGAAATCAGAGCACTGAATAGCTTTGCCGATGTGTTTTTTGTGCAGTGGATATATAATTACCCTTTTAAAGGTTGTAGAAACAGTTGCTGTCTCAAATATTATATTATATTCTTTTGCTAAGGCGGCTACGAATTCAAAAGAACAATCTTTATAAAATTCTGCTGGTACTCGGTCGAGACCCGGAGCTTTTCCCGCCTTAGCTTTATCTATTACGTTCCGTAATTCATCAGTTGTAAACTGCGCATCTAAGAAATCATCACTAAAAAAAGGGGCTGCACAAAAAAAGGGGCTGCATAGTAAGCGGAGGGAATATCGGAGTGTTAAGTAGGCTCTTAAAATGCTCACGGAGCTCAAACGCATTCAATGTTGCTGAAATTGTGTTGGTTCTTCCAGTGATAGTTTTAGCGGCTTTCCAAAAATTTGCAGAAGGTAATGATAAATTGAATAAAACAACATTTTGTGTATCCAGTTGTTTCCCCTTGGATAGACAGAGTTTCTTAAAGCTTTTATTAGCTGCTGCGTACATATTTTTAAAGAGATCTGTATTGTGCTTCTTTATGACCTGCAAGATTGAAAAGTCTAGCTTTCCGGCACTCAGCACCGAACAATAATTGTTTACCAGTAATCTTTCGTTTTCCTTTTGTACTTTCTGTCACAGCTCCAATTATAATTTGAGTAAGGTCCTCCATTTGCGTTGGGATGCTCTCTACTCTTCCTTTCTCCAGTTCCATGTTCAGATTATTTTGGAATATAGTTTTGAATGTATCGCTTTAATTTCGATAGTAATGCAAGTTGATTTCTAAGGGCATGTGGCAAGTGAAAATTTGTGTAGATATCCTAAAATCCTTCATAGTTGCGTTCCACTTTCCTGACACAAAACAATGGTCTATCACTGAGAACGCAGTTCCCCGAATAAACGTATACTCCCCATTTGAGTATACTTGGCAGCTTCCATTCAAAACTCTTGCATCCAACGAATCAGCAACTTCCAATATCTTGGCACAAAATTCATCCTTTGATCTGAGAGTTGGATTTATTATATCTGATGCGGTTTTATTTATCAAATTATTCTGGGATAATCTGCTCCTCGCGTTGAAATCTCCTACAAAAAGAACATCCATTAACCCCATAAAATGTAACGTATCACAAAGGTTGTCGTCATCTCTTGACCATCCGAGTCGAAATTTTGGCCTTATTCTGGTCCTTAAAAGGATCTTTTCTCCTCATTTGCTCTTACATACAGAAAAATGAACCTCATATCAACCTTAACGATTTTTCATCGTCTTCATTTCATCCTACATGAACCTTTAGGAGTCATTTCGTTTTTCTACGCTTATTTTTTCAAACTCATATCGTTCTAAATGAAAGTTTATCAATATTAGAAATAGATATCGTTCTTTTTTGATATTTAACAAGCCTACCTGGTCCTGTACCTGCTTTTTTTGTTGTCGCTGTTGCTGTCCCATTTGTGGAGACAATGACAAGGATGGAGCATGTGATAGTGAAAATGGTAACGATGGAGCTGGTAGAGTTGACGGCACCAACGACGAGGACAATAACGACAACGACGACGAAAAAGACGATTATTAATTTTAAGTATAAAAACTTCTTTGTTTAATGAATAAAAAAAGAAAAAAATTAAAATATAAATTATATTATTTTTCCAAAAAACCTTCCTAATAAATAAAATGAAAAAGAGTGAACAGAAGCAAATGCAAGTATAGTTAAGGAAAAAAGAGAGAGAACGCGAGAGAAAAGAAAATAAGAAGGGAAGTGAAACAGAATATAATAAAGTAGTATCAGAAAAGAAGAAAAAAAAGAGAGAATAAATGAACAAAGAAAAAAGCTATGGTCAAGATGGAAAAGGTTCATTTGAGGCTTTTTGCTGTCGTTCTCATATGATCCTAAACATCGTATTTTAAAACTGCCACTATTAGGTTCAAATGAGGAGCAATATTTTTGCAGAAAGTGATCCTCTTCTGAATCTCTTCGAACCTCAGAGAACCTGAATTTTTGGGACGAAAATAGGGCCATTATTTCCACTCGGGCAGTTTGAACAATTAAGATATATAGATACATATTTAGTCGATGGTAGAGTAGAATTTAAAATAAGCGGTAGAATAAACCGTTCTTTCCATGATTATATTGTTTCTGCTTTGCAACTTTTTTTAATTTTTTCCATAGTTTTGTGAATCAGAGATATGACTGCTAACAATTTTCTTGCTTCTGTTTAATCTTCTTACCATTTCACTCCTTGAGGGTCCTTAATCCTTCAAAACATCTAGTTTTGCTCTTTTTGAAGGTTCTAAAGTCCTAAAGTCTTTCCAGACCCCCAGGAACATATGTTTCAAATTAAATTGAAACTTTCTTAGATATTCTATACAAAAGATTCTAAAATGTAACACTTTTAAACTTCTTCTCAGAAATAGCCTAGTATTTTTGTATACGCTTTTTAACTAGTTTATTATTTGATGTTTTGAAATTCCAACGCTCGTTTCTAGTTTTTATTTTAATTTTATGAATTTGTAATGGTGAAGTATGTATCTATTCACAGTTGGTAAAAGTTTCCGGGTACAACACATCAACCTGCTTAAAGGCTAGAATCAATTCCAAAAAGTGTAGCGTCATCTGAGTAGTTGGCAGTGTATGTCAAAATCGGGTAAAACGAACTCTGGTGCTGGAAAATTTGTTCGTTATATCCAGTTTTTTCTTATAACCAATTTTTAATATTTTGTAAAACATCATTTTATTACATACAAAGTAATCTTTGCCGTGAACTCAAACATTGAAATACTATACACTTTTTGTTCAATAGAAAAAAAGACTATACATATTTTGCGTTCATTTTTAAACCCACTTTTTACCTGATAACGTATTGTTGAAACTACTAATCTTGTTGCTCTCGAAAACAAAATGTAAAATTCGGTAATACAAAATATTGCAAAAGGTAAATAATCATTTTAAATCTATTTTTTTATGTTCGTTAAAAGCGATACCCTGACTTAATGACTAGCAACAACCCATATTTCGATATAAGCCATGTCGTTAAAGCCTATTTTGACTTTGAGATTAGTTTTTTAATTGTTCAGTTATCATTTTTCAATATAACGAAAATCAAAAATATGTCCAAAAAATATTGCACATACGCCCCAGTGACCATTAAAATAAATGTAATGTATACTTATAATATTAACACTTTTATTGAAGTTCAATATCGGTAGTAATTAAAAAAATCTGTTTCACTATGAAATAACAGCTACAGGTGAATTTGAATGATTTGGAGAAAAATTTCAATGCACAGGTATGTGACATAAACAAACTATTTCCGGCTTAAATTTATTGAAAACAGACTCAGCAGTTAGTGTTTTAATGTCATTACGATAACAAAAATAAAATGCCGTCAAAAACACTCCAACTCAACAAACATTTACACACACAGGGTGTCCTTAAAAGCAAACTTACGTAGGTAAAATCTTACCTGAATCTTGAGCATCTGATAGATATGTTCAAATGTGACTCTGACAGTTCAACAACAATTATTATGGTCTTTTTGTTTGTTTTATCATTTGAAATAGAAATGGAGAGATAGGAGGATAAAACAGAGAGACATAAAACATGAATATTCATAAATTCTGAAGCAAAAGTCCTTCGATTTGAATTATAACCACACAGCGTGAAGTCTCGCTTTTATCAAAGACAGTTTATCTTTTATTTAGTGTTGTTTTTGTAGAGGAAATTGTTCCACCATCATGACGGGCTTCAGGGTGTGCTCTGCATAGTGTAAGTTTTATGTCGAGGTATTCTGGTCGTTTCAATTCTTATTTTTCTTTTATGTCGTTACTTTTTTTTTGATTGGTTGTATGTCTTTCTGTGATAACATTTTTATTTCAACTCAAGTAAATTTTGCATCATGAAAAGGTCGTGTCGTGACTTTATGAATAAAATAAATTGAGTGTGATGTGTTGTTATTTATTCACGCTTTTAAAGACGAGAAGAATAATTTAAAATGTTTGTTGAAAATTAATTTCAAAAAATTGAAGTTACATATTTTTAAAGGGGAGACAAAAGTGTAAAAGAAGATGTTTCAAACTAAGTGTAAATAAAGGGTTCCTTGCACTTAAGAGGCTTCAAGTAAGCTTTAGAGTTGATAACATGAACCATTTTTCACACATCTTCATTAAAAAATATTGAAAAAAAATTCGTAAACTACTGCTTTATGAGAAATGTCAGTTATTTCACTTAAATGTCAGTTATTTCAATGAGTATTTTATAACCTCCCGAATGGATATCATTGTAATTGATTTTACTATCTGTTTTGGAAATAGAAAATAAATTTGTTTAGATATGATGAATTAAATCGTTTTAAACGATAAAGGAATTCTGAGGAATAATTGTAGGGTAGTTCTTTCAAGCTTTTGAAATTAGGGACATTTTTTGAATTAAAGGACATTCAAATGCTGTTGAATAAATGCGGTCTCTAAGCATAGATGCCCTGGAAGAAAACATGCCCATGAAATTGGTGTTTACCTAAGATATCGAACCGAAGCACCAAATTTGTTCGAACTAAAAATTATGGAATATCTGTTTATTGAACTTAAAAAGAAACATACATAAGTGCAAAGTACAGTCTATACAGTACAGTCTATATGTACTAGTATCAATTTTTACCAAATTTGTTTTTTTTTTTTAGAGTTTTATTTTTTGTAAGAAAGTGTCAGTTCAATTTTTTCAAAATTTTATCAAATGTTAAAAACAATATTTCTTATAAGATAAAATTAGTTTAAAGCCAATACTTCAAATTTTTGAAAAGATATTTGAATCGAAAATCATTTTTTACCAACTTTTAATAATTTTTTTTGGTTTTTAATTTTTTGTAAAAAAAACTGTCAATTCGATTTTTTTCAAAACTTTACTGAATGTTGACAACAATATTTTTTGAAAGATAAAAGTAAATTAAAGCCAATATCTCAAAGTTTTGAAAAGATATTTGAGTCGAAAATCAATTTTTACCAACTTTTATTAATTTTTTTTAGGTTTTTATTTTTTGTAAAAAAACTGTCAATTTGATTTTTCTCAATATTTTTCAGAATGTTGAAAACAATATTCTTCGTTGTCCAAAATTCTTTTAGAGATGAAATCATATTTACGAGTAAGTACTAAAATTTCGGAGGCGACAAATTTTTTTTCAGTGTTTTTGATTTATAAAAAAACCGTAAAATGGATTTTCTTCAAAAAATATACTTCTTTGCTATCACGTTTCAATATATTATATAAAATTTAATTTAAGTCTGTAGCGTTTTTGGTTCATAAGATATTTAGGGTAAACCAAAATATTCACCTTTTTTTTAACTGCTATGGTAAAAAAAAACCACAAACGCAATTTAATAAAAGGTGAATATTTTGGTTAACCCTAAACATCTTACGAATCAAAAACGCTAGAGTCTTGAATTAAATTTTATATAATATACTGTTACGTGAGACCAAACAAGCATATTTTTTGAAAAAAAAAATATAACTAACTTTTTTTTATAAATCAAAAAAAATTAAACAAAATTTGTCACCTCCAACATTTTACGAATACAAAATGATTTTACCTCCATAACAATTTTGTTCAACGAAAAATAACGTTTTTAACATCTGGTAAGATTTTAACAGTTTTTGTTATAAAAATTAAAACATAAACAAAAAAATTAATAAAACTTGGTAAAAATTCAAATATCTTTTTAAAACTTTAAGATGTTGGCTTTAAACTACTTTTATCTTTTAAAAAATATTGTTTTCAACATTCGGTAAAATAATGAGGAATATCAAATTCACAATTTTTTTTACAAAAAATAAAAACTTAAGAAAAAAATTATTAAATATTAGTAAAAATTGATTTTCGACTCAATTATCTTTTCAAAAATTTGGGATTATTTCTTCCAACTAATTTTAGCTTATAAAAAATATTTTTTTTTAACTTTGAGACATTGGCTTTAAACTATTTTCATCTTAGAAAAAGCTAATTGACAGTTTTTTTAAGAAAAAATAAAAACAATATTTAAACTGGCTAAAAATGTACTTTTGACTCAAATAGCTTTTCAAAAATTAAAAATATTGGTTTTATCTAACATAAAATATTGTTGTCGACATTCAGTGAATTTTTTTATAAAACAGAACGAAAATTTGATAAAAATTATGTTCGGTTCTCGATATCACGTGAACAATAGAATGTAGTGACTTCAAATTATCTTCATTCATCCAATTTGTATTTTTTTATATAAGAAATAAAAACTTTTAAGAAATGCTACTTAAATTGGTAAAAATTAGTTAATTACTCTCGTTAACAAAAATAGATTTTAAAATCAAACTCTTTTATAAATGCAAAATATTGTTATTCATTTTAAAATTTTTTAGAATGATTCAATCGACAACTTTTTTAACAAAACACGAAAACCTACAAACCTTTTTAGCAAGACAAATGGACAGACTGGGTGGAAAGTTATCAGTGTGGGTCGCATTCCAGCCTCTTTTGAAAAAATTAAATTTTAGTTTAAAAACGAATACTTTGGAAATTTATTTAATTTACTAAACTAGTACTTTATTGAAGAATAAATATTTGACTCTTAACAGTCGAATTGTTTTTTTCTGAACACCGTTAATTTTAATAAATTTGATTTAAAATCACGAAAATAAATTTCTAACCATCATAAAAGTGTAATGGTTGGGCTCATCAGAAGATGACCGCATAAATCGAGATTCCATAGCTACATAGAGCAACTGCGAATTATATAGTTGCTACAAGTCTTCAAAGAAGATAAATTGTAGCCATTTTTATTGCCTTGCGAATATATGGAATCTCGATTTATTCGGGAAAATATGCGTCAAGACAAGGTGTAATGATCATCTTCTGATGACCCCAACCATTACATGCATCGGGGCGAAACGCATATTTGAACACTTTTATGCTGTTTTATATTTATTTTCGTGATTTTGAATCATTTTTATTAGTATTTTATTGATTGCGTAAAATTTTTCAACTATTCCTCATATCTTCCAGGTAAACTTTCCACCAATTTTTGGCATATACTCTGGGAAATGAAAGTCCACGCTTTTTGAATTAAAATCCTGAATTCCTCTGAGTTTTTGAATTTTCGCTACCGGATATTAATCTTAACATCATTTCATAAATTTTGTATAGGGTTAAGATCTGATCTTTGAGCAGGCCAAGTCAAAACGTTGATGTATTCATTGGTAACCCGCTACCCACCCCTTCACGATTTTTGTTGAATGTTTTGTGTCATTAGACAGCAACGGTTTTTTTTCTGCTAATGAATGCAAAAACTTCAGCATCACTGATGCAATCGTAAAAGTCTACTCGAATTGTTTAAGTTGAATTCTTCGTCGATTTCGGTCATGATGATAGGGTATGATTTATATGGGTCGATATTAATCTTTCTCACGGTGGTTTTATCAACACAAATTATTAATAACACGTTTCTTCACTTCCGGAAATTCGAAAACTGTGTTAGTACAATTTGAGGATTTAACTCAAGTGACCTCACTCGAAAACTATACATATACAAAAACTCTATGCTGAAACGTTAATAAATCAATTTAAAGGGTTTACAATTTTGTCTTACAGAGAAACCCAAAACATTATTAACAAGAACTTGAATACGATGAGGTCACTCCTGTATAAGGCACGTCGTATACAATATGTATTAAGAAGGCAGCAGTTTGGTTTCTCAATATGTCAGTATCGGAACTTTTGTTCCTAGGAGTTTGAAAGTTGTGGAATTTTATATTGGTTTCAAAGTGATTGTAGTGTCATGTGTTCCAGGCGTTTGTGATGTTTCTTCATTATTACGAAATCTCCAATTAATCCCAACCAAGCCCAATTTGTCTTCCTTTAGAAGAGAACATATAGACAGAACCACATTCTTTGTGATAGATCTAAGTTGAAAATGGTAATAAAATGATAGGGAAAAGGTTAGGTTTTAACGCACAAGTTTTAGCTTATTAAACACAAAGAAAGAAATTATTGATAATCACAGTATTATATGCTTGTGTGGTTACCAGATTTGAGATGGAGATATAGCGGATCAACGACGAACTCCGCTTTAAACAATTCAATTTAATAACAAACGACTACGTCCTTCTTTATAAATATATAATTGGTACTATCAAACTATAATATGTTAATATTTCAGAACAGACAAATAGTAAAAATCGTCAACGGCCTTGATAGGAGATAACAATATCTGTAAAAGCCTTTGGTGAGGGTGGGAAATTTTCAATTTTGGATGAACAAGTTATTGCAAAATTTCGGATTACAGAAATTATATCTACAGCTTTGTTCCTTAGATGTCACCGAACTGCAATCAAAGTATGTATATATCTTCCAAAACACATTATCAAACCAACTTTAAGTTGTATTTTTTTCTAAACTGGTTGCTGCTTAATCAAATTACATTTAAGTCTCAAATAACTTGGCATACGAGTAGAACTGCTTCCCAAAGTTCTTAAATGACAATTTTGGCTTAGTACGAACATTCCTGACATCACTGCATCGCAGCCTTTTTTCAATTATCAAGTTAATCTTCCAGCTTTTTTTGAAGCTTATGAAAACAAAATTTAGCAAATTTAGCTTCACAATTCAGTAAAGAATTCAGTAAAGCTGTTAAAATCGTTAGTGGTATCGAAACTGAAACACATTTGTTTGACCTTTAGTAACTTACGATACAGAAACGAGATTGTATTAGTCCTTAAACGTTATGTTCAGACGCCAAAAGCAAGATCTAAACAAGTATAAAGTCGTGGATATTCATTCAACATTCCTCACGACTGTTCAAAGATCGACCTTCGATTTTCGAAATATAAAGACAAATCTGCAATGACTTCTGTAAGAGTATACTGGGCCGCATTCAAAATGTGCAGCTTGCCGGTGTACGGGGCAAATGTGATTATGCAAAAACCCGTAAGAATCTTCAACTGACCGCCGATAAAAAAATGATTTGTCAAGGGTTCACTGGCAAACAGGGTTCCTTTCACAATCAGCAAGCTCTTGACTATGGCACCACGCTGGTGGATGGAGTTTCACCATTTAAAGGAGGCACCACACATTAAAATCAGTCTGTTTTAGCAACTGTCGTTGAAGCCAAGAAGGCAACTGACTGCCATGCTTCGGTCATTAATGTACCACATGGAAGCTCTTGAAGATAAAATTATTATTATTATTGTCTGCATCACCGAGGGTGGTACCCGTGGCATGATGGTTAGTGCGTTGGACTGTCATGCTAGAGGTCTTGGGTTCGATCCCTGCCTATGCCATCTAAAGTCTTTTCACCTGTACTGCTTCTTGCGAGAAATTGACGAATTCTCCAAGAGTAACTATTGTCATGAAAAAGTGCTTTCTCAAAATTAGCCGTTCGGAGTCGGCATATAAACTGTAGGTCCCCTCCATTCCTGACAACATTACTCGCACACAGGAATGGTTGAGAGTTGTAAGTCACTAGGCCTTGGTTCTCAACGGACTGTCGCGCCACCCAATTTATTTATTTATCACCGAGGGTGTGCCACAGAACGACATGGCTCGTGTTAAGCACGCGCTTTTGGCTCAAGAGAAATCCCGTTTGGTAAGACCAAACTGCCCTGAAATCATCGCTCCAGAGAGGTGCAAGATCATAATCATGACTGGTGTTGTCTCTAGGTCTGGTACTTTGACATACGAAGCTGTTAACCAAACAACTCAGGTTGGTTCAATGGAACTGATTTCATTGATTGATTAGAAGTGTTAATTAAGGATTCCAATACCAAGGGAAATATTCTTAGTGGTGAAATTGGTGTTGTTGCTGAATATCTCCGCGAACACAATAGTGGCTTTAAAGCTTTAAGAGTTGTATCATTCATTGGTCTAACAGCTCCACCCGGTCATAGAAAGGATAATATGCTGGTGCCATTGTTACTGGAGGAAAAGGTGGAGCTTGCGATCAGATTGTAGCTTTAGATAAGGATAAGAAAATATTCCAAAAATGAAAAAAAATCCAGATCACACAACAACTGAAACCGGTCAGTTGCTTCACAACGTCGTACATAAGTCAAATGGATGCTTGAACAACAGTCGGAGGGAGGCGATTTTTGAAGAAAAGTTTCTTCAGTGACGAAGCAGTTTTCTCACTCGGTGTGTATGTTCTGAGTATCCTCAAGTAATTGAAGAGAGGCCATTACATCTACAAAAATTCAATTTTGGAACGACTGTCATCTTCAATTTAGAGCTTTATGATCTTATGATAACCGACTTTTGCTTGTTTGCTGTTGAAGAATACAATTTGAAGAATATGAGGTTTCAAAACGTAGCCAGATGACACACAAGTCGAACAAATATGCTCGATAATTATTCCAAGAGACATTTCCTGGCCGCTAAATTTCTTGTCGTGGCGATATCAAATGGCCACGAAGATCTTGCTATTTAACACCACTAAACTTTTTTTTTGTACGGCTTGGTTGAATCTGTGACGTGATGGTTATTGTTATATTCCTGTGATACCCAGAAGTGGCCTATACTGCCCCGTGCGAAGCATTGACAAATTCTCCAAGAGTCAAGTAAAGTATTCAATAAGCTTTTTCAATGCGGCATAAAAACATCTGAGTTTCTGACATTACTCGAACTTGGGAAGTGTTGACAGTTGTAAGTCACTAGACCATGTACTCTATCGGGAGTCAAACAAAGCTGTTCGCCTTGTTTATTGAAGATCTTACAGACCTCTTACCAGGTAGCATGGACTTCACCGGACGAATACTAAAAGCATTGCTGTTTGCGGACGACATTGTTCTTTTGGCAGCATCACCTGAATTATTGCAGTTAATGATAAACCGCCTGTATCAATATTGTCAGCTTTGGAGTTTGGTGGTGAATCTTAATAAGTCCAAAATTTAGATTTTTAAACGAGGAGGAGGCCGAATTTCAGCGAAAGAAAAATGGTTCTATAATTTAGAGGTCATTAAAGTTGTCAAGGAATTCAAATACCTTGGAGTCCACTTAACGAAAAATTTGAGCATGGAAATTTATCTAAGAGAGAAACTAGTTAAGGCTAAAGGTGTAATTATTGAAACTTGGAAAAAATGTTTTTCTAACAAAAGTATAGCACATAGCAGCAATTTTAAGATATTTGAAGCAATATCTGAGTCTGAGGGAATGAACCAATACGAAACAGTTGAGAAACTTATCCAATATTTTATTATGCGAGTTCTTAGAATGCCATCAAATACACCCAACTATGTTATTGTGATGGAATCAGGATTATCACCTATGTTCATACGAACCCTTACAATGCAAGTCGATTACATCTCGAGAGTTATGAAGATGCGCAATAATAGGCTTCTGAAGATAGCAGCGCTTCAAGTAATACGAACCAAAACAAGTTAGTGTGATAATTGGATAAATTTGCAAGCGAATGTGGGACGGAACGGGCTTATTTTCGCAGTGAATATAAAACAACGAGAGAAATACTTGAAGCTATAGGATCTATATACAGACAGCTCTACTGTCAACTAAATCACAACTTGGAAGAAAGGAATTATTTTAGGGACGATAATAGCATTGTCGAAATTTCAGTTGGTTAAATTGAGAGGAGAAGTTATGCAGCTGAATTTTATACCTCATAGAGATGACTTACCAATTATAGGCTCATTGTGCAATTTAAAGGTAAGGTAGGATGTTTTACACTTTGTTTTAAGATGTCCAGTTCTTAAAGAATTAAGAAGGAATGCTTTTGGGAGCGAAATACTAACGCCAAATCAAGTTATACTCTTGCTTCACAATATGGAAGTTAAAAAATTACATCAATTCTGCAGGCTAACTCTTTTCTAAAGAAGTAGAATTATAAATGAAAGTTTTAAAAAAAATATATTATTCAGCTATGTCATCTTTTTTATGATTTGTCAACTAGGCAGTAAAGCAATGCTTTTTGTTTTTGTTTGTAAACTTTATACAAAAATTGTAATCAATGTTATCAAAAATAAAAAACAATCTAACTATGGTTTTCAACGCCCTGTAGCTTTACTAAATTATTAAATTAATGGAGAAATATCAACAATTTTAATTCAAATAATCGAAGCGAATAATTAAAGCGATTGCCATAGCTTCAATGGAAAATTAAAAATAATGTATGTAAATCGTTTCATAGAAAAACAAATATTATGCAATATTTCCCTCTAACCGATAAATAATTCTTCAAAATTTAAAGGATTAGCTATTAAATTGCCAGTAAATTAAAACATCGTAACGCCAGTTCACATTCAAATTATGACATTAAATTATGCAAGAATTTCGCAGTTATATTTAATTTTCTCAGAATATTGCAAACAACAAAAAAAAACAATCAAAATATTTTGAAACAAAATTATTAACACGTATTCTTAGAAAATTGTTTTGTCATTTTTGTTATTGTTTATTTTATTTTATATGTAAATCAAAACCAATCAATCGAGAGTTTTTTTTTATTTTTATTTCTTGGCCACTAAATTCAAGGAATTGGTTTTAGCTATATAGGATTTCAAAGAGATGTTGATGAAAAGAAAAGGTCAATTGAAAAACTCCTCGAAACCATATGACCGACTTAGATGAAAAACACTACACTCTGGTAATGACTTTATTGACATTGACCTATGAAAGAGTATGTCTATATTACAGCTATAAGGGATCTGTTTTTATTATTTACTGTGAATACAGTCAATATGTTATGATTTGTAGCATTTTTCTAATAAAACCAAAAAACAATAGAATATGCTTAAGTCAAAAAACAAAACAATGAAAACAAAAATAAAACGAGAAACTGCTGTACCATTTTGATTGAACGCATTGGAGCCGGGCTATAATTGGGATTGGCTGTCCAAGGCACATACATTGTTTTGTTCTTGAATATTGATGATATTTTGTTTGTATTTTTTTGCGTGGTAATAGAACACACAAAGCTGGAAGGAATAGATTACAATTTTGACGGACAAGCTTTTCAAATAGAACAAAAAGAAGAAAAACAATGTGAGCTAAAAGCTTCAATATAATACCAAACTTACCACGGATCAAAAAAAGAAAACGAAAAAATGGATGTAGGTAGAAGCGTGAAGGATATTATTTTGTTACCTTTTCGGGATAATAAATTGGTTTTGAATTGAAGTGATGCTAAGAACAGAACACGAACAGGTGTTTTTTTCTTGTTTCTTTTTAAAGCTATTGGCTTTTGATGTTTTTTTTTGGTATTTCTTTGGATTCTATTTAGGCTTTGTAACGTTAAACAAAATTAATGCTTAGGGTTGGCAATTTGTTTTACTTTTTAAGTATGTATAGACCTTTATTGAATGGCTTATAACCTTTTTTGTTGGCCCTTAAGAAATGATTGAGGGATATTATATTACATCAAGGTAATTTTTATTTTAAGAATTTTCAGCTTTTGATATTCTTTCTTTTTGTATGTTGGTTGATGAGCTTACATCTGAAGTGTAATTAATATGTTTTCATTGTCGAAATATGTTATCAATCATTTTTCTACGGGCTTAAATGCGTCGGAATTATAATGATTTTGAAAATATGTTGAAAGACTAAAAATGTAAACTCATTGTGTTAGTACCTTGAAAAGCTTAATTTATTGATTTTATAAAAACATATCACTTTTTCAAATTTTTATATTTCTTGGGTGTGGGAGATAGAAAAGCTTCCCTTTTAGAATAAATCATCTTCGAAAAATTTAGAAATTAAAGTTTTTGTAAGTGTTTATTTAAAATCTATAATGTCAGAAGATTTTCGAATCTATCACAAAAACTAGAGTACTCAGATGACCTTCTCATTGTTTTTAAAAATCAAAAAACTGAAACAACATTTTTCACCTCGAATATTTTGCTTAAAAGTGATATTACCTTCAAAGTAATTCTATGCATCAAAGAATAACGTTTTTGACACCTGGTGACATTTTTAGAAAAATCAAAGTGACGGTGAAATGGATTATATAGTACTACAAGTTAGTTGAGTTTATTTTATTTGATTCGAGCTGTAAAGAGGTTATTGGGATCAGAGATGTAAGTTTCCGTTGTTACAAAGCCAACTCGACTGAGGAAAACCGGAATAAGTTCAAACAAGCTAGAAAAACATGTAATGGTCATATTCTTCGAACCAAATTTTTGCATGATCAGAAATTAAGGCAAAAAATACTACAATGTCGCAAAGGTAATAAACATTTCTGGTCATTTGTAAAAAACGTACGAAACACCACGTCATCCTCGGTTCCAACGCTCGTCCACAATGACACTCCTTATATAAGCTCGATTGATAAAGCCAATTTACTTGCAGCACAGTTTGCTGTTAATTCGACACTACCGGAAAGTGTCATGAGTCCTCCTGTTCTTGGGAGCGTAAATGATTCTATGGGACGAATCTTCTTTCGCACTCGTGCAGTTGCAATAGTACTGAAAGACCTTGACATATACGAATCCGCTGGCCCGGTTAGTATCTCCCCAATTGTTCTAAAGAGGTGTTCTTCATCGCTGGCAAACTTTTCCATCTTTCCTACTCTACAGGTCTCTTTCCGAGCGGATGGAAAATAGCATTTGTCCAGCCTGTCCCTAAAAAAGGCGAATCCTCCTCTCCCTTTAACTATGGTCCAATAGCACTCACGTCCCTTCTTTCCAAGTTCATGGAAACGCTGATTAATTATCAGCTCAAGAAATATGTTGAAGAACGGAAGCTTCTTAATGACCGATAGTATGGTTATCGTAGCAATAGGTCCACTGGTGATCTCATGGTTCATCTAACCGAACAGTGGAACAAATCTTTACATCGTTTTGGAGAAATAAGATTATTGCACTTAATATTTCAAAAGCATTTGATAAAGTTTATCACCAAGCTCTCGTATCGAAAATGCGTGCTATTGGTATTGATGAATCTCTTCTTCGTTGGATTAGAAATTACTTTTCTAACCGTTCAATACAAGTTGTATTGGATGGTTACAAGTCTGAAATTCATAAAATAAATGCTGGTGTTCCCCAGGGCTCCGTTTTGTCTCCGACACTTTTTCTTATATTCATAAATGACCTCATGTCTGCCACTTCTAATCCATTAACCTGTTTCGCCGACGATAGTACCCTCAGCTTCTCATACTCGTTTATAGATTCACATCCTTGTCCTTCGGATGTGGAATTTCAACGGCACCGTATGATAAGCTTATTAAATTCTGATCTTGACAGCATTGTACAATGGGGAATCAATAACCGTGTAGAATTTAATGCTTCGAAAACTCAATGCTGTCTCCTGTCGTTAAAGCGTAACACACCCCCGATGCCGCTATCTATGAGTGGCACTTGCATCCAAAAAACTAATCAACTGTTAGTACTTGGTTACTTTGTATGTGTATCACAGATCATCTTTTATGGAACGATGATATATATTTGATATTGGCAGCATGCCAGATGGTTAGGATTTCTCCAACGGTGCAAGAAATTTTTAACCCCTTCTGATCTGGCTGTAATTTACAAAGCCTTCATCCGTCCAAAGCTTGAATATAATTCGCATATCTAGTCAGGTGCCCCTAAAACAAGTTAAAATCTCTTGGATGGAATACAAAAAAGGGGCTTTAAAAATGATAGGCGATAGAACTATAATGGAATTGTTGAACTAGCCAGTTGCATTCCACCCCTTAAACGATTCAGCCGTAATACTCGCACTTCCAGGAATGCTCATCAGTTTACCCTTGAGCTCAATTTCGGGCGTACTGTCAAGTATAGAGATTCTTTCTTAAGTCGTACATCGAGAATATGGAATGCTTTAGCCAACTCTGTTTTTCCCTCCCATTCTGATGTTCAGAACTTTAAGACCAATGTGCACCGGTATCTCATTTCATCGATTTCAGGGCCGCATATGACAGCATCTCAGGGACGAGCTGTATAGGCCATGTCTAGTTTAAGTATCCCTGTCAAACTCGTCCCTTTGTGCAGGATGACCACGGAGAATTCACACTGCTCCATAAAGGTTGTAAATAACTTAACATAACATTTCGATGTCTTAAAATTCTTTAGGTGATTCGCTGTCATGCGATTTCTTTAACGTCATCCCTGAAATAATAGTACAGAGCTTCCACGTTAATACTAGAGGCACTATCTTTCAAAATTCTGTCCAATCACTAGCATAAGCTGATGACATTGATTGATGACATTATCGGGAGAGCTCAGAGTGATATCAATGGAACCTTAGTGAGTATTGCGCCAGAGGCGGCAAAAATTTGTTCAACAGTTAATAAGGGCAAAACAAAGCACATGATGTCACCAAGAAAGGACCTTACATTGAAATAGGCAAGGACTTCGTCTACTAAGGCTACTGTATGAACGAAGAAAACAACACCAGCGATGAGATCAAACGAAGAATTACTCTTGATAACCGTTATTACTTCTACCTGAGCGTCGAACTTGTCGAGTTGTAGATGCTGAGTAAGGTCAATGATTCTCAGGAATTATTTCTCCTGAAGAGTCCTGAAACCAAAGGTCGCTCGACCATCTCCTTCTCAATCCTTACGCCCTCCTACATCGGGTTTGTGCTATTATGCTGGCTGATAGCACATTACTCCCTGTCTATATAGTGTATCACTGTCTGTCAATACCTTGTTTCCTTCCTGGGACGCCATCCCTTCAACATCCCAATTGGGCTGGATCTAAGGCGTTATACGACCCGCCCCGATGATCAACCAGGTTGAGGGCCCAATTTCTAAAAAAGCTCAGTCATTAACGGATTATTCGGATACCAGGTGACCTACGGATTAGCTATAGTATTATCTGTGTAAGCGAATCTCTGCACAGATGGACCCCCTTTACTTCGCCTACTCGTGGAAATTAAATGGATAATTTAAAGCAAAAACATAACCAAAACCAAAAACGTCAAACCGGTACCGGTACACCAGCTACACCGGGAGGCAGTTTGGCGGCAACGTTGTCGGCTGTCGTCGGCTGTCGTTGCACCTGTGACAAACATTGGAGAAGGGATTGTGCTAAGTCACTGACCATCTTCTAGTGCGGTAAAGGATGTATCACTGTCGAAAATGCTTGCTCTGGTCGGTAGTGGAAAGTTCGTGAATAATGATCTTTCCACTACTAAAGAGAGTAAACCTCTCCAGAATGCTCCTAGGAACTCGTATAAACAACTATGGAGGAAGGAAGTAATCCCATCCTTAGCAAGTTGCAGGAGTGGGCTAAATCCATCCTAGACAAATCTAGTCGCTACGACTCCACGTCAAAGCGACAAAGGTCTTTGGAGAAGTCCACTCCTTGCCCTTAAAAAGCTCAAAGCGTAGAACACCAGCACTCTCCTAAACCTTTTAGGGATGTACTTAAAGAATTCAAGATCATAGTTGCGGTCATTTATAGGAGCAATATTGATGGCACGATTACTTCTGACCGTTGGCAGATGGTGAAACTGGGGCTCTCGGCTGGTTTCCTCAAAGTCATGCGAGATCATCCGGGTCCACCGCCTGTAACAAGCGATGAGGGTTGGCATCAAGGTCATGTCAAACTCATCGCTTATAACGATCAGAGGTCGCGCGATCTCTATACGCTTGCGAAGTTTGGCCAGTTGGACAATATTGTTCTCAACACTCAGTAAAATTTTGAGGAAAATCTAACTGAATGTTTTTACAAAAAATTAAAACCTAACAAAAGAACAATACTAAAACTTGGTAAAAATTTACTAACAACTGAAAAATCTTTTAAAAATTAAAAATATTGTCTTCAAATTATTTTCATTTCACATAAAATATTGATTTCGATATTCAGTTGTTTTTTATTTTAATCCAACAGTCCGTTTTTTTCATAAAAAAAATAAAATCTACAAAAAATAGTACGCAAATTTGGTAAAACTTAATGTTTGGTTCTTGATATCTCTCAAATTAATTTCGTTTATCCAATTTGTAAAAATTTAAGAAATACTACTAAAATTGGTAAATCAACTAAAAATGTATTTAACAAAACTAGATTTTCAAACTAAACTATTTCCTTATATGAAAAATATTGTTGGTAATTTTAAAGCTTGTAAAAATAATTCAACTATAACAACTTTTTTAGCCCAACACGAAAACCTACAAACTTTTAAGCAAGACAAATAGACAGACGTGATTGGAAGTTAGCAGTGTGGGTCGCCACAACCTCTTTTTTCTTTGGGCTTTGTACAGGCTGTACAGCGACGAAGACTTAGCAACAAAGGTAAGAATCCAACGACTGATATGGCTAGGTCACGTAGAGCGCATGAAAACCAATGCTTCCGCAAAGAAAGTCTTCAAATCCATGCCCACAGGACGGCGCAGTAGAATAAGACCTCGTATCAGGTGTCACGCACAAGTGGAAAGTTACCTAACCCAACTTGGAGTGCGAAACACTAGACATCTAGCTAAGAACCGAGCTACTTGAAGAAGTTTGCTGGGTGAGCCCCTATTTCACAAAGAAAGTAAAAACCTTCAAGAAATACTCCTTGAATTCGGCTTGAATTCGGCTTTTTTACATAAATATTTTGGGAATGTTGTTTTTTAGTTTTAGTTATATTTTAAGAAAATCTAAGTGACAGCTCTTTTTTACAAAAAAATAACACTTAAAAAACAACTAAAAGAAAAAAATATATATAGAGTTCAAACATTTGTATCTTGCACAAAATGTTATTAATATTTTGTAAGGCTTTTAAAAGACGGTTACGAATGGGAAGTTATTAAAGTGGGACGCATTTTTAAAAAAGGCATAATATTCCACATTCACGATGTACGGCCGAATACTGAATCTTTGTACATGACAGTATGACGAAAGTTGGACTCAAGGGTATTCTAATGATCAATGATGAATTTGCTTAAGAGGAGAAATAAACCTATTTTGAGTATATTTACCTTTTTAATAATGACTATGCATCGTTATTTCAGAAGCTCTGTCTAAAAACGTTCGCAGATGAAAATATCCAAACAAAAACGATTTCTTGTTATACTTTTATTATATATATATTAAGTTCCATAAAGTTTCGATCACAGATAACATTCTCACACATCTTTTCAAATGCGAAACTACTACTTTGCAACTTCCGGACAAAACTTTTATTTTTTCTGTCAAATAGCTAAAAAAAGAAACTTTTGTGGTATTTTGGTCTTTTGATTACAAAAACTTTTCTTTTTTATTTCTGAAAAAAAGTTATGTACATATCTTCAGAAAATTTGAGTAACTTGTCTTCCATTAGTAACAAACCATATAGTTAACCACATAACTTGAACTTTATGATGTTTTTTTTTCTCTGTTTCAGAGCAAAATACACATTTCCTATTTTTCACCATGATTTTCTGTGGAGGTGTGGTTTCTTTCTGTAACTTAAACGTGTGAAATTTGAAATAAAAAATAGATTAATATATTTCCAAAGTTTCTTGTAATAAGATAAAACTTCTTGTCAAAGATTCTTTTAGGGTATTAAATGATGGTTAACGTACTGAAAAAATATGTGTATATGAAAAAATTATTTAAAAGTTTACGACTTAAACGGTGAAACTTAGGGAATGATAAAAAAAAATATTGAAAGGAGAATTTATTTTTTGACGTAAACGGTTCCCATTTAAATTACATTTCTAAAAATCTGAATTTATATCAATTTCAATGGAAAGCAGGGGTACAAGAGTTTCCAGGATTTTAGACGTGTGTTACCCAGACATTTATAGTTTGAAAAAAAACTGCATGTATACAAAAATAGTCACAGGAATGGAAAAGAGAAGGTCTCGATGTAACAATACTGAAATTTCAACCTTCCAGGTGGTCGTTAAATACATTGTCCACTCAAACGGAATTAAAATTTGTTTAATGTAAGGAAGGCGGCCAACATGAATTTCTTAAACTCCATCTCTATCACGGGCTGTTGCAAGTATTATTATAGCTACTTTGCAGCCATTACTGGGATAGATTTTGAACCGGGCGAATATAGCGGGTATTCCTGTAAGATTTCTGCTAGTGGCTATTGATCATTTCCCAGAAAAACCTTGAACTATTGCGAACCGAAAATATGACACGGAAATAAAACCGAACAATAACAATGACATACATAAGTAATATTAGCGGCTTAAGAGTTTAAAAATATTCTGTTGAAACTTAAGAACACTGTACAGAAATGCATAAATGCAGTGCAAGAGATTAGGTTAATAGGAAAAACGATTATAACATACATCACAGCTGTTATCTAAAACAACATGCACTCGGGGGAATTTTTCTAGTCAGCCAAAGGATAAAAACTACTATCATCGGCTTCATAGACCTAAATCTTCTTATAAGGGAATAGGCTGCCTGCATCCACTTCAAATTTGTGTTGGAGAAAGCTACATCTAGCAGAAGCACAACCATCAACAAGTGCTCACAATTAGTGGCTTACGTAGATGACATTGACATCTTTGGATGAAGCCAACTCTTAACTCTTATTAGCGTTCCAGAGAAAGGTGTTGCTATTAATAGTTGGCCCCATATTAGAGAAAGGATAATTTAGGAGGAGTTATAACAATGAATTATTTGCAATGTACAGCTTAGCTGATATAGCCACAAAGACAAACCTTGCTAGACTCTGGTGTGGTAGGCACGTAGCACAGGAAAGACCATGCCTCCACGGAGCGTTGTGTTGTGCAACATGGCCAACAAAGTATGTAAGTAAAAGTAAAAAATATGTTGATGGTATTTTGTTATGTAGAAAGTTGTCAATACACTTTTTCAAAAACAAAAATATCAATAATAACGGGTTATCCATTTTTCTGTTTTAAAAGAATAGGGCTGGAATTCGAAATCTGTAAAACTAAGTATTTAAACCAATTTCAGTTGAAAGTCTGACATTTACAAAAACGGATTGCTTAATTATCGCACAAAGCAAACAAATTGTTAAAACCTACTACGAAAATTGTGATTCTGCCACAGCCACATAACGTGCTTTAAGATGAGAGTATGGTTCAGATCAATAAAATTGTGAAAAATTTGAAGGGGCTGCATTAGTTACAGATATTGTAAGGCATGTGCATAATCGTTTAACTGAAAATATTGCTGCTGTAAGTGAAAGTTTTGCAGAAGATCCGAATGTGTCGATTCTTCGTTGTTCTGAGGAATTAGAACTGTCTTATGGCACATTATGGGTATTTTGAAGCCAGCTGAAGGTTCACAACTTCGTAGATACGTCAAATCGGTGCTTGAACAAGATGTGATAGACGGCGATTTTTCGAACAAAATTTTCTTCAGCGACGAAACAAATTTCTCACTCGGTGGTATTTTGATAAGCAAAACTGTCGTATTTAGGGTTTTGAGAGACCTCAAGTAATTGAAGAAATGCCATTACATCCACAAAAAGTCACTGTTTGGTATTCTCTTTGGTCCGGAGGATGGAAATACACCTAACTTCTTTAAAAACGACGATGGAACGACTGTCACCGTCAATTCGGAGCGTTATGGTCATATAATAACAGACTTATTTTGCCTGCTATTGAAGAATACGACTTGGCTTATATGTGGTTTCAACGAGATGGTACCACATGCCACACAACTCGAACGAATATGCTCGAGAATTATTGCAAGAGACATTTCCTGGCCGCGCAATTTCTTGTCGTGGCTGTATCAACTGGCCACCGAGATCATGCGATTTGACACCACTCCACTTTTTTTAAGGGACTACGCAAAAGACTATGTTTACGCAGATAAACCTTAACCTCTTGAGCAATACAAAATTTACATTTTTCAAGTTATGGCTGAGATACCATTTAATATTTATCAAAAAGTCGTCGAAAATAAGCTCAAAAGAATCGATGCTTACAACAATTCGCGTGCCGGTCATTTATACGATGTAGTATTTCACACATAATGTCAATGCTCAAACTTTATATGAAGACGACACGGTTTTGGCGACCCTTTACCACTACTTTCTTCCGCATCATGCAGTTTTTAAGGAAGCAAGTTCCAACACAAAGCTGAGAGTAGTGTTTGACGCAGCTTCTGAAGCTTCGGGTGGGAAATCCCTCAACGAAAATCTTCTTGTAGGTCCAAAATTGCCAACCAATACCATCGATTCTGTTCTCCGATGGCTTTTTTTATGGAGTCAGTCCACGCGTAGATATTGACATCGGGGATAGCAGCAGCGTGATTTCGACAAGATTCAGCGATATTGCGACGACTGGAAACTGAAAATAAATGTCCAGAAGTCGGAGACAATTCTGTTCCGGACTCCGTTAGCTGGGGTCACGAGGGATACGTGCAAGAATTGGCGCAAGATGGTCATCGTTGATCTTCACGGCAGCCATTAGCGAGCAAAAGTGTAGTAAAGTACCTCGGTATCTGGTTAGATCACTATTTATATTTCGACAGACATATAAATACTGATCTGACCAGGGCCAGAGAATCCTCGGCTTGACCTCAGAGTGAAGGTCATTTGCTACATGGCCCTCATACGGCCAATGATAGTTTATGGGTGTCCTGTGTGGTTCAACGTTGCTCCTTCCCAGATGGAGAAGTTTTGGCTGTTCGAGCGGCAGTGTTTGCGACGCTGTACCGGCTTATATCGAACAGCCGAGTCTTCTTATGTGCATTACTATTCCAACGAGGTCCTATACAACGGGGATCGAATCAACAGAATGGACAATTTCGTGATAAAACTCGTTCGAGGTCACATTACAAGAGCTATGTGTTCAACCAACAATTTAATTTTCGGGGCGTTCTACCCGAACGACGAGTATTTTGAAAGTGCACTGTGGAGCGGCTTCATTCCACCAGAGGCATTCCTCTTTTTAGACAAATCCGGTCTGATACAGGATAGATTGGCAGTTCCGTTAATCTACCACGTCAGACGACAAACCGTGGATAGACAACTCCCGTACAATCGGGAAGTCATGGCACAAGGCGGTGCAGAGCTCCTTCGGTTCAGTAGGGCTGTGTCCGAACGGGACCGAACTGATAGGGTGAAACAAGAGAACCAGTTTTGGTGGCTTCAATCGGCACTTTTGGAAGGGGGGTTTAAAGGCTTACATACTTGTTTTATAGTTTTAGGGTTTAGTTTTAAGTAGAATAGGCATGGTGGCACAAAAAGAAATAGAACCAAAAATACAAAACAAAAAAAAATACAAAACAAAAAAAATAAATAAAATAAACATTAAAAAATACATGGAATAAAAACAAAAAAATATATAAAGAAAAGACAACAAAATAAGAAAAACAAAAATGATAAATAATTAGATTTGCTGCTGTGGTTGTTCTAGTTTTAAGTAGTTTTAAGGTAAAACAGGTAGTTCAGATTAGCTTTAAGTTTTATTTAAGGACATAATTTTAAGTAGTTTTTAGGTAAAAATAAAAAGGATATTGATATTAGTTTTTTAAATTTTCTAATGAATACAAAAATAAATAAAATTGAATTGAAGTTTAAAAAGATCTTAGGGCCGAAAGGTATTAGTATTAAGGATTATTGTTTAACTAAGAGTGTCCGTATGGGACCATTAAGTTAGTTGTAAGTTATGGATAATTAGGTAGTTTTATGAATTTTTGTCTGTCTTTAAGATAGGTTTAAGATTGAATTAATAAAAATGAATTAAATAAAAAACATCGGGGATAGCCAATATATCCTGCGTGTAACTAAGTATCTGCGACAAAAGAACAGCTATAAAGAGTTCGAGTCGAGGCAGTATGGTGGTTCGCTGACTTGGTGCTACTTTTGTTTTTGAAAGAAGAAGGCTTTTAAAGATGTCTTAGGTGCCTAAGACCCGAATGTAGACTACTGCACCGAAAGCTTTCATGAAACCGTCACGGAATCCGGCTCGAAGGACCAAAAATTCTCGACTAGAAAATTTTAGCAAAGTGTTAGAATAAATGGTTTAAAAATTGTTCCAAACTTGTAATAAGAATAATCTTAAATTTGTATCATATGACCCAGTGTACAATCCAATACATACAATCCATTGATTTCATTATAATCTCGACAAACAAATGATATTTTTATCTCATTTAACAATTTGTGGAACGTATTTATTATTATTTAAAATTAACTAAATGAATTAAAAAATAAATCAGAGTTCGAGTATTTTAAAGTTGTGCTTGCATTTGGTCGAATTATTTACATAAGCACAAACTTTACAATAAAAAAAGAAATATCATAATATATATATATATAATATTTTCAATCTACTACTTCTATAGGTATATGTACAATATACAATTTAGCTCAAAATAATTTCACAGAAAACTGTTTTGGCTTCAATTGATTGCAAACATTGAAAAAAAATTTAACTGACAATTTCCTTATGAAAATAAAAAAATCAGTTTAAAATTTCTATAAGAACTAGAGCCACGTCTAAAGCATTTTTATTGTTTTTCTCATTTTAAACTTCTCCATCATTTTGTTGGGTTTTATTACTTTGGGATAGAATTTTTATTTGTCACAATGTGAAAACTTTTTCTTGCCATCCGTTTGACTATTGTATTTTATTGGCATAAATATGTTTCAATTAATTTGTTTGTTTTATTCGCTTAAAATTTATAATGTTCAGTTCATACATCATAAAACAATTAATGCCTCGAATAACAAAGACATCAGTCACTTTTCACAAATTAAATGTCTGAAACCACTGAACCCTAAATTAAGCTGAAGTATAGTCCTCACAAGCACCCAAAAATATAAACTTGAATCAAAAACAATATAGTCAAATAATTCGTCCATTTAGACAATTTTGGATAGACAAACAAACAGACATATAAAAATATTGAATTGGACATCAAATCATCTCTGTCTGGATGTCTGTGCCCTTGCGTGTTTTTCTTTTTTTCAAATCTGAGTTTGTTGGGTGCTTGGGGTTGTTTGGTTTGCGTGAAGGGGCTGAATCCTGAAATCAATTTAATGATGAAATTGAGTTGTTCACTTTCGTACTAAGAATGCATGTTGTCTTTGTCCAAGAGCAAAAAACAAATCAAAATAGAAAACAAAAATATTCAGAGATGGATGTTTTTTGTGTTTTTAATAAAACCCCCATCCTGACTGAATACAATTAAATTGATGGCTTTGTTGAAAGAGTTCTAGCTTCCAGTTGTGTAATTAAAACAGGAAGAATTTTTATAGAGAGAGATTTGCTCTGTAGACGCCATCAGCTATTGTAGGATTTTGTTTCCTTTTTATTGCTGCTTTTTGTTAAAGTCATTCCGTCGATAATTTTTATTCAAACAGAAGACACATAAGGGAATACAAAAAATAACAAATTTAAATATTTATTCAAGACAAGGCAAGAGTACTTTTATGTAGCTTTTTGTTGGAATCGGGTTACCATCCCGGAAATGAAATAAACTTATCTTAGAGTAGTTATTTATTTTTCTTTTTTTTATTTATGTTTGAAATTGTGCAATATTTTAAGCACTTTAATTAATTTTTGATTTTTTAAGATAAAACATGGATTAAGGACATCTTGGGTTTTGTTTAAGTGTTGATTAGCTTAGAATAAGGAACTGAATCTGAGCAGTGTAAAAATTATATATGTACATAATATTAAAATAATTATAGAATAACAAAAGAACAAGACAACAGTGCTCTTGACACAAAAGAATATAAATGCAGATTGCAATTAAGCCAATTCTAATTTTCATATTTATAATTTCTGAAAAAAGACGTTCAAAGTTATGATGGAAAGCATTGACTTTTGCTTTGTAATCTAAAAAAAAGCATAAAATAAGATTATTGCTCTTGATATTTCAAAGCAATTTGATAAAATTAAGCATCAAACACACTTATTTTAAATGCGTGCTTTTGGTATTGATTTTTATAAATGCGTAAACGTACACTGACCTACCTAACATTTGCTATAATTTGGCAAATTTTTCAAATCTATTTATTTAGTTTCAAATAACAATAATGCTTTCTCTTTGGCACCATCTAATAATACGGTAAACATTGGTCTGTTAAGTTTTAAGATAACTGAGGTTGAGAAAGTTTTATCGGCCATGAATGACGATAAGAATGCCGGTCCAGACGAAATTCCTCCTATTATTTTAAAGGATTGAGCGCCTTCACAGTCACAGGTTTACATATTTCTTTCCGAATGGAAAAAATCTTTTATAACTCTTATTCATAAAATAGGTCCAAAACAGGACATATCCAGCTATAGCCCGATTTGCAAGTTATCCGTAATACCAACACTTTTAGAAAAAATTGTTTGCGATAAGCTTTCGTTTTTATTAAAAGAGACTATATCCCCATTTCAACACAGAATTGTATCCGGGAGATCAACTTGCCATGTATACGGATTCTGCCAAAGCATTTGACAGAGTTCACCATACAATTTTAATTCATAAACTGGAAAATTGCAAAATTGAAAAAATTGGTTGCGTTCATATCTCACAGGACGCATTCAATATGTTCGTATTGATTCGATCGTCTCCAGACCAATAGATGTTTCCTCGGGTGTTCCACAAGGTAGCCATCTTATTCATAAATGATCTACCTTATTTTCCCTTAAATTAATTTTCCTTAAAGTTTGCCGATGATTTCAAATTTCTGAGATGCATTAAGGATTCCGTTGACTGTGTGCTTTTTCAAGAAGATCTTCAAAGCTTATCAACATGATGTAAAATCAACAATTTAAACCTGAACATCCCTAAATGTCAATGATTTTCATTTTCCCGCCGCACTTCTCTTTTTGTGTATGATTATCATATTGAGAACAAAGTTTTCGATAGAATCTCAACCAAAAAAGGTCTGGGAGTCATTTTTGACTCTAAATTCAACTTCGCTAATCATTTAGAATTCATAGTTAGTAAGGCCAACTATATGCTTGGATTTGTTTTCCGCAACTCTAAAGGTCTAAGTGATCCCTATACCTTCAAAACGCTTTACATTGCTTGTGTTAGATCAGTTCTGGAGTACTGCTGTGTGTTATGGAATCCGTTTTACAAGATTCATTCTGTTAGAATTGAAAAAATTCAAAGAAAATTTACAAGAATATTTATTTCTAAACTTAGATGGAACGTTGATGCTATGCCACCTTATAATACTCGACGTTAACTTCTTGGCATTCAGACCTTAGAAAACCACCGCAAAATAGTTTCCATAATGTTTATTAAAGATATTTTATCCTATCGTATTGATTGTCCATTTTTATTGTCTCTTATAAATTTACATGTTCCAACTCGAGTGCTTAGAAATCGTTATTTATTCCATGAGGTACTTAATAGAGTAAAATATGCTGTCAACTAGCCAATATCTCGCTGTGTATTGATTATTGATTTTAATTTTCATTTGAGTAGGGGTACATTTAAAAATATGCAAATTTTGTATTTCGCTAACCCACCAAATTGTTTCGCTGATGATAATACCCTCAGCTTTTCATATTCGTTTTAGATTCTTATCCTTGGTCTTGCAGCGTGGGCTACCAATAATGGCAGCATATGATAAGCTTATTAAATTCTGATCTTGACAGCATTGTCGAATGGGGAGTAAGAAATCGTGTAGAATTTATTGCTCCGAGAACTCAATGCTGTTTACTGTCTCAAAAGCGTAACCCTCGAACAATGCCACTATCAATAGTTGGTACTTCAATCGAGGAGACTGAACATCTTTCAATTCTAGGTGTGTGTATCACGAACCACTTGTTGTGGAGTGATCACATATGCCACATTGCCAAAAATGCTGCTAAGTGTTTAGGGTTTCTCCGCAATGCGGTCCATGGTGCCCTCCATGCCCTTTGGCAGATAAGATTCCATAATGATACTGTGTTTGCCTTGGATCTTCATGGTAGCTGTGGTGACTGTTTCACCGTATTCGATGATGGCAATGCATGAGAACTCAATAGAATCTCTAGGATATACTTGCGAAATTTCAAGAATCACAAATGCCAAGTCGTAGAATGTACGGAAGCGAGAACAAGCTCGATATGGATTGCCATTCCAGTAGCCTTCGAACTTAAGCTTAGAATCGTTGAGCATTTCCACCGTGACGAAAGTTGTCGATGTTCGATAAGTGGCTAGAATTAGCTAGACTTTGATGAACACTTAAGAGTCGCTCTGGTAACGTCCTCGCTGTACTTGTTGTAAGCACATAAATGGCTATAACTTAAAACACTTTTATTAATTCAAAACTCGATTATAATTCTCATATTTAGGCTGGAGTCCCAATATTGCCTTCTGAATAGAATTCAAAAGTGATAGGAGATCGTTGTCTTACCTAGACATTTGCTTCTCTTGAACACCGCCCTATTATTGTTTTATCTTAATTTTTATAAGCAATTAGTAAAATAGCCTGTTGCATCCCTTCCCTTACACAGTTCAATCGTAATAACCGTACTGCTAGAAATGCCCATCTGTTTACCCTTGAGCCTAATTTCGTACTTACTGCTAAGACAAGGCTCAATAATTCCCACTCACGCAGATATTCATCCATTTTTTATTGTTCGCACTGTGTCTAATCATTATATGTAAGGGTATTAATAACCCCTTTTGTGCCCTATAAATATAAATAGTACTATTGATTTTTTGATATTTTTATTTTAATATTTTTGTTGAATTGTTGGTTTTTAATGCACGAATTTCAATTTTCTGAAAATTTTGTACAAATACATTTTGAAATTCTTTTCAGTTCATGTGAGTTTAAACGTTTTGATTAAGCTTTTTTTTAAGTTTCCTTTTAAACGGATGTTAAGGATGCTGATCAAATTTCGGATTTATTTAATATACAATTGAATTTTTTTAAACATTTAAACAAATATTTTTTTTTCTAAAAAATATTCTCTTGTTTGTGTATTTGTTAAAGCTTGAACACATCTACATACATCTAAGGGATAAGTTCGAAAAATTAAGTCAACTAACCCTAAGTGACGACAATCTTGAAGAAACCATAGAACTCGTCTCAATACAGGCTTCTCTATCATCTTCAGCGTGTCACTGTTTGGTGCGGTTTTTGGTTGAAGCTGCCGAACTATGATTAAGGAGCCAGTTAAAGCTATCATTAGTTTCCATACTTAAAATCAATCATTGGGACTTATTTCGACTATTTCGTTTAAAGCGATCATAAATTGTAATTTTTTAAAAGCTATAAGAAATTTTTCAAAAAAAAAAAACATATAATACAATATACTTCAATGTTGTCTTTCAATGCGGCAATTGAAGCAGGCTTGTTTGTAAAGACATGATCTTTAACATAGCCCCACAAAAATTAGTCTAAAGGCGTTAAATCGCACGATCTAGGCGGCCAATTGAACGGCCCCGAACGTGAAATAAAATATTCACCGAACTTTCCTCTCAATCAGTCCATTGTTGCGCCTGCTATGTGGCATCGTCTTGTTGAAACCACATGTCATGCAAGTCAAGCTCTTGCATTTTGGGCAAAAAAAAGTTGGATATCATCTCACGTTAGCGCTCACCATTTAGAGTTACGTTACGATTCGCATCATCTTTGAAGAAGTACGGTCCAATGATGCCACCAGTCCATAAACCGCACAAAAATGTGACTTTTTTCTGGATGCTTTGGTAACTCTTGCAATGCCTCTTGATGATATTCACTCAAAAGCCGACAATTATGCTTATTTACGTACCCATTGAGCCAAAAATGAGCTTCAACGCTGAACACAATTTTTCGGTAAAAAAGTGGATCTTCGGCCAACTTTCCAAGAGCCCATTCACCAAAAATTGTACGTTGCAGTAAGTCGTTCGGCTTCAATTCTTGCACCAGCTGTATTTTGAAAGGCATCATATTATCTAAACAATCCCCAGAGGCCAAATTACTGTGAACGGCGACGAATCGATAATTGATGGTCATCATTAACACTGGCTGATACAGCTGCGATAATTTCTTCAGTCTACTTATGCGTGTTGGTGGTTTAATGCCCAACAATATAAATTTGGTGCGAAATTTAGTCACAATAGCCTGAATAGCCGCTTCAGTGGGTCGATTAAACTGCCCATAAAATGGAAGAAGCGTGCGATGAACTACCTTAACAGAGGAAGCATTATCATAATAAAACTCAAAATTTGCAAGCGTTGTTAGATTTTTAGATTATAGACCAAAGTACCAAACTGAAGATGTTTGATAGTGAAACAAAACTCGAAACGTGCATCAGCTGTTTAAACCAGTGTTGCCAAAAAGATAATAGCTAAAAATCACACAAAACAGTGGATAAATTTGTTTCAACGGAACGGCTGTTTAGAAAAATGATCTTCCGTCCGGAAAATAATCTTGGAGTAATTTCCAGGGCGGGATTTAGAGGTCCAGAGGCCGCGGGGCAATAAAGGAGCGGAGGTCCTCTCGCCCTAATTATTTTTAAAATAACCATTTGAACCATTTTTTTTTGCTCGAAGTTTTCAATAAATATTTAAATACAAACGGAAAAAAGAATTATCTGAAATTAAATTTTAGGGTTAACGAACGGAACCTTTCGCGCTTTTTCACCGACAAAATCGTTGATGATTTCGTTGAAATCCAGCTCTCGGAGTAAATCGCTTTCTATACTCAGAGAAAGCTTCGATAGACGGTTCTGTCCCATCGTGGTTCGAAACCGATTTTTTATAATTTTCATTTTTCTAAATGAGCGCTCTCCAGTGCAATTTGTTATCATCAAAACCAAATACATTTTCAATGCAATTTCGAGGTTTAGGAATGTAGCTCTGAAATTTTGATTTTCCAGAATTTGGTAGTAAAATAGTTCCGGCGATTGATCTGTTCCATAGTCCTTTTCCTTTCAGTATGAGTCAATCAAAGACACAAATTAAACCAACTCATAACTAAGACTAGGCTCTAAATCATCTGGATACACTTTCACCAATGACTATGCTGCAGCGTGCAAATTTTCAGCATCAGGAATCTAAATCTCAAACGTACAGCTTCATAGGTATGCAATCTTTCAGTAAGAGAACCGGAATCGAATACCCAGCCTCCGAAGTTGCGGGAAAGTACCACTCCACTCAGCCATTAAACAATTGGGGCACTCCCTCAATATGGGTAGTGAATTGGAAGTACTTCTTATCAGGGTCATTTGGGATTTTGATATTTCAAATTTGAAAGGAAAAGATGTTTACTAGTGTTTACTAGTTGGAAGAGACTTCGGAAGTCTCTATTGTGGGGCCCACCGTTGGTGGAGGCCCCGGAGCTTCCGCCTTCCGCTTCATTTTGAAAAACAAGTTTTCTGACCGAGGTATTTATTGAAGAGGTGACTACAATCGGTTACTGAGATCAACACCTTTAGCCTTTTTTGAAGTTACATGAAAAATAAAGTCAATTTAAGTCTTGGAGATGGACTTCGTGTATAAAGTACAAGCCTGTTATGTGCAAATTGGTCATTGCTGCAGCGGTACCCACAGCTGGCGGCCATTCAGCTGATATTAGAAAATTTATATTATGTGACATGCCCTTCTCCTTCAAATGAAATACAAATTAACTGATTCGTTTTGAAAATGTTGTTTTTTAATGTTATCATTGACCCTCATATTTTTCAAATGCAGAATTTCGTAAGGGATTTTCCATCATAATTGAATGCCTATAGATAGATACACAGTATTTCTAAGCAAATGGTAACCCTAATCCAAGAAAATAATTTATTGTTTATTATTTTTATGCACATAGATTCATAAATATATATTTATAGGTATATATTTATTTCGTGCTCACTTTCATAAGTTATTATATGGTCTGACTGTGGAAATGATTTATTAAAACATTTTGTTTTTCGGTTCTTGACGTTGAAGTTGAATATTATATACGATTATCTTTGATATTGGAATCGAAGTTATTTATCATAAAAAATGGAAGCATTTGACTTTGTGTGAATATTGGCATCTTTCATAGAATATTACATCTATGCGAGTACATTAAGGTGCTTCATATATTTTAAGCAAAAATTCATTTTTAAGGCTTCTCAAGCCTCATTGTATTAGAATGCTTGTTGAATATTAGAATTACATTATACTAAATTATTATAAATTGAACTTTTTCAAACAGATTTATAAAGGGTGTCCCAAAATCAACGCAAGATTTAAATTAAATAGAAAACGCCGTTTTTAGTCTTTTGATAGTTAAATTTTTATTGACTCGTTAAGTTCATAGGATAGGGTTATGTATGGAATAACACATCGGACAAATAGCCTCCACGGCTTTGCTTGCACATGCGCACTCTTTTGTTGAAATTTTCCATGACCATTCTGCATAAATGTGGCTGAATTTCGTTGATGCAGCGTTGAATCTCTTCCTTTAATGCACGGGTGGTTGTGGGCTTGTTGACATAGACTTGTGATTTCAAACAACCCCATAAAAAGAAGTCTAATGGTGTTAAATCACACGATCTAGGAGGCCAATTTTGATCACCGAAACGAGAGAGTACACGACCTGGAAATGTCTCATGCAGTAATTGAATTGTTTCACGGGCTGTATGACATGTGGCACCGTCTTGTTTAAACCACATATTGGATACATCAATATCATCCAATTTTGGTAGAAAGAACTGTGTAATCATGTCGCGACCAGCATCATTTTCAAAAAAATATGGCCCAATTATGCCTCCAGCCCGAAATCCACACCATACAGTCACGCGTTGTGGATGCATTTGTTTTTCGACAATCACATGTCACATGCGGCAATTTTGGCGATTGACAAAGCCATCAAGATGAAAATGTGCTTCATCGCTTAGGATGATTTTGCTCGAAAAATCAGGGTCCATTTGTTGATGTTCAATAATCCATTCAACGAACTCTCTTCTCTGTCCATGGTCATTAGGCTTTAATTGTTGTGTTAATTAAATTTTGTAAGCATGAAGACACAGATCTTTGGTGAGTATACGCTGTAGAGAGGTTCTTGAAATTTGCAATTCTTGCGTCCACGACGTCGAATTGAGGTTCCTGGATTGTCAGCAACACTCTCACGCACTGCTTCGACATTCACATTTTTTCAATTAATCTCTTCACAGTTGACGAAGTTAAAACAATATTCCGACCATATTTTGTATGAAATTTTTGAACTGCAGCCGCCAAGCTTTCACTATTTATGAAATATTCTTTAATAACGAAGACACGTTGTTTTATCGTGTAACGCTCTATTTTTAATAACCCTATACTGTTAGCTATCAAATTGCTTTTTTTCAGGGTTGCCAACACTTCACTGCACAAATGGCGGTAAATTCAAATCTGGCGTTAATTTTGGGACACCCTTTATAAGTATTTCATTTAGCTGAAACTTTTGATGTTCAAAAATATGTTTTTTATTTCATAAATCTACACCGAAATATAAAATTTGTGAGCTTTGTTTTTGGCAAATGTTTGGACTTCTATAAGAAAATGACGTTTTGATCTTAAATGTGACTTTTGCAAATAATTTATTTAAGGGCTTAAAACAAAAAATAAAGAGCCACACTTATATACACTTCATATCAAAATATGCGGATTACGTTTTCATAAATTGTATTTACATCAATTCCAATAATTCTTTCGGTCAAGATTGTACGAGGGTTAATTTTATGGGAAATCATGAAATCTTTTTCATATAAGCTTTAACTAAATGATAAATGAGTTATATTTTATATCCAATACCCCATCATATTATCATTTTAAGCTTACTAACGTATTTTATTATTATGTTTTTCTTTTGTAAAAGTAGGACTAACTGTAAACAAAATACAATGTATCAAAGTAAATTTATTTCAGACAAATTTTTGATTTGACAAGAAGGTTTTATTTTTCTTTTATATTAATTGGAATATAAAGAAATTTATTGGATCGTTTGTTATAATGGAAATGTGTTTTTTTTTCATATATATTAAATGTTGGTTTAATTTTCATTATAAGCTAAAATTCAACAAAAAAAGTACCTACAAGATTGTTTTATGGTTTGAATAATTAAACTAACAGAATAATAATACAAATTGGTAACAAATATTCTTTGGATTTGGATATCTTGAGTTTCAGATATTTTTCTAACTGTTATTACCAAAATCGCAACCCTTTCTTTTTTTATATTATACGCGCTCTCAAGGTTATATGAATACCCTTATGATGATTAATCAGTGTAAGAAATTAGGAAGGGAGGATAGGATAAGAAAGGAGATACCGATGCACATTGGTTTTGAATATCTGCACATTGTAATGAGTGGGAAACATTGAGTCTAATAAAGCATTCCACATTCGTGTAGTGCGACTAAAGAAAGAATCTCTGTACTTTACAGTACATCCGAAAATGGGCTCAAGGGTAAACTGATGAACATTCCTAGATAGATAGATAGATAGATTTTATTTACTTGCAATTATTTGTACAATTTCATTAAAAATCTTTAAAGCATGGTTTTGCCATCTGCCTGATTGACAAAGTTTTAACTGTATTAAAGTTTTGTAACTAATTATGTTGCAGTTATGTTAACTAAAAATTTTCATCACTAATTCTGCTTCTATAAATAAGTGCTGTTTTGCAATATATAAGCATTTTAGTCATATCTACTTCATTTAAGAGAGCTTAAGTTTCGTTTTTAATAAAAAGTCTTTACCAAGCACATTTCTTCTAGTTTCTCTCAGGACTGGCCACCTTCCGACAAAATGAAAAATATCCTCTCGTTAAGCCATGTTGCAAATATCATATAGCAGTGGAAGATATTCGCAATTAGGAACGTAATTTATGTTTAGCAGTTCACCTCTTAGCCGAAAAATGTTGGATATTTGCTTCACAGTATTTATGTCCTGGAAGTAGTTTCTTTCATAAAGATTATAATTCAGCCTGCTATAGATCATCCGATGATGATGCCTGTTCTGTGAACACATTTCTAAAATTTTCATCCAGACGCCTAATTACCAGGTTCAGTGACGATGTCCATGTACTCTGTTCACCGAGATTTATAGTTACACCTGTATCTATAGCCCAATCCACTCTTTAACCCATCCTGTTTTGCTTTGTTTCGCTTGTAAGGCTGCTTATTTTGCTAAGCGATTGTTGGGCATATTCAGTACTTTCAGAATGTAATCGACTTGCAGCTTCAACGTTTTTATGAAGAGTGGTTATAAGCCTGTTTATAACATTATCATGTAGTTTGGTGTGCATGAAAGAAGGCGAAATGTTCGTTTTAAATGAAATCTCAGGAATTCTTCCACAGTCTCAAATTTCTTTGCTCTGATTTTGATACTGCTTCGAAAACTTTATATTTACTACTTTTTTCGCAATACTTTTGTTGTTGAAACATTCTTTCCATGCCACGTTAATCGTTGTTTTAGCGTTAAGTTTTGGGTAAAATGTGCTCCAAAGTATTTGTATTCTTGATATTTATAACCATCACTTTCGACTTGTTCAGGTTCACTACCAAGCTCCATCGTCTACAGTATTCCGAAAGTCGATTTATCATAAGCTGTAAGGATTGCTGTGAGTTTGCCAGCAAGACTATATCATCTGCAAAGTTTAAGGCTTTAATGACCTCGCCATCATATCTAACACCTCCTGGTAATGTGGCAGTAATGTCATATATAAATAGTGCAAACAAGCTAGGACTGAGAGCACAGCCCTGTCTTACTCCTGGCTGCGTCTGAAACCATTTAGATACCTGCTTTCCATTCCATACCGCTACTCTCGTGTATGCGTACAAGTTCTGAATAACTCTTCCAAAATTAAACGATATACCGGATCCAAACAACTTGAATATCGATGCGTTTTGATCAACTGAGTCAAATGCAGCTTTAAGATCCACAAAAAAAGTGTTCAGCTTTTTATTTTTAAGAACGAATGTATCATCGATGGTCGAGTAACCTAACCTGAATCCGGCTTGAGACTCACATACAAGATTATATTCGAGTCTATCCACGTGTTCAGCTGCTTTAGTAGAATCCCAGTAAAGATTTTATAGGAAGCGTTCAAAAACGAGAGTCCTCTATAGTTGGCTGGATCTTCGATGTTGCCTTTTTTGTGTATCGGAAAAATCAAAGCATCTTTAAACTGTTGAGGGATGATTCCAGTTTCAAAAATGTGATTATATTCATGTGTTTCCAGATTCTTAATCAGTTCGTCAGTGCCATATCTATAGAATTCCGCTAGTATCCTTTCTGCACCTGCCGCTTTTTCATCTGCTGGTGCGTTGACCGATACGCGAACCTCATGCTGAGAAATTGCACTGTCTCAAATCTCGTCATGAATATAAGGTTGGGCACAGTAGATCATGACTGGGTCCAATATTGCTGGGTTCAGCAATTGATTGAAATGATTTCTTAGAATTTTATTTTATCCAATCCACGACTGATAATATACTTCGATATAGTTAGTTTTTGGGCCAAGTTCCGAAATTCAGAGGGATTACTACATCTAGCTAGCTTTTCTGCCTCGGCTTCATAAAAGTTTACTCTTTTATCCTTACAAAGCGCTTTATAAATTTGATTGTTTTCAATATATTCTTTTTTTTGCATAGCATTCGTTATTACGTCTAAGCTTATTAAGCCAAGCAAATGATAATTTTTTCGCTCGCGCACAAATCGAATCAACCCAAGGTTTTTCAATTTTTTTTTTCTTAACGATAAGCATTTGTTGGCACCTTGTGCGTCTCCTTTATGAAACATTCAATTTTGCTCAAACACACTCCTCAGACAGAAGAAGTGAATTCAGTTTTGTTCTGTAATTTTAGGCCGTTGTATTCCTCCATTGGAGTTTGGGCATAAGTTCTAAGGCCACAATTTCCTCTCGTACCATTTCGCGACATTTAAATGTTACCACAATTGGCATATTGTCTGAATAGTTTCTTTTTTGAACTTCAAAATCAGTTATAAGTGAGCTGCATTCACCTCTTTCCAAGCTATAATCTATAACAGAGCTACAGGGTTTCGAATTCACCTTGGTTGCCCCCCTCACTGGTACCGTTTTGGATTCGGCCGAGCCCGAAAGAATTGCATAGATTCAACAACTTTGCATCCCTTCCATTCTTCGTTCCATCTTTCTTTCTCCTGCTCATACCAATTCGATCATTTTCCGTATCTCCTTCGTTACCGATCCTGGCATTTAAATCTCCAACTAGCAGCAAATTTTCAACCAGGATTACCGATGTAACAAACACCCTAGTTTTTTCAAAATCCGCATCCCATTGGTTACAATTTATATAAGTTGGCAATATGCGGAATTCCTAGAAGAACGGTTATTACGGTTGAATTGTTTGAGAGGAGGAATGCAACTGGCTACTTTATTAGAGCATTGTTTTGAAAGTAGCGATAAAATAATGACAGCCATGAAACCTTACGACTGTGCTCGAGAAATACAAAAGTTTCAGTTAAAAAACGGTCACCTATCAATTTTAGAGCTCTTTTTTGAATTCTGTCCAAGAGACTCAAATGTGTTATTAAAGCACCTGCCAGATATGAGAATTATACTAGAGGTTTAGACGAATATAAGCTTTATACATTGTACCCAAATCAGAAGGGGTAAAAAACTTCTTGAATCTTCGGAGAAAACCTTTACACTTAGCAGCATTTTTGGCCATCTCAAATATGTGACCACTCCACAACAAGTGGTTTGTAATGCTCATACTTAGGACTAAAAGCTGTTCCGTCTCCTCGATGCAAGTACCACTCATGGGTAGTGGCATTAGGGGAAGGTTACGCTTTTGAGGCAGTAGACAGCATTGAGTTTTCGAAGCATTAAATTCTACACGGTTTATGATTCCCAATTGGACAATGCTGTCAAGATCAGAATTTAATGAGCTTATCATAGGCTGACGTTGAAGTTCCACATCCGAAGAACAAGGATGAGAGTCTAAAAACGAATATACGAAGTTGAGGGCACTGTCATCGGGGAACAATTAAGTGGGGTAGAAGTTTCAGACAAAGATAATTTATACAAATAAGGAAAAGTGTCGGAGACAAAACGGAGCCCTGGGGCACACCAGCGTTTCTTTTGTGAATATCGGATTTGAATGCGTCCAATACTACTTGAATTGAAAGGTCCGAAAAGTAATTTCTAACCCAACGAAGAACAGATTCATCAATACCAAATGCACGCATTTTCGATAAGAGAGCTTCTTGCCAACCTCTATCAAATGCCTTTGAAATATCAAGTGCAATAATCTTACTTTCTATAAAACGATGTAAATATTTGTTCCATTGTTCAGTGAGATACACCATGAGATCACCAATGGATCTATTGCAACGAAAGCCACACTGCTGGTCATTAAGAAGCTTCCGTTCTTCAAGATACATACACTGCCAATCACTAGGATGAGGCCACATATTTTTCAACCGATTTTCGTTCTTTATACCTGCTGGAAATTTCGTACCAATAAAAATTTACTACATTTGAGTAGGTAAATATTTTCTTTTAAAAAAGTAATAAAATTAAAGGGTTAAATAGAAAAAACAGTTGGAATTTCCCTACATTAATTAAAGAGCTACTTAAAAACAGTATGAAAAAGTGCGTCACTTGGATGAGGCCATATGAAAAATCTTATAAAATATCAAAAAAATGAAAGAAATGTTTACAGTTTTTGGTTTTCAAACATTTATTTATTAAGTTTTTCTCAATTAATAATGAGTATGCCCCCCATTTTTCGATATGACCTCTATTAGACGGTTTGGAATGGAATCATAAAGTTTTTTTTAAATAGTCAAGTGAAATCTCGTCCCAGGCATCACAGATAGCTTCAATTTAGGAGTCCTTGTCTTCAAATTGTCTACCGCCTTCATAAACTTTTTGAGATAGCCATGCCCATACGTTTTCGATTATGTTCAAGTCCGGTGAATAGGGTGGCCATGGCAAAAGCTCTACGTTTTATGATAAAATCCAGCTTTTGACAACCCTGGAAGTGTGGATGGGGGCATTGTCTTGTTGGAAAATCCAAGGCAGAGGTCCAAAAATATTTTTTATCTTCGGAAATGAGCGTTCCAACAAGTATTTGTAGCTGTTTCCGTTCATTGTTAGAGAAAGAAACTCCAATTCGATTTTGCCATAGTAGGTGATAGCTACCCACACCATAACACCTGATGTACGGCTGTGATGTCTTCCCAAAATTAGTTCCTCTTTTCTTAAATCATGGAAATAAAAGTTGTAACCATCGGGGCCGTCAAGGCTAAACTTTTTTTCATCCGAAAAGACGACGCGTTTCCATTGACTGCTCCAAGAGACATGTTCTGTTGCAAAGTTCATTCGCAGCTCCTTGTGTACTTGCTTTAGAACAGGTTTCTTTTTGAGTTTTCTTCTCTGGATAGTACCATCTTTTCTTATTATCCTTCGGACTGTCGAAATACTGGCTGATACCCCGCTTTTGGACCTTATTTTAGTAGCTGATTGAGTAGAATTTGCAGCAATACCTTAAATTAACCGCTTTTCTCGGGATGTTGTTGCTTGGGCTGTGCGTCCTTTTTGTTTTTTTCCATAGTTTTGAGGATCAGCAAGATAGTTGTTTACAACTGTCTTACTTCTGTTCAGCTTCCTTGCTATTTCTCGCCTTGAGAGTCCCATTTCCTTGAAAGCATCGATTTGTCCTCTTTCTGCTACTGTCAACGTCTTTCCGGAACCCATTTGTAGTTGAAATTTAATAAAAATAGTTATTTGTAAACCGTTCTTAAATATTGTAACCCAAATTTTGAAAAAATTGCTGATCTGAACTTCTACAACGAAATATTCGCAATGGCCTCATCCTAGTGACTCACTTTTTTTATCCTTTTTAGGTAGCTCATTCATTAATGTAGGGAAATTCCAACGGTCTTTTCTAATTAATCCTATAATTGTATCACTTTGTTTTAAGAAAATATGTACCTACTCTCATGTAGTAAAATTTTCCGGGTTAAACAAATTCCAACAGGTATCGGACCGAAAATCGATTGAAAAATATGTGGCCTCATCCTAGTGATTGGCAGTGTATTTCTTAAGCTGAAAATTGATCAGCGTTTCCATGACCTGGGAGAGAAGGGATGGAAGTGCTATTGGACGATGGCGGCTGAAGTGAATTTTTAGCTCAACTAAAATAAAATAACTTAACTATAAGAAAAAAATTAAAGAAATTAATGAAATTTTTTCCGGCAACAGTTAGAATTCGAACAAAAAAGTATTCTACTTTGTTTTTTTGTCTGTTTTTTACGTTTTCTTCGTTTATTAAATTGGTTGAAGTTAAGATATAAGAATCTCAAGTTCGATAACTTGGGCAACAAGATTTGATAGTGGAATTTTATAGAGGATACAAAAACAGCAACTTTTTACTATGGCAGAGGGAGATCTATATTCCTCCGTTTAGGAGGATGTGGCACTTTTGGAAAAAAAATTAATTAAATTGGAAAACAAGTTAAAAAACAAAGGCAACATCTACAGTAAAGTACTTTACTGCATTTGAAAGCCAGAATTTTTGTTCAAAACTCCTGCAAACTTCTAGTTTTTGAGACAATTGGTAATTACAAAAACTACTTTTTTATAATTTTTGAATTTCTAAAAAATGTTGGTACTATTTTCTATTTTATTTTTTAATGAAAAAACAGACTGTTGTATTAGTAAAATTAAATTTACTGAATGTCGTAAACAATATTTTTCTGTGAGATAAAATAAGTTTGAAGAAAATATTTGTATTTTTTGTAAGAAAACTGTAAATTTGATTTTGCTCAAAATTTGACTGAATGTTGACAATAGTATTTTTTGAAAGATAAAATTAGTTAAAAGGCAATATCTTAAACTTTTGAAAAGATATTTAGGTCGAAAATCAATTTTTGCCAACTTTTAATAATGTTTTCTTTTTATATTTTTATTTTTTGCAAAAAAACTGCCAACCCAATTTTTCTAAAAAATTTACTAGAGGTCAAAAACGTTATTCTTCGTTGCACAAAATTATTTTGTAGATAAAATCATTTTGTGTTCGCAAAATTATTGAGGTGACAAATATTTTTTTTCAGTTTTTTTTTGATAAAAAAAAAGTGTTTTAAAATTTAATTCAAGTCTTTAGTGTTATTTGTTTTTGAAATATTTAGGGTTCAAAATGGCTATTGAAAAAAACATCCCATTCAATTATCTTAAAAGCCCTTTCGCATCTTTTTTCATTATTATCTGTATAACAAAATTTATTTGGAGTCGATATCTCTGCTGGTTCTTGAGCTATGGACGACGAACAAAGCTTCTCGGATGCATAGACATCTCTCTAATAATCTTTTATTTAAACTCTAGCGACCTTGAAACGTCGAAAAATGTCAAAATTTTCAATTCTTCAAATCGGACCGATTACAATAACTTTTTATCGGAATTTTAGAAAAAATTGGTTTTTTGTACGAGTAATTCTAGGGCTGATCTGTCACACAAGTGTGTATTGAGAAACTGAAACTAATCGATGGATATGCTTTATAAGTAAGTGGAATAATAATAGAACGTTACAGTCAATGGTGAACGCTATAGAGCCATTATGATTGAGTTTTCGTTTATCAATCGAACCACTGTGATATACACAAATGCTTCGTGTCACACAGCTCGTGATAGAATTGATTTTTTAAGAAAACGCTTAGTAATCGCATAGTTTCAAACGTTACGAACCCGTAAATTGGGCACCAAGATCGTGGAATTTCATGTAGCTTGATTATTTTTTGTTATGATATTATTTTGAAGACTACTGGGAAGACGGTGTTATGGCCGATATACGGCCAAAATGTTAAAGAAAACTGAAAAATTCGTTCCAGGTTAGGTTCTTAATGTTTTGAAAATCCAATTTTTGAAAATAAGTATTTTAAATTGCACTGTGAGCCAAAATTTGAACCACACAAAATTACATGCATTTTAATGTCTTTAACTAAAATTTAAAAAAATCACTTACCATTTTAGACCAACAAATGTGTATGTATGTATTTACGGACGCCTTTGGCCAACCTGCAAATGGATAATTAAAATTTGTCTTGTTCTTAAAATGTTAATATATTACTTCTTATTTTAATTTCAATTTCATTTTATTGTGTATTTACGTTACGTTTCTGTATTATTTTGTATTATTCTTTAACACTTCACTATTCACTGATCGCTAAACAAATCTTAAAAAACGAACGGTAATTGTTAACTACTTGAAATTAAAGAACTAGGCGGACTAGCACCTTACTCAATAAAGATGAGGTGACGACTGCGCTCTTTGATCTTTCTTTGTAATCTATATACTGGGAATTTCTTTCTATTATTTTCACTCAAAGCGTAAACACAAAGGACAAAATCTCAATGTCTGCGTATATAGCTTATATTATTATATAATTCATATTCTAACGTTTCAGATAGCAACAAACAAAATGTCTGCTACTGGTGACGGTGATTGGTTTATAATCTTTAAAGGCAATGATGGGAGAAAATTCTGAGGTTAACAAAACAAATATGGAACCAAATACAAGATGGAAATGGGAGTTGGTGGGCGTTACAAAATTAGATATAGCAACGGACATAGAAGTAGGACCACTTTCAATGTGCTGTCTTAAGAAAACTCAACTATTTAAAACTTTATTGGTAAATAATTTACATTTTTGTATTCCTTGAAATGATAATACGATGATTAAAGTTGTATTAATTAAGAAAAAGAAATTTTAAGGAAAGTGAGGAATTTAGTGTTTGATGCATATAACTTTTAATAGAAAGTTAGTTTTATTTAGTAGGAGTATTTTCTTATTTAAAGTACTTTTACATACATTGACTTAGCGCTGCAGAGTTGTAAAAACTGTAGTCTTTTTGGGACTGCAGTTAAGTCACTAATAAGACTTTTTTCTTTAGTCTTTTAACTTACAAAAGTACCTTAACTGTTACTAAACAGTCAGCAGTCAGTACCTACTTTTTGACTTGGCAGTTAGAAAGAGCAGTTAATTGACTAAAAGTTAATTAACTGCAGTTCTTTTAACTGGGTTTAGTCTTTTTAGTCAGTAGACATTTCTTTGTACTGGGGTATTAGAATTTTTAGTCAGTAAGTCTTTTCACTGCAGTTAATTAACTTTAAGTCAATTAACTTTTTTTTAGTAGTTTTACTTCTTTTGGTCTTTATATTCATAGTATGTCGTTTGAGAGTATATTCAAAAGGTTTGATTATTGATGCGTTTTGAAAACGCCATTCAAAATGTTGTTCAGATTTGTCATACATTCTATAGCAAACCTCATTGTTATGAGCCAAACAGCATTGTTACCTCATTGCATAGGTACCAAATACATATTAACTTCCCATAGGAAGTTATTGCAATGGGTCCGATTTGTCAAATTGAAAATTTTGACATTTCTCGACGTTTCAAGGTCCCTAGAGTCCAAATAAAAGATTTTTAGAAAGATGTCTGTGCGTGCGTGTGTACGTACGTTTGTACGTCCGTACGTCCGTACGTTCGCGACGTTTTTTTCGTCGTCCATATCTCAAGAACCAGAAGAGATATCGACTTCAAATAAATTTTGTTACACAGATAATAAGGCAGAAAGATGCAGAAAGGGCTCTCAAGAAAATTGCGTGAGTGGTTTTTTACCATAGCAGTTTAAAAAAAGGTGAAAATTTTGGTTAACCTTAAATATCTTACGAAACAAAAACGCTAGAGACTTGAATTAAATTTTATATAATATATTGTAACATGATACCAAACAGGTATATTTTTTTTATAAATCAATAAAACTGAAAAAAAATTTGTCACCTCCAAAATTTTACGACTGAAATATGATTTCATCTCTAAAATAATTTTGTGCAACGAAAAATAATGTTTTTGATATCTGATAAAATTTTGAGAAAAATCTAATGACATTTTTTTTTACAAAAAATAAAAACCTAAAAAGAAAATGTATAAAAGTTGGTAAAAATGGATTTTCGACTCAAATATCTTTTCAAAACTTTGAGATATTGCCTTTAATTTACTTTTATCTTTCAATACATCTTATTGTCAATGTCATCTCGCCAGATTTGTAAAGTAATATTAACACATATAGTTGCAATTCAGCTTTAAAAAATTAATTATGCTGTTTCTCGTATTGTCCGTTCTGTGGCAGCACATATTTAAAGAAAAGACCTAAGATAATTCCACCATTTTGTCTGTCATTTTCTTTGGACTGAAGATTATCGAGAAGAGATAAAGTTGACGAGCGACGAGATTAATTCTTTTTTTTGAAAAATACCTATGTAAGTAGGACACATTAAATTATACATGAAATTTGTAATTAATGTAATTTATTTAATAGTAAATAAAATCCTATTTTTTGCATAATTGATGCAAGAATTTTATTTGGGAATTTAACCTATGTAAGTCGTCGAAGGTCAACAGTCAACATTCAGTTAAAGTTTGAAAAAAATCGAATTGACAGTTTTTTTACAAAAAATAAAAACCTAAAAATATGTATAAAAGGTGGTAAAAATTGATTTTCGACTCAAATATCTCTTCAAAAATTTTAAATATTGGCTTCAAACTAATTTTATCTTATAAGAAATATTGTTTACAACATTTGGTAAAATTTTTAAAAAATTCGAATTGACAGTTTTTTACAAAAAATAAAACTCTAAAAAAAAAAACAATACTAAAACTTGGTAAAAATTTACTTTCGGCTCAAATAGCTTTTCAAAAATTAAAAAATTGTCTACAAACTTATTTTGTTTCAGAGAAAATATTGTTTTAAATATTTAGTAATTTTTATATAAAAATCCAACAGTCCGTTTTTCATACAAAATAAAATCTACAAAAAATAGTGCGTAAATTTGGTAAAAATACATATAGACAAACTTTTAAGCAAGACAAATCGACAGACGGGATTGGAAGTTATCAGTGTGGGTCGCATCCCAGCCTCTTTTTTCATATTATTTTCAAAATCCCTGTAGTATCTTAGTCAAAAAACTAAAACAAATTAAATTGCTTTAAAGTTAATTAACTGCAGTAAAAAGACTTACTGACTAAAACTTCTAATACCCCAGTACAAAAAAATGTCTACTGACTAAAAAGACTAAACCCAGTTAAAAGAACTGCAGTTAATTAACTTTTAGTCAATTAACTGCTCTTTTTAACTGACAAGTCAAAAAGTAGGTACTGACTGCTGACTGTTTTTTTGCAGTTAAATTTCCCAGTCGCAGTATTAACTTACATTCAAAAAATTAGTTAATTAACTGCGACTTAATTGAATGCATTACCCAAAATACTGCAGTCTTTACAACTAAATTATTTTGGAAAAAATAACATTATTTTAACTTTCCGAAGGCAAGGCTTTTTTGCCTTAGTGAATTACATCTGCTGTTGTTCATCGTCCCATCACCTTTTATACAAAAAACAGTAATGAAACTGAAGATCAATTATTATAATTTATTAAAGATCAAGTATTTACATTAAAAAAAAAAACTGAGAAAAGTATTTTTTTGAGGTTTTATAAAAATTCGTGGGGTGATGGGTGACCCCACTTGGCTTCGGAAGGTTAAGAATAAATTCGATACGCGTAAAAATACTTGAAATAGTACACCACGAAACATCAGTAATAAATATGAAGTTTTGCAATTAATTAATATTGTATAATAAATTGCCAACATTCTTCGAAGTGGTCCTGTGGTTTTGCCGTTCACTGTGTTAAATTCTGCCAATTCCCACCCCACCACTTAGATGTAACAACTGTTTAATGGTTTTCTTTTTACCTAAGATGACTTAAAACTAAACGCCCTCTTTATATCGTCACCAATCTCTGTCAACACACCACAGCAGAGATTTTGTTTTCTCTCTTTCTGTAACCTTTCAAAAAGAATTATTTCTTTCTCAGAAAAAAAAACTAAGATGAAACTAAAGAGAAATCCCACATAAATACTCAAGTGTTAAGTCTTTTGGGCATGCGCTGAGCTTTGTCCTTAACGGTAAAGCCTTGAGTGAAAATAATAAGGGAAAATTAAAAGTACATACATTACAAGGAAAAGTAAAGAGCGCAGTCGTTGCCTCATCTTCACTAAGTGCGGTTCCGCGTAGTTCTTAAATTCGAGAGTAGTTTACAAAGACCGTTAGTTTTTATACATTTTTTATTCCGCGATCAGTGAAATTTAAAGAAAAGTTAATAATTATAAAAAGTAAAGTAAAATAAATGAAAATTAAAGTGAAATTCGCTCGGTTTTTTTATCGTTATATTAAAAGAAAGATGTCAAATATACTAATAAATAAAATACAAATTCTATTTGAATTTTGAACTATTAAATAAATTTGTCTCAGTGACAATTTATCTACAAGAAGAACGGAAATTATAAGTAGGCCATTTGCATGTTGGTTACAATATGGAAGTAAGAGTTGGTGGGCGTTAACAAAATTAAATACAGCAACCGAAAAAAAAGTAAGACCACTTTTAATGTGGTAAGATTTCTTGAGGACAATCAAATATTTAAAGATTTATCTGTAAATAATTTATATATTTTGTATTCCTTAAACTTGTACTATTATAATTATAATTAATTTAGTTAAGAAAAAAGAGTATATATAACCATAGTAAACTTTAAGAAAAGTGTTGAGTTTATGATTTATAAAATGGAAGATTCGGAAGATCATGGTATTAATCAATTTCATGAGATATCAGCCTTTCTCCGATTTTGCTGGATTAAGCTTTAAGGCCTTACCGTGGTTTAATTTTAAATCATTAAGTACTGTTATGAGGAAGATTCTTTAAATAATTTCCCATTAAATGTAATATGTAATACCTTTTCCAGTACATGTAGTGCGCAGAGGAGAGCGTTAAGAACTAATTAAGAATTCTAATATTTAATAATTTTGCTAACAATAAAATATTAAATAGGGTCGATATGAGAAATTAATAAGCATAAATACATTACAAATCCTGTACTTAATAAAGGTTCAGGCTAATAACTTTTTTTTTGTAAATGCTATAAATACAACATGTAGCTTTGGCTGTGTGGCCCGTAGCGCCACTTTGCGAGGCGTCCTGTTGATACTAAATGTTACCAATATCCTCCTCTTCAATTTTTGTATACAAAACATCGTTCAACAGGCCCGATAACGATCGCCATTGAAGGTAACGGCCACTCCTTGCTCATTTTTGAAAAAAAAAAATGGCCCAATTATGCATCTGGACCAAAATAAGCACCAAACAGTGACTAGTTTTGAGTGTATCGGCTTTGCAATGTATGCATGCGCGTTTTCTGTGCCCCAAATGCCCAATTTTGCAACCAGTTTCGTTTACTAATTATGTGTCAAATCAAACATGAGTTAAGTGTTACCATTCACGAAATAAGCACTGGTTGCAAAAAACGTTAGATGGTGGACAAAACAATGTTACACATTTGATCAATGTGAGGTCGTGCATTGTATTGCACCAAGCGAAAGAAAATTTCAAAAAACTTCTGATAGTTCTTGAAGATGATCTGTTCCCATGATCTTCCGAATCACCTGTCAGAATTTCTATAAAATAATAAATAAGTTTTACTTAGAATTATTAATCTTATGTTACAAACCCAAAAGCCTAAAATTATTTTGGGCATACATTACACAATATTTTAAAAATAAAATCAGTCCTCTAGATAATTGTGTAGGTCCATACTAGTAACATTAACGTGAAATAGTACACCACTAAAGCTTCAGTTATAAATATTTAGTTCTATTGAATAATAAATTGTCAATATTCTACGAAGTGGTCCTAAGTTTTTGCCGTTTGCTGTGGTTAATTCTGTTATTATAGTAAACTGAGAAACTATAAAACTAGACTCTCTCTCTTTATTGTCGTCTCCAATTAAATAAACCAATCACTGTCACCATCAGCAGACATTTTGTTTTCCATCATGTTCTAACGTTAGAATTATATCAACTATTTCTTTCTAAAAACAAAAACAAAAATGAGTATTTGTAAAGAACCTGCATAAATACTCAGGTGTTAAGTCTTTTGCGCAAGCGCTGAGCTTTGTCCTTAACGGTTAAACTTTGAGTGAAAATAATAGCAAGAAATTCATGGTACATAAATAACAATGAAAAATAACATAAGAGCGCAGTCGTTACCTCATCTTCATTAAGTGCGGGCCCGCGTAGTTCTTAAATTCGAGAGTAGTTAACAAAGACCGTTAGTTTTTATACATTTTTTATTCCGCGATCAGTGAAATAAAAGAAAAGTTAATAATTATAAAAAGTAAAGTAAAATAAATGAAAATTAAAATGAAATTCGCTCGGTTTTTTTATCGTTATATTAAAAGAAAGATGTCATGTATACTAATAAATAAAATAAAAATTCAATTTGAACTATAAAATAAATTTCTCGCAGTGACAATGTATCAACAGAATAAGAATAGAAATTATAAGTAGGCCATTTGCAGGTTGGCTGAAGGATTCCGTACATTCATATTTGTTTGTCTTAAATGGTAAGTAATTTTTTATATTTTTATTTTACTGTTTAAAATATTGTTTTTTTCAAAAATTTAATTTAAAAAAATTAGTTTTTAGTACATACAAATATTTAACTTACATACATATGCGTTGTTGAAAATATTGTTTTAAATAAAAAGGAAACGATTTGAAATATCTCAAACACTTTATTATGGTCTTAAAGTATTCAAAACATTTATGAATGGAACACGACTTCACAATTTTCGATCCATACATTTCCGTCAAATGGGCCGATATTTTCCCTTCAATATTAGCTGTGGAGCTATTTAACGTTGTCGGCTTGTTGGCATAAACCAATGACTTAACATAGGCATAAAGTAATGAGTCTAGAGGCGCTAATTGACTGCTCCATTTCATGAGATAACACGGGCATACAACTTTTTTAATCATTTCTTACAATAAATCTGTAAATTATATTCTTATAACAAATACAGCACTCAATTTTTAACATGGAACTTATAGGAACGTTTATATGGCTAATTTCGCATTGGCAACAAATTGTGTCAAAAAATTTCGAACTAGAGATTTTAATCAAACATGATATTACGATGGTGAAGAAGTGGAACAAACTGGGTCCCCCAGACCAAAGCATTGGGTCGATTTTCTTTAAAATAGGACATTTAGCTTCTGAGCCAATTCGCGTTACGAGACTTTTTCCTTTTTTTTTTAATTTAAAAAAAATGCATTTCAAACACAAATTTGTTTAGTCAAAAAATTTGATTTTTTTCAAAAAAAAAACCGATAGATTTTTTTTTAATTTTCTCAATTTTTTTTTAATTTAGCTTCCCTCGAAATATTAAAAACTGTTTTTATTGCTACAGCATTGTATCCCACAGAATTTTTGTTTTGTTTTTAAGTTTTCTCAATAACTAATTAACCAATTTTAATATTTTTTATTTACATTATTCTATCTTCATAATATTTGATGATCAAAAATGTAATTTTTTATTTTTGATTGTTAAAAAAATATGAAACCTTTTTTTCGAATTTTGATATCTTCAACTTCAACTTTTTAACTAAAATTATCAAATACAAATTTTTAATTTTGAAGGTTTTTTTGAGAAATCTTATTTTGCATTAACATTTTTAAATTAAACAAAATATATGTTTTCAAACAGACTTTTTGGATTTATAAGCAAGTTCGAGCGACGCAGTCGTGTATTTTATTACAAGATAGAATTCTATCAAAGCTAAATTTTTGATTTTGCTCAAGATATTTATTTTAGTTTGTACTTCAGCAGATTATTTGAATTGAATTCACTGTTTTGCATCACAGGGTCGGATCGGTTGTCGTCACTGCTAAGGCATAACGCTAGCCGTGAAGGCTATTGACAATTATTCTGTGTTTCAAGTCAGTGAATTTTATTTCTAATTTAGACAGAGTATCAACTTCTCGTGAATTTGATGCTTTGTCTAATTCCATCCATTGTTACGGGCGATTTCAATGTACACAATTCTTCATGGCTTCAATATTCGGGCCAGACAACATCCGATGGTGTGTGTGCTGAAATCTTGGCTGAGTTGAACCACCAAACTCATCTGGTCAACGAGCCCACCCGAATATCGGACGTTGAAATTAGAGCATAAAACACTCTTGACGTGTTTCTTACCTCTGACCCTGATAAGTGCATTGAGAGTGTTCCATCTCCTCTAGGCACATTTGACCATTGTGTTATATCAGCAAATTTCTCGTGTAAAAACTCCAGTTAAAGAAAGAGCTCCTAAGTGAACCGTTTGGCAATACGAGAAAGCCAACTGGGACGGTCTCAATAAATACTTCAGGATCTTTAACTGGTCACTATGCTTCCTCGATAGTGACGTTGACGCCAGCGCTGATATGATCACAAGTATAATTCTCCTGGGAGTGAGAACTTTTATCTAGAACAGGGTTAAAGACATCAGACCTAAGGGAAACGCATGGTCTGATGCGAGCTGTAAAGAGGTTATTAGGGCCAAGGAAGTAAGTTTCCCTTGCTATAAAGGCAATCGTACTGAGGAAAGCCGGAAAAGTTTAAACAAGTCAGAAAGGCCTGCAACACCCATATTCGACGGATCAAACTTTTACATGACCAAAAGTTACGGCAAAAAATACAAAGTAACAAAGGCAGTCAAATTTTTGTTCATTTGTAAAAAACATGAGGAATTCTTGCTCTTCATTCTTCCTACACTCGTTGTCCATGACACTCCTTTTGTAAGCTCTTTAGAGAAAGCTAATCTCTTTGCTAGGCAGTTCGCTGCCAAATCTACGCTGAAAGTGATGTTTTGACTTCGCCTATACTTGAGCGAGTAAGTGATTCTTTGGGACCAATCTTTTTTTGCACTCGTACTGTTGCAAGAGATCTTATAGATTTAAACACACATAAATCCGCTGGTCCGGACGGTATCTCCGCTTTTGTTCTTCATCGCTGGCAAAACCACTGCGTAAGCTTTTTCATCTGTCCTTCTCCTCAGGTCTCGTTCCGAAAGGATGGAAAACTGCATTTATCAAGCCCATTCCCAAAAAAGTCAAATCTTCCTCACCCTCTAGTTACCGACCGATTGCACTTACGTCCCGTTTTTCCAAGGTCATGGAAACGCTGATTAAATATCGGCTCGAGAAATATCTCGAAGATCGAAAGCTTCTTAATGACCGACAGTACGGCTCTCACCGAACAGTGGAACAAATCTTTGCATCGTTTTGGAGAAAGTAAGATTATTGCACCTATACATATTTCAAGAGCAGTTGTTAGGGTTTCGAATCCGGGTCTCTTATGGAAAATGCGTGCTTTCCGTTTGCATAAATCCCTGCTTCATTGGATTAGTAATTACCTTTCGGATCGTTCAATACAAATAGTATTGGATGGATTCAAGTCTGAAAACAATACAATAAATGCTGGTGTGCCCCAGGGCTCTGTTCAATCTCCAACACTCTTTCTCATTTTTATTAATGATCTCCTGTCTGAAACATCTTATACAATATATTGTTTCCCTGTCGATAGTACTCTTATCTTTCCATGTTCGTTTTCAGAATCATATCCCTCTTCTTCGGATGTGAAACTGTAATGACAAAATATGATAAGCTCATTAAATTTTGACCTAAACGTATTAAACGTAGAGCATTTAAATTGATAGCTGATAATATCATCCTAAGTTCATTTACTTCCCTTGAACATTGTCGTAAGGTTTCTTGTCTGACCCTTTTTTAATGTTATTTTAACGGTTTATGCTCTAGTTCAACCCTAATACTTGTGCTTCGTGCACATCAGTATACCCTTGAGCCCAACTTCGGCCGTAGTGTCAAATACAGAGATTTGTACTTTAGCCGTACTTCGCGAATGTCGAATTCTTTACCACACTCTGTTTTTCCTTGTCCTTGCAATTATCAGGAATTCAAAACCAATGTGCACCGACATCTCCTTTTAAACCCTCTCTCCTCTTCCTAGTGCTCACACTGTGCCTTTGCATAATAAGGATAGTAGGTCCCCTTTGGATATGAAGTTAATTTATGTCGCAAGTAAAAATTCACAAATTGATACAAAATAAGCACAAATCACTCGTTCAATTTTTCAAAATAATTTTATATATATGTTTATATATAAAATAAAAACATGAAAAATAATAATAAATTGATACAAATTTTGACTATCTTAATAGAAAACAGGTAAAACTTAAATTTTGTATTTTTCATAAATTATAATTTGCCTTAATGTAATAATTTTAAGGGCACCAATGTTAAGTTATTAGTGTGAGTTTTTTTGTTTCAAAATTATTGTTTAAAATCTCAATTGCATTCGAACAACTTTAAAAATACTCGAAGTTCAGATTTGTTTCTCATTTTGTTTCAAAGCTTGTTTTCTAAATATCTTCTTTATATATCCCAAGGTGCTTTGAAACAATTATTGTAGCCTTCCTGTATTATACAATATATACTACCTATACAATCATATAACCTTCTTTCATTAAAATACATCAAGTTTTAGTAACATATCATTCCAAAACCCAAAATAATTCCTCTTGAAAACGGAAATAAAGAAATACAAAAAAAAAGGAATTGAAAATCTTCCAATCCACACCTTTTGATATGGGGATTTTTTTTGCAAACCCTCTTCAGTCCATAGGACTTACAACTTTTTATACGCACACATAATTTACGACCTTAACCTCGAACAAATTTTAGGCACATTCGCCAATTACATGTGTCGAGACATAATTTTTCCATTTTCCAATTCGTCTATCCACATTTTTGTAGTCCTTTTTAACGAAACAAAGTATCGCAGCCTTAAAAGGGAGTTTCAAGTAATTTTTTTTATTATAAATCTGTCTCAAGTGAAGGAAAATCTTCGCGCCACTTAGACAGATTGTCTTAATTATGTTTATGCTGTTGAAATTCAAGTTTAAGTGTGTGAATTTGATTGAAGTATTTTACTTCACGACGACGACAATGTCGTTTCTGGTGAGGCGTGGCGGATGTTGTGACGACGCACAAAAGGATGCGGGCATTTCAATGTAACATCGATCTACTCGTACCCTTATTTATTGTTGTTTTCGAAACAATGAAAATTACAGGTAAAAGGTCTTACGAGAATAAATGATTAAGGTTTTCATTTTTTTATTTTCATATTAAGCTGAAAATTATGTCAATTCAAGAGTTGAAAACCTTATTCCTTGTATAGAACTCCCGTAGGTATTAACGTTTCATTACATATTTGATTTGTCTCCAAGATCATAGAGATATACGAAATATCTGTTAGGAATTAATGGTTACACAACAATATGAAGAAGAAAAGGCTTAAATTTTAAGTTACCCCTGCGGAAAGACCGATATCAAAAACAAAATGACAAGCTTATGGTGTTTTGCCAAGTTGTTGACAAAAGGAATACTCTCTTGAGGTTAAGCCTTTTAATTTTTTTTTGCTGTTGTGCTAAGTTTTATTTATTTGGGAAGGAAAGTATTTTAACTTAAGTAGGTTTTCAAGTTCCAATCTTAAGAGTATATCTTTTGTGGGGATAAACTAATGTTTTTGTTGGTCATTTCATTTTATCCTTTTAATACCCACATAAAACTTAAACAGCAAAATATAAATAAATCGGAATTGTTATTATGGTTTCAAATATATGTAGGTGCCTAAGAACTTAAGTCTCATTGTCACATTGTTTAAGACAAGAAGCTTTGATTTTAATTAAACTTATCTATTATCTTTAGTACTTTCGTTATGAATTATAATATAGACATTTGTCATTTCATATAAATTATTGGGGTGCATTTAAAAACATTTAGATATGTATTTGTTTAAAAAATTGTCTGTTGTTGACATTCTGAACGATTTAATTCCGTTTTTTTAACTCCTTTTTCCTTATTTTTATTTTCCAAACAAATACATTGACATTTCGATAAGTGGAAGAAATAGGAAATGTATTGTTTCTATACAAACTATTGTTGATATAGAAATCTTTTATATGTTTTTTTCTAAAGAAAACTTTCAATTGCAGAAACATAATTTCAAGTTGAAATGAAAAATTCAATTTATCTCATTTATTGAAACATTAATATTGACGTTTAATGTCTGAGAATTCAAGAGTTGAGAGAATATGAAAAGGTCTTAAGTGACATGAAATGATTAATATATATTTTCAAATAAAATTCTTCATATTTATATCATATTGCACCTTGGGTCTGTTTTATGCACCTCTTTGTCTGCATACGAATATTTTATTCAACTTGTGTAAAAAATGTCTCTTCAGACCTTCACTCTCGTAAGGTTCTTTTAAGTCTGTGAAAGTTGTATCTCTATTGATTTGAATAAGAATGATTGGAATTTAAAAATACGTCATTTTTTATAAAGAAAAGAAAATATGTGAGTCAGAAAATATTCAACTATTTACTTTTTTTCTTAAGAAATTAGTAAAATTCCATGTGCATCCTTATGTTTTATATTTAAAATAAGACAGAATACATTTGCAGTCATCAGTTTTATTTGCTCTCAGGATATTCTGTTCAAAAATCAATGTTAACAAATTTTTAGCATTATTTTGTGACCGTTTTTTTTTGTTGTTTTGCTCAAAAATATCAATTTTCGATCTTCGAATGCTGAGAAGTTGAGAATGAGAAAGCATGCCGCTGTCAAGAAATTTCCTTCTGTACGTTTTGAATACTGGCAGGTTCCAATAAAGTGCATGGTATTTTCCGATTCATCCATATAACATAATCTACATATTCCATCTGTATCTCCTTGGAAGGTTCTTCCATTGATATTAAAGATCCCGCAGTGAGCTGTAAAAATTATTGAAATCATATCACGTGAATTGAAGTCATCAAAGTAGTTCGGTATGCCAGAGTACATCAAGTTGCAATAATCATCGTGAAATTGAGACTGTGTCGCACTTACTGTGAATTCAGTCCAGTATTTTTCTTTGTAAGATAATCTTATGTAAGCTGGGCCATTCAAGTAGATTCATGTCAGAAGAAAAATCCAACGAACTTTCATGGCAAAGATCCAACCATTCCTTAGCCCAGATGATTTTCTTGTTTATAAAAGCTTTCGATAAAATGTTGGTAAATCTATTATTAGGAAGATTTAGATTTCGTTCATTTAAAGTAAAGTGTTTTTTAACTGAAATTTTTGTGTTTTTTAAGCGGATCGATGAATACGGCTTTAACATCGTTTCCATTTGAAAGCTCACAAACATACGACGAATGCTGTTGGTTAGAAGGTCCGATTTTTTAGCATTATTGATAGTAATAGCGACTTCAAGTGTGGTGTTACAAACTTGCTGAAATTGTTTTTTTGCTTCTTGTACAGTCTTAGCATTTAAACATCTGACAATTATATTCTGCCGTTTGTTGTACTTCTCGGCCTCTTCCAATCTTCTTTCGAATCTAGATTCACCTTTTCTATTTCCTCTTTCAATACGTTGTTTTCCTCTTCAAGTTCTGCTATACGCATAATAATACCACTTATACAATTCTTTGTGGCAATATCTTTAAGTTTTTCATCTAAAAGTGCATCCATTTTTGAAATAATTGAATTCATTAATAATTCGCTTGCCATATTGGTATTGGTGGATAAAACTTTATTATCGTTAACGCAACCGTTGTACTCATTGCGTCCATTTCACGGTAGAGGTGGTGGCCTTTCACAGACGACTCTTCAACGTTTCGCCAAATTTGAGACGACCGGTCCAGTGAAAGTGTACAGCAGAGCCGGAGGTAGTGTTTTGTTCGTCGTGCACAAGAACTCGGCCTTTAGCAGACTTCATTTTGACGACACTAACCCACGCAAGGTGCACCTGGTGATAGTGCATCCTTATGTGGATTTTGGGCCGGCGGCGGTGCGGCGGCGGCGTAACTGGTTGGTACTTCATTGAAAACAAAGTTAGTGAGGCTGTCACCGTCAATTTCGAGCGATGCATAACGATGATAACTAATTTCTCATGGCCCTAATTGCACTATTTGGATCTAGACGAAATGTGGTTCCAGCAGGTCCGCTACGTGCCACACAGCAAAGGCCACGACAACTACACACAACATCTACCCGCCTTTATACCTTATAGATGATGGTATCAAAATATGCTGAAAATATATTTAAATGGTAGTTTTTTTTTTTAATAACGGTTTATCCATTTTGCAGTTTCAAAAGAATACAGCTGGAATTCGACATCTGTCAAACTAAGTTGTCAAACCAATTTGTTTCTCTTGAAAGTCTGACATTTATGAAAATTGATTGTTCAACTATCGTACAACGCAAAAAATTTGTCAAAACCTACAGCAAAAATGGTAACTCTGCCACTGCTACATATCGTGCTTCAAGGGGAGATTATAGCTTACATAATAGTCCAATAACTCAAGCAAGTTCTGAATAAATTTGAAGAAACTGAATTCGTTACAGATAGTAACCTTATTAAATAGCCTTATTAAATTCTGTAATTGTAAATTATCGTTTTGCTCGTAAATATTACTGCTGTAAGTAAAAAGGTTGCTTTAGACCCGAATGTGTCGATTCCGCGTGGTTCTCAGGAATTTAGACTATCTTACGGTACATTAAGGCCTTTTTGCATTTGGGTCTACACCTGAATCCATACAAAGTCCACATCACGCAAAAACTGAAGCAAGCTGACCCTTCACAACGTCTCGTAGAGCACATTTCTCACTCAGTGGGTATGTTTTTAAACAAAACTGTCGTATTTACATCCACAAAAAGTCATTGTTTGGTGCTCTGTTTGGTCCAAAGGTGTGATTGGACCTTACTTCTTCGAAAACGACGATGGAAATTGACTGTCACCGTATGATAACTGATCTTGTTTTTACCTGCTATAGTACCCGTGCCATGATGGTTAGTGCGTTGGACTATCATGCCAGAGGTCTTGGGTTCGATCCCTGCCTATGTCATCTAAAGTTTTTTCACGGGTACTGCCCAATTCTCCAAGAGTAATTCTTTTCATGAAAAGTGCTTTCTCAAATTTACTGATTATGCAGATGAACCATCAAGTCGTGGGTACTAAAAAACCAATATTCGTGAAGTTATGGCTGAGATACCGGCCAATATATGTCAAAAAGTGGTCGAAAATTACCTCAAAAGACTCGATGATTGCAACAATTTGCGTAGTGATCAATTAAATGACGTTCATGAAATATCATGAACAAAAATATTGTAAATGTTTTTTATTAACGTGTGAAATGAAAATGAAACCACAAAATTGATAATCATTTACTTACAAAATATGCATTTTATTGCTGGAAATAGACCTTAAAAATAGCTTGTTATTGAAAATATGTCGGAGTGAGGAAATTGACTATAATTTAATTTTGGTAATACAAAAACAGAAAAATATCATGTATAGCTTAGCTATAAGAATTAATATTATATTTACTTCCGAATAATTTCATTTTGAAAATTCACGTTTAAGGCAACTAGTAAATTTTTAAATAAAATTCAACTTACATTCATTCTTAAACAATTGGTGTACATTTTCTTTCTACTTAAATATCATAAGAATAAACAACGATATTGAATTCCGGTAATTTAAAAAAAAAGTTGTACTAAAAATATACACTTGCTTAAATATTAAAAACATTCAAAGTAATTATGTTAAAAAAGAACTTACATAGAAGTTGTTACTCCAAAAAAGAGCCTCGAAATTTATGAAATTAAAAATTATTCAATACCGCCCTTAAAGAGTTTTCCACAATTATGATGCCCACACAAAAAGGACACACGATTTCTATTTTGGCTCATAATATCAAAGACGTCCTATAATTTCTCCTTATCTTTCTTTCCATCTTATCCAACGATGTTAAACAAAGCGATTCATTTCAAAACAACATAATATACCTAACATCACTAATAGAATAATGTTCTCCAACACAATACTCCACTAATTCATTAATGGCTATAACTACCCGTCCTGAATCTATTTGTGTGTGTTCTTTAATCCAATAAAGAAATATCATATCACATTATGCCATTAGTTGACACAACATAATGTAGTACATGTAGTATAATCAACAGGATCTGAATTATCCAAAAATATGTATCCCCCCAAACACATTATCTGAATCTTAATTATTAAGGTTCCCATTTCCGGGATATATGTGAAGAGGGGCAAACATTTATAATTTTGTTAGAAGATTTCTCACTCTTTTGTCCTTATAAATGTATTTTTACAGTTAACATAGTATCGCTAACATATAAAATATAGGATGATGGAAAAATTCAAAATTAAAGATTGCCCAGAGATTCATTAACGTTGTTAGAAAAATCCTCTTGGGATCCATTATTTACATATGGATGTGTGTAAAGGTAGAGTAAATAAAATTCCTCCTTACCTTGATGACAGTGAGAGAGGTTATCTTCAGATATAAACAATATAATTACATCCAATATATATTGATATAGGAAAATATAGTAGATATCTCTTAAGCTCCATAGAAACTAAAGTTGTTATATCTCGTATACCTTTTCCATGCATAAGTTTTATTTAGATTAATGATCCCTAATAAAGTATAATTAGGAACCTTAATTTAGAACATGAGAATATATATTGTTAATTTCCGCTCAATTTCTTTGATATATTAACAAAACTATATTGGCATCTATAGTAACAGAGGTATTTGGCAGTAAGCACCCAACGATAATTCCAAAATTAAGTTTGTTTACCTTGAACAAAAAATAGAGATTCATTAAACCAGAAAGACAGGGATTTGTAGCTTAATACTCGTATTTAACACCCCATAGGTTTTTTTGTCTTCGTTCTAAAGAACACAAAATTGTCATCCATTACACCCATGCCTTGTTTGGGAAAAGAAGCTGCATCTTAACAAATTTTATTGCCACTTAAAGTTCGTTTATATCTTTTTCCCATTACCTAGACAAAAAAAATATAGACGACTTTAGTATCTCAACCTGTACCTGCACCATGTACCTGTTTTGTATCTGCCAACGCTTTAGTTTTTCATTCTGTAATAATTAAGGACTTTATCTACATCTGGACATCCTGGAAAATTAAATAAAGTAGACAACGCTGTTTTTACAGTAACTTTCTGAACCGGATGTTAGCCATATTTTTGTTTTCCTTATACAAATAAATTTAAGTGTTAAATAAATTTTCTTTTGTTTCCGTTGGCTTTTGTTGTATACTTTCTGTTAAAACTAAGTAAGATCTGGAGTTTAAGATTTTTTTTTTAAATTTAGCAATTTAATAGAACTCATTGAAATTCTACATAGATATGGCACATGTATCATCGGATGAACTGCGAATACGATCTTAAATCTTAGGACTGATAAGAAAAGCTGTTTCCATTTTACTTATTAGTATCCTCCTGTATCTGATGTTCATTTTATTTAAAGTCCGCCCAAGTACATACAAAGAAAATGAACAACTGAGTGAAACAAACTTGCACATGTATCCAACTTGTTTTAAAGATTAAAACAAAATTTAGATTTCAAATTATTTAAATCGGTTCATTAGTGCATTACAAAATTTAAAACAAATAAGCTGTTCTATGGGGGTACCCTTCTAGAGGATGATATACATTTATTTTAATTAATTAAAAACAAACGTGTTTGAGAAAATGTCATACAAATTTATCGACCTTTTTTCGAGAAAATTCGAATTTTAGATTTCTGACCAAAACATTTTAATTGGAAGTACTAATTTGTCTTCTAAAAAAAATGTAAAAAGTGCCTAGCGCGAATCTGTATAAGGCCTTAATTGACAAGTTTGAAGTCAAATCACCATATAGCTTAAGCTGTTGGGGAGAGAACAGGAACACGAACGGCTTTTATTGCAAGGTGCAGCTTCGTATACATCAGGGCCCAAACTACCAATACCTGATAACGTGCCATAACTTTCGCGATTTTGAAGATTTCTATATGTTGAAAACATAGGAAATTTATGAACACAAACAATTATCTCTCTTCGTGCTTTCAAACATCTTTCAAAAACATATTTCTAACTTCCCATAGGAATTGTTATTGTTATTGGAACGATTTGTCGAATTGAAAATGTTGACATTTCTCAACGGTTCAAGGTCCCTAGAGTCCGTACGTCTGTATGTTAGCCACGTTGTTCGTCGTCCATAGCTCAAGATGCAAAATAGATATCAACTCCAAATAAATTTTATTGTACGCAGAAAGATGCAAAAAGGACTCTCAAAAAAAATTGGGTGAAGGTTTTTTTACCATCTGTCAGTTTTGACATCTGCCACTTTTGATATCTGACATTTTTGACACCTGCCACTTTTGACATCTGCCACTTTTGACATCTGCTACTTTTGACATCTGCCACTTTTGACATCTGTCACATTTGAGCTACTGAGTGTGAGTGACAGTGGTTTGGTTTGTTTGATTTCAGAAATATAAACTGAAATCAAACAAATAAATTACCAAACCACCAAATAAATAAATAAATAAATAAATAAATTAATAAATAAATAAATAAATAAATAAATTAATAAATAAATTAATTAATTAATAAAATAAATACATTTTTGAACTTTAAAAAGAAAATATTCTCATATTAAAAAATAAATTATTTGAATTTTAGAATTTCCAAAAGCTCAAATAATATTTTAAAATAAGATCATATTCCCCTTTATCTATTTCCATTTCTTCGCTCTCAGTTTTTTTCTTTAAGCTAATTTTGCTCACATTTTTTAAAAAGTTTCTTAAAAGGTATGAAATCATTTTTATTTTTAACTTCAAATTTAACGTTCTCACTCCCGAAACTTTTTGGCAATGTAATTTTTGAGGATCGAGGTTATATTTATAGACAAATATGAACTTCAAGGCTTACTATGATTTTCATTTTTAAAATAATGGACAGTGGATTCAGCAAAGTGTTTTTAAAACTTTGAGCATATGCCACTTTGCAAATCTGTCGCTTTTGACATGTGTCACTTTTTACACCTGTCACTTTCGATATCTGTCCTTTTGACATCTGTCAATTTTGACTTCTGCCACTTTTGACATCTGTCAGTTTTGACATCTGACACTTTTGATATCTGACATTTTTGACACCTGCCACTTTTGACATCTGCCACTTTTGACATCTGCTACTTTTGACATCTGCCACTTTTGACATCTGTCACATTTGAGCTACTGAGTGTGAGTGACAGTGGTTTGGTAATTTATTTGTTTGATTTCAGAAATATAAACTGAAATCAAACAAATAAATTACCAAACCACCAAATAAATAAATTAATAAATAAATAAATAAATTAATAAATAAATAAATAAATAAATAAATAAATAAATAAGTTAATAAGTTAATAAGTTAGTAAATAAATAAATAAATAAATAAATTAATAAATAAATTAATTAATTAATAAAATAAATACATTTTTGAACTTTAAAAAGAAAATATTCTCATATTAAAAAAATAAATTATTTGAATTTTAGAATTTCCAAAAGCTCAAATAATATTTTAAAATAAGATCATATTCCCCTTTATCTATTTCCATTTCTTCGCTCTCAGTTTTTTTCTTTAAGCTAATTTTGCTCACATTTTTTAAAAAGTTTCTTAAAAGGTATGAAATCATTTTTATTTTTAACTTCAAATTTAACGTTCTCACTCCCGAAACTTTTTGGCAATGAAATTTTTGAGGATCGAGGTTATATTTATAGACAAATATGAACTTCAAGGCTTACTATGATTTTCATTTTTAAAATAATGGACAGTGGATTCAGCAAAGTGTTTTTAAAACTTTAAGCATATGCCACTTTGCAAATCTGTCGCTTTTGACATGTGTCACTTTTTACACCTGTCACTTTCGATATCTGTCCTTTTGACATCTGTCAATTTTGACATCTGTCACTTTTGACATCTGTCAGTTTTGACATCTGACACTTTTGACATCTACAACTTTTGACATCTGTCTTTTTTGACATCTGTCACTTTTGACATCTGTCAGTTTTGACATCTGTCAGTTTTGACATCTGTCAGTTTTGACATCTGACACTTTTGACATCTACAACTTTTGACATCTGTCTTTTTTGACATCTGTCACTTTTGACATCTGTCTCTTTTGACATCTGCCACTTTTGATATCTGACATTTTTGACACCTGCCACTTTTGACATCTGCCACTTTTGACATCTGCTACTTTTGACTTCTGCCACTTTTGACATCTGTCACATTTGAGCTACTGAGTGTGAGTGACAGTGGTTTGGTAATTTATTTGTTTGATTTCAGAAATATAAACTGAAATCAAACAAATAAATTACCAAACCACCAAATAAATAAATAAATAAATAAATAAATTAATAAATAAATAAATAAATAAGTTAGTAAATAAATAAATAAATTATTTAATTAATAAAATAAATACATTTTTGATCTTTAAAAAGAAAATATTCTCATATTAAAAAATAAATTATTTGAATTTTAGAATTTCCAAAAGCTCAAATAATATTTTAAAATAAGATCATATTCCCCTTTATCTATTTCCATTTCTTCGCTCTCAGTTTTTTTCTTTAAGCTAATTTTGCTCACATTTTTTAAAAAGTTTCTTAAAAGGTATGAAATCATTTTTATTTTTAACTTCAAATTTAACGTTCTCACTCCCGAAACTTTTTGGCAATGAAATTTTTGAGGATCGAGGTTATATTTAGGCATTTCCACAGAATCTTTCATTTTCAACAATTAAATTTTTTTTTTTTTTATTTTGAGGCACATCTATAAAGAAACATTTTCTTGATTGTTTATCATCTAAATAACAAGAAAATACTTGCGTGATTCATTTTGAAACATCGTTAATAAATATCTTCTGTTCTGTGCAGTGCAGTGGATATGTGTTCATTCAATGAAAAACGGTCATTTCATAAAAAAAATTGATTTTGTACTGTCGTACAAACTTTTAAATTTAAAAAATTCGATCAACGGCTTTTTTTTACTATTGATCATTCTTAAAATTATCATTCACAATCATTTATTTTTCTATAAGATCTTATCGATAGGTGTGCCGCTAAAAAAATCACATATTCTATACCAATCACGTTTTCAATTTTAAACTTTAAAATGCCATTATTTATTTTTAAATAGAGGCACATGATCCAATTAAATTTTAATTAATTTATTGATGGATAGAAAATAATTTAAGCCTATAAAATATTACCAGAATCGATCGTTGAGAAAGTTATATAGAGAAAAAGATCAGATTTTAATATTGGTAAAAACGGAGGTACTCTAATTTAATGGCTTTGTACTATTTTTTAAATGGTAGCACACCTTTCTTTCGAGGTTTTTCTATCAGTGTATATTATAAATAATTATAAATTAATGATGTTAAGTTGTTTCAAAGGTCGTTGAAATGTTTTTTCTTTATAAAACTTAATAAATTTGTATCTGGTACGCTTGAAATGTGCCATATTTAAGCCTATTTTTTATTAATTTGAATTAAAAAATTTAATCCAATCAAGTCAAAAGCAGGTTATATAATTGAAATAAGTCATGATACGAAAATTTATTCATTTAGAAAGTGCCAATTTCATTTCTAAGGCTCAATATACTGTGGTAACATGAAAGTTAAAAATACTGTGGAAATGCCCATTTATAGACAAATATGAACTTCAAGGCTTACTATGATTTTCATTTTTAAAATAATGGACAGTGGATTCGGCAAAGTGTTTTTAAAACTTTAAGCATATGCCACTTTGCAAATCTGTCGCTTTTGACATGTGTCACTTTTTACACCTGTCACTTTCGATATCTGTCCTTTTGACATCTGTCAATTTTGACATCTGTCACTTTTGATATCTGTCAGTTTTGACATCTGACACTTTTGACATCTACAACTTTTGACATCTGTCTTTTTTGACATCTGTCACTTTTGACATCTGTCAGTTTTGACATCTGACACTTTTGACATCTGCCACTTTTGATATCTGACATTTTTGACAACTGCCACTTTTGACATCTGCCACTTTTGACATCTGCTACTTTTGACTTCTGCCACTTTTGACATCTGTCACATTTGAGCTACTGAGTGTGAGTGACAGTGGTTTGTTAATTTATTTGTTTGATTTCAGAAATATAAACTGAAATCAAACAAATAAATTACCAAACCACCAAATAAATAAATAAATAAATTAATAAATAAATAAATAAATAAATAAGTTAGTAAATAAATAAATAAATTAATAAAATAAATACATTTTTGAACTTTAAAAAGAAAATATTCTCATATTAAAAAATAAATTATTTGAATTTTAGAATTTCCAAAAGCTCAAATAATATTTTAAAATAAGATCATATTCCCCTTTATCTATTTCCATTTCTTCGCTCTCAGTTTTTTTCTTTAAGCTAATTTTGCTCACATTTTTTAAAAAGTTTCTTAAAAGGTATGAAATCATTTTTATTTTTAACTTCAAATTTAACGTTCTCACTCCCGAAACTTTTTGGCAATGAAATTTTTGAGGATCGAGGTTATATTTATAGACAAATATGAACTTCAAGGCTTACTATGATTTTCATTTTTAAAATAATGGACAGTGGATTCAGCAAAGTGTTTTTAAAACTTTAAGCATATGCCACTTTGCAAATCTGTCGCTTTTGACATGTGTCACTTTTTACACCTGTCACTTTCGATATCTGTCCTTTTGACATCTGTCAATTTTGACATCTGTAACTTTTGACATCTGTCGGTTTTGACATCATACACTTTTGACACCTACAACTTTTGACATCTGTCAGTTTTGACATCTTACACTTTTGACATCTACAACTTTTGACATCTGTCTTTTTTGACATCTGTAACTTTTGACATCTGTCACTTTTGGCATCTTGTTTTATAGGCTAAATTAAATTGCTATTAATAAATTAAGATACTTTAAATGGTGTACCTAGTATTCATAAGGTTGATGCTAAATTATTTTATTTCTACAGGGTCAGTCAAAAGTGACTTCGTGATTTAAACAAAGTGATGCATTTGCAATGAGCACCAAGCTTCATGCTCACAGAGCCATTTGGTCGTGTTCAGAAATTAAATTAGGGCATCTCGCAAAGTTTATCAAGATCTTTAATGAATGCACTTCCGAAGCTTAACAATAACATTCTAGAACAGACCGGGGGAGGACATTACAGAGAAAATGAATTACTTTCATGTTGAACTCCGGCATTGAGTTTCTTAGGGATACTCAACCTTGCTGAATCCTCTTCTCCCGACATTGTTGGACCAGTATAGAGGATGTTGTGACCGAATTGATTCCCATAACATCCGCCTATATGTCAGTACAGATAGCGGTGTTTTTGTTTTGGTTTGAAATTGATTTAAGTATTTTGCATGCTTTTTTAAATGCTAGTAATTCCGCTTGACTTAGACATTTAAAAACTCAGAGAAGATTCCCGACCCAACACTCCATTTTTAACCCGTCGCGTCATGAAAAATAGTGGTATCGAAGTCTTTCGTAACTATACCATCCCCCTAATCCAAAATTAAAATCTTTACTGAGTTCTTATTAAGTCGTTGTCTATCTCAAAAATATCCGCTGAAATAAGTCCGTGTTGTCATGTCATACCAAAAAACAATAAAGTTGGGAAAAATTGATTTTCGACTAAAATATCTCCCCATGAATTTGAGATATTGGCTTAAAATTAATTTAAGGTTATAAGAAATATTGCTTTTAGCATTCAGTAAAATTTTAAGAAAAATTAAATTAATTTTACAAAAACTAAAAACCTAAAAAAAAACTTGGTAAAAATGTACTTTCGACTCAAATACCCTTTCAAAATTTAAAAATATTGGCTTCAAACTATTTTTATCTCACAGAAAATATTGGTTTTGATATCCAGTAATCTATTTATAAAAAGCTTACAGTCATTTTTTTTTTCATACAAAATTCAAATCTACAAAAAACATTACTTAAAATTGGTAGGAATCGGTTTTCGACTCTCGTTAACTAAAATACATTTTGAAATTTCATCCTAGGTAAACATTTTAAAATTGTTTAGAAGAATTCAACTGACAACTTTTTTAACAAAGCACAAAAACCTACAAATTTTTTACGCAAATCGACAGACGTGATTGGAAGTTATCAGTGTTGGTCTTCCCCAGCCTCTTTTTTCATATTCATTTCCGACCATATGCAGAAACCTTATAACTTTTAAAAAGAAAATTATTTGTATGCTCTTTGGAACTTTTTGTTTGTTTTAACGTTTTTTAACTTCCCATAGGAAGTTATTGTAATGGGTCCGATTTGTCAAATTGAAAATTTTGACATTTCTCGACGTTTTAAGGTCCCTAGAGTCATACGTTCGCGACGTTTTTTTCGTTTCCCATTGTTCAAGAACCAGTAGAGATATTAACTTAAAATACATTTTTTTGTACAGATAATAATGCAGAAAAATTCAAAAAGGACTCTCAAGAAAATTGAGTGGATGGTTTTTTTTACCATAGCAGTTTTTTTTTAAAAAAGTGGAAATTTTGGTTAACCCTAAGCTTGAAATAAATTTTATATTATATATTGTAACGTGATACCAAATAAGTATATTTTTGTAAAAAAATAAAGCTCTTTTTTATAAATCAAAAAAAAAAACGAAAAAAACTTTGTCACTTCGAAAATTTTATCAATAAAAAATTATTGTTACTCCAAAACAATTTTGTGCAACGAAATTTAAACGGGATCATGACAAAATCTAGAATGCCAAAAATCTCGAATGCCGAAAATCTCGAAAATAAAAAAATTATCTAGAATGCAAAAATCTCGAATCCACAAAGATCCAGAATTAACAAAAATCTAGAAAGACTCTATCTAGAAAAAAAAGTTATTCAGAATGTATGTTTGAATTTTTGAGACAATGTTTAAAATTCAAACATACATTCTGGATAACTTTCTTCTTTTGCATTCGAGATTGTTTTGTTGTAGATTTTGGCATTTCGAGATTTTATTTTCTAGATTTTTTTTTTCGAGATTTTTTCCATTCTCGATTTTTGTTTTCGAGATTTTCAAATTCGAGATTTTTACTTTCTAGCTAATTAATTTCAAGATATCGTGGTAGACCCAATTTTAACATTTGATACTTCCTATGGGAAGTTAAAAAGGTGAGAATTTGGTAAACCGTAAACATCTCACGAACCAATAATTTAAATTTTGTATTGTAACGCGGTACCAAATAAATATATATTTTTGGAAAAAAAATTTAACTAACTTTTTTTTATAAATCAAAAAAAAAAAAACTGAAAAAAAGTTAAGCGGTACAATTTTGGGAAAATCGAATTCACAGTTTAAAAAAAAAACCTTAAAAAAACATTACTCAAAGATGGAAAACATTGATTTTCGACTCAAATATCTTTTAAAAATTTGAGATTATGGCTTCCAACTACGTTGACAAAAATCGAATAGACAGTTTTTTTTAACAAAAAAAAAAATAAACAAAATTCATAAAAGTTCGTAAAATTGATTTTCGACTCAAATATCTTTTCAAAAGATCGAGATTGTGGCTTCAAATTAACTTTATTTTCAAAAAAGATATTGTTTTCAACATTTAGTAAAATTTTTAGGAAAATCGAACTGACAGTTTTCTTACAAAAAAATACAAACAAAAAAATCGTTACTAAAAGTTCGACTCAAATATCTTTTAAATAATTTGATATTATGGCTTTTTTATATAAAAAAAATTGATTTTCGGTTCTCGATATCGAAGATATATTTGCTTATATTAGAACTAAAAACTTTTAAGAAATGCTACTAAAATTGGTAAAAACTGGTTTTCGACTAAAAATCTATTTAACAAAACTAGATTTTCAAACTACACTATTTCTTTATATTCAAAATATTGTTGGTAATTTTTAAATTTTTAAGAATAATGCAACTGACACCTTTTTATTACAAAAAAACACGAAAACCTGCAAACTTTTAAGCAATATAAATCGACAGATAGGATTGGGAAGTTATCAGTGAGTGTCGTATCCCGGCCTCTTTTTATATTTGGTTTGTTGAGTTGATAAGACCATTCAATAAGAAAAACAAAAATAAGGGAAAGTAATGTAAAAAAGTTTAAGAAATTGATTGTTTGCCTTGTTTCCAAATTTTTAATTTGAAAAAAATGTTGACTTAAAATGTCTTAGACAGAAAATAATTGTCGTTAAGATTTGACATTTTAAACAACTTTACTTACTTACTTACTTAAGGTGGCGCTACAGTCCGGGCGGACCTGGGCCTCAACTAACATGCGTCTCCAGCCAGCTCGGTCTCTAGCTAGCTGTCTCCAGTTTCGCACTCCAAGTTGGTTGAGGTCCTCTCCAACCTGGGTGCGCCACCTAAGTCGCGGTCTTCCTCTACTACGCCGTCCCTTGGGATTGGATAAGAAGACCTTATAGGCTGGACCGTTGATGCCCATCCGCTCTACATGACCTAGCCATCTAAGCCGTTGGACTTTAATTCTTCTAACTAGGTCAGTGTCCAGCCCGTACAGTTCGTTGTTATATCTTCTCCTCCATTCTCCATCTATGCGTACGGGACCAAAAATCACATGAAGAATTTTTCTCTCGAAGCATCCTAAGACGCTCTCATCTTTCTTTGACAGGGTCCAGGCCTCAGCGCCATAAATGAGAACCGGGATGATGAGTGTCTTATAGATGGTGATTTTACATGCTCGAGAGAGGACTTTACTTCCCAATTGCCTTCTAAGTCCAAAGAAGCAGCGATTTGCAAGAGTTATTCTTCGTTTGATTTCAGCGCTGGTGTGGTTGTCTGTATTAATAGCGGTACCTAGGTAGACAAAGTCCTTAACTACTTCAAAGTTATAGCTGTCCATGGTGACGTTTTGTCCAAGACGTCGTCGTTCAGTGTCCTTTTTTGATGATAGCATATACTTGGTCTTGCCCTCATTAACCACTAAACCCATCTTCTTCGCTTCCGTCGCAATACTCAAAAACGCTCCACTGACATCACGCTTTGATCTTCCAATTATGTTAATATAATCTGCGTATCCGAGTAATTGGATGGACCTTTAGAAGATTGTGCCTCTAGTGTTAACGATTGAGTTTTGCACAACGATGTTGAAGAAGTCGCATGACAGTGCATCGACTTGTCTAAAACCTTTTTTGACGTCAAATGCATCGGTAAGATCTTTTCCGACCTTGATAGAACAGCGTGCATTCTCCATCGTCATTCTGCACAAACGGATAAGTTTGACAGGGATGCCAAAACTAGACATTGCTCGGTAGAGCTCTTCCCTATAGATGCTGTCATACGCGGCTTTAAAATCGATAAAGAGATGGTGGGTATCGATATGAAGCTCCTGGGTTTTTTCCAAGATCTGCCGTAGCGTGAATATTTGGTCGATAGTGGACTTTCCTGGTCTGAAGCCGCACTGATAAGGACCAATCAGGTTGTTGACGAATGGCTTCAGACGTTCACATAATACGGCAGAGAAGATCTTATACGTGATCTTATACAATGTTAAGGAGACTGATGCCTTTGTAGTTGGCGCAGTTGAGAGGGTCTCCTTTCTTATATATCTGGCACACTGTGCTGAGATTCCACTCATCGGGCATGCTTTCTTCCGACCATATTTTGCAGATGAGTTGGTGCATGCTCCGTTCCAAGTCATCGCCTGCTGCGTTGAATAGTTCGGTGGTGATGCCGTCAGCTCCAGCAGCTTTGTTTGACTTAAGTTTAGATATATGTAGCTATCTTCACTTCGTCAAGGTCGGGTAGGCGGAATTGTTGATCTGCGTCGCCGAGGTTGAGTGGTTCTATCTCCCTTACAGCGGAATTCGGTTCTTCATCGCCGTTATATAATTTGGAGAAGTGATCTTTCCATATTCTCAGCATCGACTGTGGTTCTACTAAGATGTTCCCCTTATCGTCTTTACAGGCTTCGGTTCGTGGCTGGTACCCTTGGGAGGTTTTTTTTACCTTTTGGTAAAATTTACGAACCTCATCCCTGTTGTGTCATCCCTCTATCTCCTCGATCGCGTGCTTCTCATGCTCTCTTTTTTTGCATCTAAGAAGCCGGTGCTCCTCTCACCTCTTCTGCTCGTAGAGCTCGCGAGCAGCTCTAGTCCTTTAGTGCAGCGCCGTTTTGTATGCGTCTTGTTTCGCTGCGTGCGCTTGCAGTCATTCGTCGTCAAACCAGGGGTTTCGCTGTGGTGGCCGTGTAAAACCTAGCACTTCAGAGGCGGCATCTCTGATGGCTGCAAGGCGATCTTGCCACTGGTTTTCAATGCTTAATGCAGGCAGCATAGGACTCCTTAGGAGGTTATTAGAGACTCGATCGGAAAAGGCAGTCTCTTGCGATTGTAGCCGTCTAACGTCGAATCTTCTCACAGTACTTCCTTGTTTTGGCTTGGATCGGGATATCCGTACCTTGGCTACAAAGAGATAGTGGTCGGAGTTAATGTTGGCCTCTCGGAATGTTCGGATATCCTGGATACTGGAGAAGTGTCGTGCGTCGATCGCAATGTGGTCAATCTGGTTGACGGTTGATTGATCAGGAGATTTCCATGTCCCCTTGTGGATATTAAGATGCGTGAACTGCGTACTAGCTACCAGAACGTCTCGCCTCCAGCGGAATCGACCAACCTGAATCCGTTGTCGGAGGTAGTGTCGTTGTCGGAGGTAGTGTCCCGATTATGCCAACAAAAATGTCTTCTCTTCCTAGCTTGGCATTAAAATCTCCTAAGACAATTTGTATATCATAGCCAGGGCACTGTTCATATGTCTTGTCCAAGAGCTCGAAGAATATGTCTTTGGTGTCTTCATCTTTCTCCTCCGTTGGGGCATGCGCGCATATTAGGCTTATGTTGGCGAATTTAGCTTTGATGTGGATTGTCGTGATGCGCTCGCTCAAACTGTTGAAACTCAAAAATTTTTACCTGAGCCTAGTTCCAACAACAAATGCACACCCAAATAGAGGCTGTCTTTGTTCTCGGTAGCAGTCGCCGTAGTAGATGTCGCAGTCTTTTAGTTTCCGTTTGCCCGGTCCATCCCATCGCGATTCTTGGATATCTGTAATATATGCCTTGCAGCAGTTTAGGGCTTCCGCTAATTGTTCGGCTGCACGTGTTCTGTTAAGGGACCTAGCATTCCACGTACATATCTGAAGTTCGTTGTCCTTATTTCGTTTGCGTGGGTTGTCAACAGTGAATCCGTCCGTATTCGAGGCTTGTTGGTGCTTCGATATATATAACGATATGTATAACTCCAAGGAAGGGGAGCCGGATAAACCGCTCCTTACAGGCTTGGGTTCCGAATATGTCGAAGAAGCCCTATAAGGTGTTCACTAAATAGTTCAACCTTACTGGAACTGTAGACCCACCGTTGATTCCATCTCGAGAATTCGTACGCTGCCGCCTGGATAAGGAGAGGTGCCTTAGTGGAAACACCTCTCTCTTTTAACAACTTTCCTACTCCCTATTTCCTCGGCATGGAAAAAAGTAAAAGTTGGTATACCCAATATAGTTGTTGTTATAGTATATTTTATAAAGTAAGTTTTATACCCAAAACAGGTAAACCCTAAAGATCTACGACCTAAAAGTCGACTATCATTCTTTCTTAAGACCTTAGGAAGATTAATTTGTATCTATTCAAGGCCAAGTATGGATACAAAATTTCATTTGTTAACCCTCTCTATATTAAGGAAATGCAAATAAAGTTCTCAGACGAGGCTAATTACCTTGGTCTTATTTTAGACAAAAAACTTGATTGGGAACGCAATATACAAGAAAAAGTCAACAAATCTACTATAGCTCACTTTTCTTGCCAAAACGCTATTGATTTTAAATGTAGCTAACAACTTTCACCTCCTCTATACACGCATTGCTCTTGTTTAAAATGGCAAATTATACCTAGGAGAATTATTCTACACGATCTAAACGATCTTAATCATATTTCCGTCATCAGCTGCTCATATGTTTCATAAGAGACTCAAAAGTGTTTCATTGAGCTTAGAAGAAAGCCGCAAGATGCATGTGGTATCACAATCCATTACATATTAAACTGGCCTAAGTTTGGGTTAGGCTTGAAATCATCTAAAACCACATAGAAATTTTAGGATTATTTATTATGTCAACATCATTAACAACTCACCAAGAAATAATCGATTAGACGCAACTGTTTTTTCTATTCAACTGAGAAAGTTACTACACTATCCTTATTTATAGTTGTTGTTAATGAATTTAAGCATTTTTTAGGAAGAATTAAATAAAACAAGATACACATGTGCGAAATTTTGTGCACTAAGAGAGGCTAGTTTAACTTTTCGTTTGTTTTTGCTACAATCATGCCAAAAAAATTATATAATTTCCCGGACAAACAAAAATTGGGAATGATTAGCGTACGAAGCAGTTTATAATTAGTTGTTTTTGTATATTTTATGCAGATAAGATATTAAAATGCTTGGCTTCAAAATACAGCATAATATCAAGGACTTTAGAATAATTTTTGTATGCAAACTTAATATCTGCTACGAAAGAAAATGCTGTTGGACCAATATACGGAAGTAGCATTGTAAATTATTCGAGTATGTGGGTATTTCACTATGAAACACGCCTTGTGTGTATATAATTTCATTCTGTACGAGCGCATTTTACCTAAAAAAAAGTACTTTATAAAATATCCCGGTAGTTTCGGGACGTGAGACAAACTTAATATAATATTCAGACGTCGAATTACCATATAAATTATGTGTCTCTCCGTGATACATACATATATAACGTTAAAGTACATATAGCCTTTGCAATTTGTGATGTTGTTTAGGAGAGAAATGTTGTTATTTGCTGGAAAAGAAAACAGGTTTTAAAAGTCCTTCATCAAGAGATTTATTTTTCAATTTATTTCAAAGCAAATTAATTTAAATTCACAACTTGACAACTTTCATCAAAAGTGTCATTCTCCCGTACTAATATCAATAAAAATTATTAAATTTGCATATGATTATGTAGTTTTACTCTCAAGCACTGAGGCGTATACGTATTTTTTTTGTTGAACTCGATATGCGACTTCAAAACACTTACACATAGATTTCATTATAATTTAAAAAAATATCGAAACTCGAGTTTTAGTGTTCCTAATAAATAGGACTGAATGGTTAAATACACTCCAAAATTTTAGGCATGATGGTTAGTGCGTAAGACTGGCATGACAATGGCAGAGGTCTTGGGTTCGATCCATGCCTATGCTATCTAAGATTTTTTTCACTGATACTGCCTCTTACGAGGAATTTTATAAATTCCCCAAGAGTAATCCTTGTCATAAAAAGTTCTTTCTCAAATAAGCCGTTCGGATTCGGCTTAAGACTGTGGGTAACCTATATCCCTGCCAACAGTACTCGCACACAGGAATCGTTAAGAGTTGTAATTCATTAGGTCGTAGTTCTCAATGGACTGTTGTGCTACTCAATTTTTTTTTAATATAAGAAAAACGAAAATCAAAAAATGTCCTTTTCTTGTCCTGATTTTACGAACTTCAGTCTTTAAGGTCTAGAAGCATGTGGTCTAAGGGAGTTAAATTATTGGTGGGCAGTTGTGATCAGCTCAGAAACTTTTGCTGCAAATTTGTGGTTGTTCCGTTATTTTATTCAATATATTCTTATTCCGGCTATAAGCATCATTAATCACAGGTCGTTAGACCTTAGGAGCGTTTTGACGTAAACCGGTATTTGGAAACACTGAAAATTCTGAGCCCGTATCTACCTAAAACTGCAATTTTGACGTCTTGTCGGTGATGAAAAGACGGCTGTCATTTACCTTCATCAATGACATCCGTTTTCGTTTCCCGCTTGCTGGTTGAAATCAAATAGTGGGTTGCAATTTCTTGCTTTAGATCCCCATTTACGATGGAAATAGCAAAAACCAGTTGGATCGTTGTTTTTCTTCTCGATTGAAGTTGGTGTTGGATTTCTGTGTTGCCAAGCACGAGAGCGTGACCTCGATCTTTTCAGCCTGCGATTTTGGTCTCCTCTGTTCATGTGCATGGCTTCAACTTGCTTTGGCAGTAGTTCCACTTTCTGTGAGAGACTCAAAAATGAAGGATTTTTGGGGGCTAGATGTGCTGACAACTTGTTTGTGTGAAATGACGTCGTTGATTCTGTCTGCGATGAGACCAAGGTTATCGAGATTTGTTGGATTTCAGCTGTACCAGGAGGATGTGCAGCAAGCATAAATTGCCTTTAAGGCATCATCAGTCATTGTACCACCAGCTAAATCCTTTAATCGTTGAAGAAACTGAGATGGTTTCCTGTCACCTATCTGTTCTCGATCTAGCTTTTGCCTAATCTGTGTGTCTCTAGACGGGGCCAAACGAGAAATGAGTTCTTCTTTCAATCGAACATATGCATTACCTTGTGGTTTATTGATGGTGACGCCTTGTATTGCTGGAGCTGTGGACGGATCTAGATGAGCAATAACGAGGTTAAACTTTCGGGCATCAGATGGCAAATTGACCAATGTAAACTGTGCTTCGAGTTGTGCGAACCAGAGCTTCACGTTTTCTCGCCAAAAAGATGGTAGTCGCACTTAAGCATGGCTAGATTTAATCTCCGTACCTCTCGCCTGCTGGGAAAGTACTTGTTGCTGGAGTTCTGGCAATTGCGCTCCAATGCTTTGATTGAATTTTCTGTGGGAGCATCAGCTTTAGCGTTCACAGGAGGTGAGTAGTCAATGGTTCCAGGCATTTTCTTTGTTCGCCGTGACAAAAAAAAAATCTCAACACAATATATATACATTTAATTTTATTAGTCTGTGGATCAAGTCAAGGGTCACCAATTTAGGAGCATGTCGATTAAATTCAATAAAAAAACGTGACTCAATGTATTGAATAATATATTAAAAGTTTTATTTATAAAGTAATCGATTTAATTGATTATTGGGTTAAGGCAAATTAAAGGATTATTTAGCTGAAGGCAAATCGACGAATGATGATGATGAAGCAAAAGTAAAAGTGAGCAGATGATGATCTGAAATGCTCAATATTATTTATTTCACTTTCAAATTTGAATATTGGAAATAACGGACGTTAGCTAGATAGACTCCTACTTTGAGTATAGAAAGGCTTGTCAATAATGCCTTGGGGATTTCCCGTTTTTCAAGGGCTTTGAAGAATTTCAAGGACTCAATCAGTGAAGATGTGCCACTGGCATCGTCTTTGGATCTGAGACTTTATACAAAAATATTTTATAATGATGTTTGTGGAATTCCTTATTCGTTAACACAACATGATACAGCAGCAATATTTTTAGTTCTTTTTAAGTGACGCACATGGTTTTAATTCCTGATATCACAAACTTTTCCAAGCATACAATTCAAATTTTTCCATCAACTATTCGAGAACGCTTAAGTTTTTGTAATAAATTATAAATATTTCATTTCGTTATTGAGAAGATTTTTTTACTTGCGAAATTTAAAAAAATCGTAGTTTCAAAAGTAACACTTCTGTCAGGTGTCCAAATAAAAATCTACTACAAATGAAACTTCTTATTGGCAAATCATCTATTTCATTAAGAACTTTGAGAGACGATTGGTAATTCATTAAAAAACACAAGAAAAGCGTTTTAGGACTTGAATTTTTTTTTATTTAAAACAGCTTTCATATAAAATTTCAACCCGGACTAGATAATGTTGCGAATAGAGGAGATCATTTTATTAAATTTGTATTGTATAAATTCTACTTAACATCGATAAGTGTGTACTTGATAAAATAATGTGGGTTCTTACATTTAATGTCATATTTAGGATGTGAGTTTTTGTATTCATAATAGCCAAAAACGCAACATGACCCATAAAATTAGAAAGCCCAAAAACAATGTTGTGAAGGCTCATAAACTCTAAAAGATTTCCAAAAGTTCAAAAACAAATCTTAATTTTCGTATTGCGAGAAATATAATTTTAAATTTCCATTTTGTCAAGTATTATTTTTCTGTGCAGTGGTGTTTAAACAGCTTTAAAATCACCAGGACACGACCATTAACACTCCCATTTGTTGCATATTTTCTCGGGGCATAAAGCTACATTTCAAGACTCATAAAGAATATCATCATGATAAACTTAAACTTAAAAGAAACTTTATGGTTTAGCGCTGCGAGAAAAAACAAACAACAAAAAGGACATAAAGAAATCTTCTAAGGATTTTATTTCATTAACCACTCACGTTCGTGTAGTAGTTGATGGTTTATTATAACTACTCTTACTCTACTCCTCTTCTATACTATCTTGTTCCGTTATAACAACTTGTCTTAGGTATATAGATTTATTATGGCAAAGTGCGAGCGGTGTTAAAAATCTTCGTTTATCGCTGGCACCCATGGGATCATAAAAATCCAACAAAAGTCATTATTATCCTGGCTAAGGTCTATACCTTATATACTTAGGTATAAGGCTGTTCTTTCATATTAAAATAACAACAACAACAATGGTAGAAAGCTAGAATCAGTTTTCATTTGCACTTTTTTATTGTTCCAAGTTTACAACGATCCCGGTACCGGTTCCGGTCGGTGGCTGATGGCAGCTTTGGAAATGAACAAAAAACCTGTAGACAAGTCTTGCATAGTAAAAGTTTTTATTTAAAATATTATTATTACAACAACTCAAACCTCAAGGGATGGTTTCTCTTTCTTTCTTAAGCAATTTAAAACAAAAAATCCTTTTTTTTGAATTAATGCCAGGAAGTGTATCCATTAAATGTAATGCACTTAAATTGGAATCGTGTTTCGCACTAAATGACAGCTTGAAGGATGATTTCGAAATGATTGTTCATCTACTTCAGGGGCGCGAGTGAAGGGAGGGATAATACAATAATGCATCTTGGTGGAATTCTTACGATTTTAAATAAAAAGTGTCATTGGAAATAAAGTTTATATGCTGGGTGGAACTGATTGGTCGATAAGGAAAATCAGTGTATTGATGTATATGGAAGAGTTTTCCTAATATTGGTTTAGCATAGGTACACAAAGAAAAGGTTTTAAAGAACATTAACAATTGAAATGGTTAGATGATTGACTAAAAATAAAGTCAGTATCACACATCCGTAAAAGAAAATAAGTCCAGTTATACTTTAACAAAATTGGGAAATATTTTCAAAATTGTTCGAAAAAGAGAGTACTTAATTTCTCAAGAGAAGTTTAAATTTTGTTTATTTTCTAGAGTGGTGTTTATTTTCAAAGAAGTTAATAGCCATGGTGGGGATATTTGAGTTTTTCGCTTATTAAGTGTGTTTTGGTTGAACTATTGATGGTATGTATTCTGCTTTGGTTGTTAATTTAGAGGGTGAGATTTGAGTTTTTTGAACAGCTCATTATCTTCATTTTCGTAAAACAAAATTGAAATTAGCATAATTTATTTCAACATGGAAGTTTTTATTGTGGTCTTCTATATTTTAATGTAATTTGACCGGCATCTACCATTACGCTTTCAGGCTGCTGGGCGGGTTCTGAAAGCACCTGTATTAGTTCTTACCACCTTGTTGTATATAGAATGAAGTATATAACACTCTCATATTCTTAAACGTGTAAAATATCATGTTGTGTAATAATCGTTTTTAGTCGAATCCACTATCCGAGTTTCGAAGCATTTTTAGGAGATTAACGATTTTTGATGACCTTGCTTTTATATGTTGTAAATGTTCACATTATTTTAATTTTAGATCAAATGCCATTTCCAGGAAAATATGTCAATTGATTGGCCCAAACATGAAATAAAATGTTAAACGAACTTGCTCTCAATTGGTGTATTATAACGCGTATTGTGTTGTTTGTGCCAACCTCTTGTTGAAACCTTGAAATATAATTCTTCCATTTTCTGCTTCATCGCTGAACAAATTTTTGGGAGAGCAAAAGGTTTTAATATATGATGGATCCAAGTGTCATTTTCTTCACTATGGTAGGTTGTCAGATGATTTTAAAATTCGTAGCGGTGTCAGACAGGGCTGTATTCTGTTGCCATTATTGTTTTTGTTGGTAATAAGCAATGTACTGCGCGCAGCTTTGTCAGGTAGCGGATGGATCCAAAGGACTTTGACATCCTATTTAAAGCACTTAGATTAGGCGCACGATGTTTGCTTATACTCTCTCATAGGATAATGGATCTCCATCAAATGAAAACAAGTGTGGAGAGAGAAGCAGAAGTTGTGGGGCTGGAAATTAATTCCGGCAAAACAAAAATAATCTCTTAAATAAATATTTCCGCGCAACCTGTGGAAAAAGTGGAGAGAATTCAATACCTAGGAAGTATCGTCTCCATCGAAAGTGGAACCGAACAAGACGTCATGTGCGCATCGGCAAAGAAAAAGCGGCGTTCGGTATGCTGTCGAAAATTTGGAGGAATAACTCTATCAGCTTTAAAACAAAGCTACGACTGTTTCGCTTCTTTATGGGGGCAGCACTTGCAAGGCACTTACTTCAGCCATTACAAGGAAGCTGCAAACCTTCGTGAAAAGATGTCTTCGTAACATCCTAAGGATTTTTTGGCCAAACCGTAAATTAAATGAGGTCCTTAATAGGAGAACAGACCAGGAATCCATAGACTCTATAATACGAAGTCATAAGTGGCAATGGATTGGAAAAACGATTCGAAAAGGTAACGACTGCATTGCAGGCCAAGAAATGCAATGGAATTCGGTCACACAAAAAGGAAGAAGAGCTGGGCGCAGGACAGTCGAGGCAGATCAGCGTCACTAGGCAAGAGTTGGAGGGAGCTAAAACACATCTCCAGAAATTGTACACGATGGCGCGTAGGTGTAGTAGAGGCCCTATGCCCTAAGGGGTTCCCAACTGACTTAACAGATCTGAGAACCTAAGTAAGTAAGGTCTTGGGTTCAGTCCCTGTTTGTGTTACATAAAGTTTTGTTTTTTATGAAAAATGAACTAATTCTCCAAGTGTAATTCTTGACCTGCAAAGTTCTTTCTAGAATACGACATTAAAACTTTAGGTCCCTCTATCCCTGATATGACCTACACAAATAGTTAGGAAACGTTGAATTGTTGCGGTACTTATTTGTTTGTAGTTTAATTGAATTGAAGATGTTTGATAGTGACACAAAACATTTAAGGTGCGTGAGCTGTAAAAATCAAAGTAACCAAGAAGAAAACAGCAAACAAGTCAATCTATATTTACAGTAACGCAGTCTTTTCAAATCAAATCAAATCAAATCAAATGGGGTGGCGCAACAGTCCGTTGTGAACCAGGGCCTAGTGACTTACAACTCTCAACCATTCCTGTGTGCGAGTACTATTGTCAGGAATGGTAGGGACCTACAATTTAAGGCCGAATCCGAACGGCTAGTTTGAGAAAGCTTTTTTTCAAGACAAGAATTACTCTTGAAGGATTTGTCAATTCCTCGCAAGAGGCAGTACCCACGAAAATTAATTTTTTTTAAACTAAGCTGACACAGGCAGGGATTGAACCCAAGACCCCTAGCATGACAGTCCAACGCACTAACCATCATGCCACGGGTACTACAATGCAGTCTTTTACAACTTTTAAATAAAGTTTTGAAACATTTAACAATATTTGCACTTAATCTTATATCAATAACTTCTTCGATAATATTTCTTCCTCATACCGTATCACAACTTTTTTCATGTCTAAAAATATGGCTTTGCAAGATTTTCTCTGAGAAAAGGGCTACATAATTTTTGACTCTCGAAATAAATCTTGTCGAAATTAATTCGGTTCTTATGGAATGCAGATTGAATGTGATTAATCAAATACTTACTTTCAAGGAACTGGCCAACTGGCTTGTCGTTTTTGCACCATTAGTATTTATATAAGATTTTTGAGAATTCTTGAGGAATTCTGGTGAAACTTTCACCAGAAAGGCTTTTTATCTTACGCTACACTTCAGAGGGTAAAGTTTTGTATGATATGAAGTTAATATACAATTAACCATGTTCATCAAAAGATTTTGTTTTTGAAGATATTAATCATCTTTCTAAGTTTATATTTAGTTATCGCTTACACATAATGACAGATTGAATGTTGTAAGTAATTTTTTGGAATTTGGGAGAATGTTTAAGATCAATATGTCAACATCTCGAAAGGATTTAATTTTGTTAACTTTGATGCAGTTGAAAAATATTTCTAAGTATTGATTGTCTTGGTTTTTTTTTTTGAAAATCAATAATTATTTTAAAGTCTTGACAAGAATTGAATTTTCTGCAAATTGCATTAACAAATGTTGTCAATTTAAAACAAAAATTACTTGATAACTAATGACGGCTTAGACTAATTTAGAATGTTTGAGTTGCAGAGTAAACAACGTGTGAAAAAAATCCTTAACAATAAACATAACTTATTCCCTCGTTCAACACTACAACTTCTTTAGCCTTTAAGTTAAAACTGGCAGTTGTCTCTTTTATTGATTTATTTATTACACAAATCCTAATAGTTGACTTTTTTTTGCTTATTTGAGGACGCCCCTTTCAATGCTTCATTAAACTACAAATTCATAGTTCGATTTACTCCAATATTTTATTTATTGTCTTTTTTATTAGTTGTTTCGAAGTGTGCACATTGCATAAATGAAATTATTAATTGCATGTCCTGAATTATTTCCATTTTAAATTATTATGTACCATTTCATGTGTAGACCACTCGATTGTTTCATACATTGGCCATTTTGCGGCAGGTTTAATTAGTTTGTGGAAGTTTGACATTAAAGCTAACAGTTAGCTATTAGTGGTTTGATTCAACTAATTGATTATGGGGAAATTAGTTGTTGGTTATTTGGATTAGTTATTTGGATATCCCCTTTCCATTGAGCTTAGGAGGAAGCCTCAAGATTCATGTGGTATCACAATGGGCCATTAAACTGGCCTAAGTGTGTCCGTTCCATCTTGGACAGCCACTATAACCTAACCTAACCTAACCTTGGATATCCCCTTATCCAGATAATGCATAACCACATTTTCAAGATATTGCTTTATCATAATGTTTAGATTTGAAACACAAATATACAGGGTTATCCTGTTGGGGTTTCAAAAGTTTTAAAAGTAAACGTAAATAAAACAAATACAACATATTTTTTGTTCATGACATTTCTTTTTTATTATAAAGTTTGAACGTTCAAGCATCAAAATTGGTTAAACAAATTAGTTTGACAGATGTCTAAACCAGTTCGTGCGTTACTACTTAGTTTGGCAGACCCTAGATCCGTTTTCTACGAAAAATACCTCGTTTTGGTTTGGTATGTCTTTTAAATTAAAATTTGAAAACCACTCACATTCCAATAAAGAGATTATGACACTACAGATAAGCATCAGATTCCAACAAACAACGTCAAAATGTATGACCTTTTGCAATGTCTCACTTGCAGCTAGGTTATTTTCTTTAATCTTTCAGAAACAGCAGCTAGATTATTTTCTTTAATCTTTCAGAAACAAAATAAACTAAATTATTTTATTTTTCAAATAAAGGTGAAACGTCTTCATTATATGCCCCCGCATTAAATATCTTATTACCCACTTTAAACTTTTTATACTCTTGGTAAAAATCATTAGGAACTTTTATAAAACCCACAGATATGGCGGGTAAATGTATTCCCAGAGGAGTTTGTATTTTATTTATATTAAAAAAGTATTTTTAGAAAATTCAAGTTAACTGACATTAGATTGCGAATTGAAGTCTAAAATATTTTTAATTTGCATTCTATTTGTGCTTACCTTGCGCTTGTGATGTTTACATTCTCTAAAAAAAAACACAGAATTTGTTTTTGCAAACACATACATACAAACATAGTTAAATGGTTGTTATGAAATTCAACTTTAACTTTGAATTCACTAGAAAAATATATACTTAAATGAATAAAAAGTGTAGAATTTTATTTTAAAGATGTCAAAATGCTAAGTAAGACACACATTACCAAAAATGCGAGTCAAATCGCTTTTTCCTTGTAATGTCATAACAGCTTAGTTTTTGTTAATACTTAAGGTAATTTTCAAATTTTTGACAATAATAATGTGAACGTGCAAAAAGCGTTAAATTTCATGGAACTTTGACAATTTAAAAGTTTCATATGTAAGTTATATAAATTAAAGGTTTTCCCTTAAAATGTTTCATTTTGAATAGCCTGTTATTTATGCAGCTGTCAAATTAAGAGCTATCATCTTTTCAAATTTGACAAGAAGAAACTACACCACTGCTAAAAATAGAACTATACAATCTTTAACAACTCATTGAAATTGCTAAAATTCACAACAAACATTTCGAATATTTTTTAATCACAGTTCGCTAAGCTAACGCAATGTCAATAGTGAAAGTATTGGAAAAGTTTGAGCTAGAAAAGTGATTGATGACAAAAATCAAAAACCTGTGCGACCCTTAAAAACAACAAAGAATATTGTTGCTGTAACTGTAACCAGTTGCTTAAAAAATAGTCAAATTAGACACGCACGAAATTTATAGGAATGCTCATAGAACAATGTGAGAACAGATATGACACCTTGTCTAAAAACTAACAAACTTTTCACCACAGTAACTCATGATAGGCATGAATGGGTAGACAATGTTCCACACATAAATAAGTCAACTTTATCGATATATTACTGACAGCCCAAAAACGGGTGTAATGGTAGGTGCAGGTTACTTTTAGGAAATTATTGATCTCGCCAACTTCTTTAAACTCCTTGATCAAAGCGGTTCGTTCCAAGTCAAGGATTGGTATTAACAAACGTTGGCAAACAGGTCTCAATGATGCCGCTATTGTGGAATTCTGCCACAAAAATGATGTGCCTTGATAGCCGTAGGAAAGGTACCATACTGCACTAGTCCAATACTAAATTTACAATAAATTCCTCATAATTTGAATGAATTAAAACGGGTAATTGGTAACAAAATACGTCAGGAAAGCAATGAAGGATGGAAAAGTATTGAAACCTACAACACAGGGAAATTATGGATAAAATTTGACAAAACAAGATCCCATTTGGCTATGTACCACGACAAAAAATATCTACGGTTACTTGTTAGCATGATAACCAGCTATAACTTGGAGGGTTACTATATGTGGAATAGCACGAGGACAATACTAACTTCCTATGCCACTGCCCAGCATTGTGCTAAGATACAAATTCATAAGAAAATACTTCTTTGGTGGTCTTAAAGAACGCAAGAAGGCATAACTGAGCATTATGGATAAAAATACAAAACCATTGTGGAACATTGTAAAATTAATTAAGAAAAAAACCGTAAAATACCATTTTTTAAAGGATTCTTCTAAAACTTTTGTTACATGTTTTGAGATAGCTATTTTATTTTGAACAAGTTTTTAAAAAAATCACTTAGTTTTGCAATATTTAGGTTACTTTGTAACTAATGAACTTGTCAGTAAAACAATTAAATGATTGGATAGTACAAATGAAATAACTCCTCTTAATGCATTTGTAGAAGAAGGAATTGTAAAAAAAGTAATCGAGATGTTGCAAACTCGAAAGAAAGAAGGTTTGGACAGAGTAAAAAATAGTTATTTAAAACAACTTATATAATTAATGCATGCCTTAAATTGAAATACTTTCCACAATGTTGGAAAAATCAATAATTGTTCCTGTGCTTAAGGCTGGAAAAGTTCCAGATATTTCAGAGAGTTACAGACCAATCAGTTTACTGAGCAATATAAGTAAAGTTTTTGAAAAAAATACTGAAACAACATATTTTTAAAGTTATTTCAGATAAAGACATTTTAACCCAAAGTATAAAATTTGAATTCCGGAGATCTCACAGCACATCTCACCAGATTAAACGAATTTGCAATCATGTTCTAGACCATCGTCCCCGTGGTAAATCAACGAGCATGATATTGTTAGACATCGAAAAGGATTTTGATTCCGTTTGGCACAACGGTATTACATACAAAATTATACAGTTCGACTTTCCTTTGTATTTGTGTAAAATTGTTGAGAGTTTCTTATTCAATAGATTTTATCAAGTTAATGTCAATTGTGATGTTTCTAGGTTGTTATTTGTCGATTTCGGCGTCCCCCAAGATTCAGTACTTGATCCGGCCTTGTACAATAATTACACATCAGATTTTCCAAGTCTACCGCAATGTGAATCAGCTATTTTTGCTGATGATACTGCAGTATTTTCATCACATGAATTTTCTCTCAACATTGAGACAAATCTTAAAACAAGCGATCGAAAGACTTGACAAATATTATACCTATACGGAATGGAAAATAAAGCTTAATGTTGCCTAAATGCAAGCCATATTTTTTACACGAAAAAGAAAACCTTGTTATGTTCCCAACAATCAGCTTCATGTAAATGTAATTGGTACCAAATGGGAGCAATCTGTTAAGTACCTAGGTGTTCATCTCGATTCAAAACTATCTTTTAACCAACATATTCAAAATACTCTTAAAAAAATTATTGTTGCTATCAAGATGCTTTACCCTTTTATTAACCAATAATCTCTACTCACAAATGAAAATAAGATTATCATTCACAAGGTTATATTCTAAGCAATACTGTTATATGGGTGTACACTATGGGGTAACGCTGCCAGATGCCATTTAAAGAACTTACAGGTATCACAAAACAAGGTTTTAAAAATGATGCTAAACCTTCCTTGGCATTATTCAACCTTAAGTCTTTATAAAAAAGCAATTGTTGAACCGATTTCTGATAGAATTTATAAGCTTATAAATAATTTTAATATCCAGCTGTGAAAGTTCTGAGCATTTTCTAATAACCCAACTTCTTGCATAATCTGTGATATATTTTGAGTAAGACTATTGCGTTGTTTTTTAACTTCCCATAGGAAGTTATTGTAATGGGTCCGATTTGTCAAATTAAAAATTTTGACATTTCTTGACGTTTCAAGGTCCCTAGAGTCGAAATAAAAGATTTTTAGAGAAATGTCTGTCCGTGCGTGTGTACGTACGTTCGTACGTCCGTACGTTCGCGACGTTTTTTTCGTCCTCCATAGCTCAAGAACCAGAAGAGATATCGACTTCAAACAAATTTTGTTATACAGATAATAAGGCAGAAAGATGCAGAAAGGGCTCTCGAGAAAATTGCGTAGGTGGTTTTTTTTACCATAGGTGCAAATTTTGGTTAACCCTAAATATCGTACGAACAAAAAACGCTAGAGACTTGAATTAAATTTTATATTATATATTGTAACATGATATCAAAGAAGTATATTTTTTGAAAAAAAAATCCATTTAAGGGTTTTTTTATAAATCGAAAAAACTGAAGAAAAAAATGTGTCACCTCCAAAATTTTACTACCAAAATATGATTTCATCTCCAAAACAATTTTGTGCAACGAAAAATAATGTTTTTGAAATTTCATAAAATTTTGAGAAAAATCGTATTGACAGTTTTTTTTATAAAAAATAAAAATCTAAAAAAATCATTACTCAAAGTTGGTAAAATATGAATATCGACTCAAATATCTTTTCAAAAACTTAAAATTTAGGCTTCAAACTTAGTTTAACTTATAAGAAATATTGTTTTTAACATTTTGAAAAATCTTGAGTAAAATCGAATTTACAGTTTTTTTTAGAAAACATGAAAACCTAAAAAAAAATTTATAAAAAAATGGTAAAAATTGATTTTCGACTCAAATATCTGGTTAAAACTTTAAGATATTGGCTATAATTTACTTTTATCTTTCAAAAAATATTGTTGTCAACATTCATTTACATTTTGAAAAAAATCGAATCGACAGTTTTTTTATAAAAAAAATTCTAAAAAAAAAAACAATACTAAAACTTGGTAAAAATTTACTTTCGACTCAAATAGCTTTTTAAAAATTAAAAATATTGGCTTCAAACTTATTTTATTTTACAGAAAATATTGTTTTCGATACTCATTAATTTTTATATAAAAATAAAACAGTCCTTTTTTTCATAAAAAATAAAATCTACAAAAATAGTACGCAAATTCGGTAAAAATTGATACGTGTACAATGTACATATAGACAAACTTTTAAGCAAGACTAATTGACAGACGGGATGGGAAGTTATCAGTGTGGGTCGCATCCCAGCCTCTTTTTTTATTTGATTTTATTATGTGTTAATTTATTTATTAATCTTTGAGACATAGAAGACGAAAAAAACTTCGCGAACATACTCACGAACAGCGTATGGACCAACTAACGTACATACACACGCACGAACAGTCATCTCTTCAAAAATCTTGAAACGTCGATAAACATCAAAATTTTCAATTCGACAAATCAGACCGATTACACTTACTTCCTATGTATGACTGTAAATATTTTGAAATCAAGAAATACATAGAGTCAACCTGATTCTTTTTCAACAAACATAATATGATGTTCAAAAACCGACAGTTTTTGTAAAGCTTTACAAGCTAGAAATATAAATTTATGTACGATGTTGTCAGTTTCCACCTCAAATTTATGTATTATCAGATAGTCAAAAACCAAAAGATTTAGCCAAATAGTTAAAAAGCCAAGAGATAATTCCTGTTATCTTATATTCGAATAATAACAATGGCGATGACTGTTGTTAACATGTTGTGTTCACAATATGTATGTAATTTACATTCAATTTTCGAACATGATTAATTTGACATAAGTTTGAAATCATTTATATACCTCTACCCCATACCCAATTCCAAAATTTTGATAATGTAAAGAACATAAAACAAAAGAAAAAACGCTTATGGAATTCAAGCTCAATATATTAAAGCCCATCAATATTCTCATTATGTCCCCTGAAAATCATCAGATATGTCACAGCTCATAGATGGTTTCTGATGGTTTTGGCTTCAGGGTAAAATATGTGTCAGTTTGTTTGCATTTTCTGGGTCATAGTTAAAAGATGAATTTGTAATGATTGATGTTATAGGGTTTCTCCCTTCTCTACATATACACACATACATACAACATAAATACATACATACATGCATAGATTGACTGATTGACTGATAAATTGTTCTTCAGAGAAATAGTTAGTAATAAACACAATGGCTCCCAGATGAAAATAGAAAAGGAAGTGACACTCGGGTATACCTCAATGTACTTACATGTTAGAGACATAAATACAAAAATCTGTGATCATTAATTTTTGGAGGCATACAATATGTGGAGGCAAATCTGTTGGTCGGTCAATGATAAATGACAATAAAAATAAATGACTTCCATTATTTTCAATGGAAAATTAGTAAGTTTTAGTTCTATGTTAACCACAAGAACCACATTTCTTGATGAAAATTCATGCCAACTTTAAAATATCCAATACCAACACGATAGTTCCTTTGATGACGTGTGCATTTAAGTTGCCTTAAATTTGGTTCTTATAGTAGACTACTTACTATACAAGAGACTCGTGAAGCATTTATCAATAAATTTCTTAGAAAAATAAAATTTGTGTTTACAATTGTTCAATTGGGATGTTGCTTGATTTGTACCTTAATTGATTCCTTATAAAAATAACTCAAAAGTTCCCTAGTAGCTTAATGTGTTTTTTATCTCTCTTTTACTTTAGAGGATTTCTCGGTTTTGTCTTTTCTTTAATTCTGAAGTAAACTTAAAACCCTTAACATGACTACAATTCAACCTTGAGCTATGTTTTTCATAATACAAATGCTGTATAATAATGTGACCCGGCCCTGAATTGCGCCAAAGAAAACTCTTAGCTTTCAAATAATATCTGTATAACTATGAAAATAATCACAAAATCCCAATGGCATGACGTTGACATTATTTCTAAACAATCGCACGACTACAGCTAATATTTCATCTTGTGCTTAACGAACGATTGCCTTCCGCACTATTCACTTCAGTTTCTGATGTTCAGTTTCATCAGATACGATCCCTTAAACAAACATATGTTAGATTAATTGTTTTGTGAACGGAATGGTTTTTCATTAAAAACCCTATAAGTATCAATCTTTTCACCCCTTTAGCTTCGTTCGACCCCAACCCCATCCGATAAAATCAAAAAGGCAAATTCAAGAGAACGTGATATTAATTAAAGTGGAATAATTATTAGACTTTGCCTTGCTTTCGATATTGTAAACGTTAGATAGGTATAACCTATATATTTTTGTGTGTATAGACATTTTGAAATCCTTTTGAGTTGAATTTGATATTTGTTGGCTTTTATGCCATGTAATCAATTATTTTACATTATAATAAATCAAGGCCGTGTACAGAGAAAAATATGTTTGTTTGATAGAAATTAATTGATGAAGGCAAAATAAAAGTTAAAGCTTTATTTAGCAGACAAGGTTTCGTGCTTATTTTTAAGTTAAACAAGGAGCATTACTATAGTTAAACTAAATTGAATTTAATCCCCAATCCTCAGTTATAGATAAAAAAGTTTGATAATTTATAACTTACTCAGAATGTTTTTATTTTAAAATCAATTAATGATTATAGAATACTTTTATTAAAAGAAAAATTATTCAATTCGGATCTTTCCTGCTGCACGATTCAGTGGAAATAGTATGACTCCTGATTTTCTAAGTTTTCTGTCTACGGCCTTGGTATTATATGTATAAATTCTTCGAACATAATTTACATACCCATAAATATTCGTATATCTTTTATCGCCTTTTAAAGCTATTAAGACAGAAGCTTATAGGATTAACAATAAATCTTAAAAGGCAAGCCTATATGTTTAAGATTTATGAATAGCCATTTAGTATTCTGAATGTCCATTAAAACACATTATAATCATATTTTAGCTTTTAGGTGTTGACCCTTAAGTATTTTAAGCTGCCAAAAGTAAATATTTATTTTTCGAACAAAATCGAACCCCATCAAAAATACATCCATACATAAATAAACCCTTAATATAAAATATTTATTTAAGCATATTAATCAAAAGGATGTAATTTAAATAGTTATGGTGACTATCTGTTTTTTATGATCTCCAACTTAAGACACTTTGATGTGATAACGCTGATTGTTAAATATTACTGCATAAAATTTTCAGATATTGTCTTTCTAAGCAAAATAAAACTGGTAAATGTCTAACAGTATTAAGATGGAAAAACAATATGAAATTACAGGATGAGTTATCAAACAGTTTCTTAGCTCTTAGTTATAGTATCAACAAAGTGGGAAAATATTCACTTGAATTCGTGTAGGCCAAACAAAGAGTTTCTTTGAAAAAAATCGTTCGTGAAATTAATCAACCAGTTGGTGCAAAATTCTCGAAAAATTGCTATGCTTTAGTCGAAAGGTTGAAACTTAATTAGGCAACATCAACTGACCATCGACTTTGATAGCCCAACATTTTCTAAACATAGATCTCACACTATTCGCTCACAAGGTCCAATTGGCTTTAGGCGAAAATCAAAAATCACCCGAAGAATTTTTCTCTCGAAGCATAAATTTGGTCTTGCCCAGATTGACCACTTAACCCATCCTTTTCGCTTCCGTCGCAATGCTCAAAAACACTCCACTGACATCATGTTTTGATTTTCCAACTATGTCAATATTATCTGCGTATCCGAGTAATTGGATGATCCTTTGGAAGATTGTGCCTCTAGTGTTGACAGTTGAGTTTTGCACAATTCTTTCCAAAACAAACCTTGTCTAAAACATTTTTTGACATCAAATGCATCGTTGAAGATCTTTTCCGACCTTGATAGAGCAGCGTGCATTCTCCTTCGTCATTCTGCCCAAACGGATAAGTTTGACAGGGATGTGAAAATGAGACATTGCTCTGTAGAGCTCTTTATTATAGATTCTGTTATACGCGGATTTAAAACCGATAAAGAAATGGTGGGTATCTTTTTGAAGCTCCTGGGTTTTTTCCAAGATCTGCTTTAATGTAAATATTTGGTCAATGGTCGAGTCTCCTGGTCAGCAACGGCACTGATAAGGATCTATCTGGTTGTTGACGAATGGCCTCAGACTATCGCATAATACCGCAGGAAGGAGACTGATGCCTATGTAGTTGGCGCAATTTAGAGAGTCTCCTTTCTCATGTATTGGGCAAACTATGCTGAGATTCCAATTATCGGGCATGCTTTCTTCCGACCATATTTTGCAGATGAGTTGATGCTTTGAACATATTCGGTAGCAATGCCGTCAGCTCTAGCAGCTTTGTTTAGATACAGCTATCTTCACTTCGTCAAGGTCGGGTAGGCGGAATTGTTGGTGGTTTTATCTCCCTTACAGCGAACCTCATTCCTGTTGTGACATCCTTCTATCTTCTCGATCGTGAGCTTCTCATGCTCTCTTTTTTTCATCTAAGAAGTCTTTGTTCCTCTCTCCCCTTCTAATCGTAGAGCTTGTGAGCAACTCTGGTCCTTTTATGCAGCCCCGTTTTGTATGCCTGTTGCTAAGCTGCGTGCGCTTGCCCGCATTCGACCGTGTGAAACCTAGCACTTCAGAGGCGGCATTTCTGATTGCTGCAAGGCAATGTTGCCACTGGTTTTCAATGCTTAATGCAGGCAGCATAGGACTTCTTAAGAAGTTATTAGAGACTCGATCGAAAAAAACATGACAGTCTCTTGCAATGGTAACTTCTCAAAGTAACTCCTTGTCTTGGCTTGGATCGGGATATCCGTAGCCGTACCTATAGAAGTGTCGTGCGTCGATCGCAACGTGGTCAATCTGGTTGACAGTTGATTGATATGGAGATTTCCATGTCCCCTTGTGGATATGAAGATGTGTGTATTTTGCCCGCAGCGAAATTGATCAGCCTGAATCCTGAATGCAAACTGTATCTCCCGATTATGCCAACAAAGATGTCTTCTCTTCCTAGCTTGGCGTTAAAATCTCATAAGACTATTTTAATATCATAGCCAGGGAACTGCTCATATCTCTTGTTCAACTGCTCAAAAAATATGTCTTTGGTATCCTAATCTTTCTCCTCTGCTAGGCATGCCCTTATATTAGGCTTATGTTGGTATATTAAGCCTTATTGATGCGGATTTTCGTGTTGCGCTCGCTCAACCAATCCACACCCAAATAGACGCTGTCTTTGTTCTCGGTAGCAGTCGCCGTAGTAGATGTCGCAGTCTTTTAGTTTGCGTTTGCCCGGTCCATCCCATCGCACTTCTTGGATGTCTGTAATATATGCCTTGCAGCAGTTTAGGGCTTCTGCTAATTGTTCGGCTGTACGTGGTCTGTTAAGGGACCTAACATTCTACGTACAGATCCGAAGTTCGTTGTCCTTATTTCGTTCGCTTGGGTTCTCAACAGAAAATCCGTTCGTATCCATAGCTTGTCGGTGCTTGGCAACTAAAGTATTTGTACGTGGTTAGAAAGTCACCCCTACAACAAAACCTCTAACGTGGAGGTCCAGATACTTAGTATAATTCCAAGGACGGGGAGTCGTTTAAACTACTCCTTATATACCTGGGCTCCGAATGTGTTGTAGAAAACCTATAAGATGTTTACTAAGTGGTTGAACCTTACTGGTGGAACCGTAGACGCCACTGTTGATTCCATCTCGAAAATTGGTACGCTGACGTCTAAATAAGAAGACGTATACCTTAGTAGAAAAACCTCTCCTACTCTTTTGTTTTTATTTAATTGAAGTCATGCATTTGAAGTATCCCGGTTCATGAAAAGTAACCGGCATGCCAAACTGGCCTGATCTTTTCCATACGAAATTTTGTTACTAGCCGGTTTGGCGATGCCAATTTTCGTCATCGGAACTTTGATTTGACCATTTTGAATTTACATAAAATTAGTAAAAAGTAATTTTCTTCTCGAATAAGAAAAATAAGTTTGCGATAAATATATCTCGAGAACAAAAACAGTCATTTAAATGAGACTTATTTAATCATATGCAAAATATTACATGTATCAGTGGGTAAATTCGATGAAGAGATATTTTCTTTAAAGTGTTGAGATGTTGTCAAAGACGGAAAATTATGATATATATTATGCAGTTTAATACTCAATCTAACAACAAAGAAAACTATCCATGAATAACAAGAAAATCAGTAAATTTATTTCTCGATTGTCTAAATCTTTCGTTCTGTCTAAGTCCTTAAATGACCCTCAATGCGTTCCGCTTCATCTTTGATCATGGAATGCACAAAGCTGTTATAGATGTAACTCTCCGTTACACTTCTTAGTGAATTGGAGTGGAAGTGCATACAAGTTTATTCTCTCAAGCTTAAACTGCTTAAAAGAACTATTTTATTTATATAATCATACACAATAAATCTATTCCCTTTCACTTTATAGCAAACGAACAATTTCTATAGAAATTCACAAACAAATAAATTGTATGATACGAGAAGGAAAATCACTTACAAGAAGTTCAACTTCAAAATGCAACACGAGTCTATTGTGTTGCTGTTATTCTCTAAGCAATATCCTTTGATATACTACTTTCCAAAGCTCATAGGGATTATTACGTAGAAATGCATTTCAGTTTGAAGAACACATGCAAATGTGTAGAGAATGAAGTCCTTTCTTAAGTAACAATACTTAATAGTTATATGATCATTTTATCTTCATATTTATTCTTTTTCCATCCCCATCGTTCTTTTTGTATGGTTAATTTCAAAGTCATCTGTACGGCTTTTCTTAATTTGAACTTACACGATATTCCTTCCGTACTGTAAACTAAAACCTCAACTTATCCACATCTTAGAAAGATAAAGGGAAATCCTAGTTTCATGCATCAGTTATAAACTTAAGCAGCCTGGATGTACATATCTACAAGCATACTATTTGCATTGTATCCTTGAATGCGTTGTTTAATTGTGTGCATCGTCTTCCGGCAGCCATTAAAATGCTCCATTTTACAATGCATGTATGTTTATGTATATTTATATAAATATCCATTTACAAGACACACATATGTTGCCCAAGGACGCGACTTAAATGCAACTTCTGAAGTTGCTTGGAAAAGTACACAAATATCCTGCTGCGTTACCTCCTACTTCTCCTACACTGTCAGTCATATTGTTGAAAATCGCTTTAAAACGGCATCAGCTTCAGTATCAGTATCAGCATCAGCAACAGCAACAGCAACAACAGTAAGCAGTTAGTAGCTTGAACATTTTTCAATCGATTTAATCGTACTCAAGCTTGCTCAACTGTTATGGAAGTGTTGAGGGAATTTAAGAACATTTTCCTCTTCTTATGTTTTCTTTTGTGGTAAAAACCATTTACAAACGCTACGAGGACGCGAATGTGATATTTTGGGTGAATAGTATTTGGCTTTTCCACTTCGAAAGTCTGCAGAGATATGTTGGTGACGTTGGTATTGGTGCTGGCAGTGGTAGAAGTGAAAGCAAGAGAAAACCCAGACGTGCCCCGGGTACAGTTCCGTTTCCAACAAAATTTAGCTCTTTTATTTTATTATTATTTTGTTTTTGCCAAACGGAAGACAATCCTCTAAGGATATTTTACAAAAATATGAAAAACATACGACTAAAGGTTGTCAAGGATATGCATAATATTTGTAAGGATATATATTTTTGTTTGTTTCTAAAAAGAGGAGGTGGATAAACTTGGGAATTCATTTAAACAATAATTGGGAGTTAGAAAAAGAAAATGTAAAAAGTGGTTATAGCAGGAAGGGAATTGGATAGTTTTTAAAACGATTTTCATAACATGCAAATTGGCTAATTTTATTTAAGTTTGAATCTAATGTTAATAGCTTTTGATGTTAAATGAATTTTGTTTGTATTTTAATTGAGTAAGGACAAAATTAAAATACCAATTAAGAAAATTATTGTCCTTGAATACACCAGGGGGTAATTGTTTCATCGTTTTTAGTTACAATTTGTTAAGAAATGGGGGAATTGTATTTTTAGGGGATTCGTATTATTACTTTTAACTTTGAAGTAATACTGAGAACTTTAAAATAAAGTTTCCTCCATTCACTTTGAGAAAGAACCTACGTAACTATTAGGTAATTTACTTTATCAATTTACATAATAGTTTTAAATTTCAAGCCTATACAATATGACTTCATATAGTTACATAACCTTAACTGACATTAAGAACTGCGGAAAATTCCATAAGAAATAACATAAATAAATAAATAAATACTTATACAGCAACGTGGCAGAATTGAAAAGTCCATAAAAATTCCTTAAATTTTGTATTACTCTTTTCCCAAATCGCCAACCATAACGAACCAACAATTTTTGTACATTTTTATAGATTTATTTCAAAAATATAGGGAAGAGAGGTACTAACCCAAATAAGTGGTTGAATTCGTTTCAAAATTTATTGAGGAAGTGAATTTTCCAAGGACTTAAGTTAACACATTTTATTTATGATATGCTTTAGGTAATAAAATTCGCGAAACATATGGGTTTCGGAAGTGTTATTATTATTTTGTTTATTTTATTTTTATGAAGTGGTGTTATATGGATTATAGAATTATTATAGGTTCAACAAGAGTAAATAAAGTTATTCAATTGAATACAATATTTTTTATTGTTAATGAAAGTAAGAAAATTTGCATATATGTATTTATGAGTTTTACTTTTGTACCCTGGGGCGTATACGTGCTTTTTTTCTATAAACTGGATATTTTACCTCAAATTTGAGGATTAACTTGAGTATGGGTTTAATCTCACTGTGAAAAAGTTTATCTTTGATATTTTCTTTGTAAATTTTAAGTAGAGTTGAACCACTTGACTCAGCTGGTCAACGAGCCCACTCGAATATCGGACGTGGTAGGTCGAGCAGAAAACACTCTTGACTTGTTTCTTACCTCTGAATCTGGTAAGTACACTATTAGTGTTCTATCTCCTCTAGGCACATCTGAACATTGTGTCATATCAGCAAATTTCTCGTGTAAAGAGGTTATTAGGGTCAAGAAGGTAAGTTTTAAAGCCCACCCAACTGAGGAAAACTGAAATAAGTTCAAGCGAACCAAGAAGGCCTACAACCCCCATATTCGACGGACCAAATTTTTACATGACCAAAAATTACCGCTAAAAATACTGCAATGTCCCAAAGGCGGTACAAATTTTTGGTCATTTCTAAAAAAATTGAGGAATTCTTCTTCTTCCTCAGTTCCTACGCTAGTTGTCATTGACACTCTATTTGTTAGCTCTTCAGAGAAAGCTAATCTCTTTGCTAGGCAGTTCGCAGCTGATAGTGAGTGTTATGATTTCGCCTGTACTTAAACAAGTTAGTGATTCTATGGAACCAATATTTTTTCGCACTCGTACTGTGGAAAGAGTTCTCAAAGATCTCAACATTCATAAAGCCACTGGTCCGGTTGGTATCCCCGCTATTATTCTGAAGAGGTGTTCTTCATCGCTGGCAAAACCACTGCGTAAGCTTTTTCATCTGTCCTACTCCTCAGGTCTCGTTCCGAGTGGATGGAAAACTGCATTTGTCTAGCCTATTCCCAAGAAAGGCGAATCTTCCTCACCGTCTTATTACCGACCGATTGCACTTACGTCCCTTCTTTCTAAGGTCATGGAAACGCTGATTAATTATCAGCTCAAGAAATATCTTGGAGATCGAAAGCTTCTCAATGACCGACAATACGGCTTTCGTATCAATAGATCCATTGGTGTACTCATGGTTCATATCAACGAACAGTGGAGCAAATCTTTACATCGTTTTGGAGAAAGTAAGATTATTGTACTTGATATTTCAAAAGCATTTGATAGGGTTTCGTATCAGGCTCTCTTATAGAAAATAAGTGCTTTCGGTTTTAACGAATCCCTGCTTCATTGGATTAGTAATTACCTTTCGAATCGTTCAATACGAGTTATATTGGTTGGATTCAAGTCTGAAAACCACAAAATAAATGCTGAGCCCTGGGGCACCGTTTTATTTCTAACACTCTTTCCCATTTTTATTAATGATCTCCCGTCTGTAACTTCTTATCCAATTCATTATTTCGCTTAATGATAGTACTCTTAGCTTTTCATATTCGTTTTTAGACTCACATCCTTCTTCTTCGGATTTGGAACTGCAACGACAAAATATGATAAGTTCATTAAGTTCTGATCTAAATAGCATTGTACAATACGGAATAAAAACTGCGTGGAATTTAATGCTTCGAAAACCCAATGCTGTCTTGAATCGTTAAAGCGACATATACCCCCCATTCCATTATCCCAGAATGGCACTTGCATCGAGGAAGCTTAACCTCTCGATATTCTCGGTATGTGTACCACCAACCACCTCTTGTGGGACGATCACATACGCGATGTCGCCAAAAATGCCGCAAGGTGTTTAGGTTTCCTTAGGTGATCCTTCTGATCTGGCTGTTATCTACAAGACTTATGTACGTGCGAAGCTTGAGTATAACTCCCATATCTGGGCTGGTGCTACTGCAACTTACTTAGGCCTCTTGGACAGTATTGAACGTTTATTTAGATTGATTGGTAATACCATCATAGGATCATTTCCGTCGCTTGAACATCGTCGTAAAGTTTCCTGACTCCCCCTTTTTTAAGGTTATTTTAACGGTTTATACTCTAGAGAAATAGCGAGCAGCATTCCTCCTCTTAAACAGTTCAACCGTAATACTCGCGCTTCTAGGAGTGCACGTCAGTATACCCCCAAGCGCAACTTTGGTCTTACCGTCAAGCACAGAGAATTGTTCTTTAGCCGTACTACACGAATGTGCAATGAAATTGCAATATTCAGGAATTCAAAACCAACCAACACCTCCTTTCAAAAACTCTCTCCCTTTACTAGTGCTCACACTGTGTCTATGAATAATAAGGGTAGTAATATCCCCTTAAGTGTCCACTAATTTAAAAAAAAGGAATTCAGCTCTTGTGAAATTATTCAAGTTTTTTAAAGAAAAAATCTGAATACACATTACGATAGTTAAGTGTTTGTGCTAAAAACATACTAACTTAATAAGGAACATTCAGATAGAAGACCAATTAAGACTGTTGGTTTGGCAGGACAACAAATTTCTTAAAATATGAACATTGATGTGGTTCAACGGTTCAGTTAAATTATTAAGAAAAAAGGTATTTGAAATAGTTAAAGTATTGTTATTATATTTTGACGAAAACATGAATTTTGCACTGCTAAAACTTACATTTTTTTTTAATTTAAAAACAGTTTAGTAACCCCTTTCCCACCACCTGAAATTTATTTTCTATAAAAATTAAGAGAACTTTTTAATAAGGAATATTGATGAAAAGTAAAGCTATATTCCAGAACTAGAATGGAGTAATATTGAATTTTTTCAAAGTAAGCACACTTTTTTAAATATAGTTTTTTTTTTAATTTACATACGAGTCAGTTATTTTTTTAAGTTTAAAATAAATTCATGGAGCATACAATAATTAAAAGAAGACATATTTTAATTTTGTTTGACATTTGCCTTTAATCAATAACGTATAGCGTCATTTTGACACATTGAGTCAGACACTCTGACAGAAATGTATGTTTGACATGGAACTACAACAAGAAGTAAATTTACCTTGAAGCCTGTATATGTATAAGACTTTTATGAAATAAAATACTTGTATGTATGCCTTGCAGCCAGCTCTACAATTCTACTTAATTGTGTAATGTTTTGAAATGGAATTTAAATTAAACTCACTCTAAAGTTTATTGGTAGTAAACGAAAACTAGACTCTTATTATTCAATATTGTTGTTTTTTAAATTCTAATATTGTGTTCATCTTCAGTTTTGAATATTATGATTTTAAATGTAAAATTCACTTCAACTTCTATAAAATAACCTCAAACTAAATAAATGTCTATAGATAGTTAGGTACTTTGGATTAAAAGTGTGAAGAATATAAACACACAATCAATTCATTTGTATATATAAGCATAGATTTTCAAATCCTATACCACTTCTATTAAATTCTATTGAAATACCTTTTCATGATATGGATATTCAAAGTGATGATGTTTATTCAAGAATAAAAAGCCAATATTATGCAAACAAATCAACTTCTGTACTTTAATGCTTCAACGAATATCAAATACCTTATACCTATACTCAATAAATTCTATTGAATCCTAAATCAAAGCTATAAAAGAGAGGGGGTGGTTTTTATTAAGCAGTTCGTTTTCACATAAATATTTTTAACTTGAAAAAATAAAATTATCCTTTAAGGCTTTTGTTAAGGTATGAAAATATAAAATGTTATGTTTTTTGTATGTATTTACAATACCTTAAAAAAATATGTATTTTTGTACAAAAGGGTGTTTTTTTTCTCTTTTCATAATGCCTGTGTCCCTCTGTGAGTTAGTGGGAGTTTAATTCTTAAAGAAAGATGCTTACATGAGATCGTATAGTCTGGGTACAATGCATATGTGGGGGTTTTTCTTTTTAATTTAATCTTGGATTTTTGACAATTTATGTCACTTTTCATTAAAAGGTTCTTTGTATCGTTTGATAATTTAATTTCTTTTCACTTTGACAGTTTTGTTTTAAAAATTTGTATTGAAATATGAACCTTAAAATCTACGTCTTAGTTTTATGCACGTTAGGAAGAGTTTTTTTTCAGGTCTGGGTTAGGCATTTCGTAGGAATTATTATTTCTGTTTTCTCAATTATTTGTTTTAGAATTGTTTTTGAAGTTGACATTTTAAAAGTCTAAAAGAATAAATGACTTCAGTTTAAAGTTATCAAAGGCTTACAAGAAAAGAGAGCCTTAGAAAGATAAAATACTTAAGATTTTTAATTAGTTTTTTTTGCGACCTTTTTTTTTGGAATTTCTAGTATTGCGAAATGATTCATGATTAGGAATCTTTTGTTTTCTATTTTTAACAATGAGCCATTTTGAACAAATTTGAATCATTATGATAAAATAAAATGCTCGTCTGGGCCCAAAGAGTCTGTTTAAACATTGTGGAGCAACAGAACTAGGGCTTAGTGGCTTAAAACACTCAACCATTTCTGTGTGGAAATCTTTTCAGAGGGAACTATAGTTTGTAGGCTTAATTTTTACAACTTATTTGAGAAAGTACTTCTCATATCCAACATTACTCTTGAAGGATTTGTCGATTCCTCGCTGAACCCAAAATCTCTAGCATAACAGTCACGTTACGGATATTACTAGACCTAAAAATACACCTACAAAATAAGTATTTATTCAAAAATTTTAAATTTGATTAAATTTCTCCATATTACGAAAATAAAGATATGCCTTTTAGTCATTGCTTAAAGAGTGCCAATGAAAAGTCAACACCTAAGTGTAAAACTTTGTAATGAAATTATTTTTGTAAAAGCATTGAGGAATAAAGAATAAAAGGCCTTTTTAATTGCTTTCCTTTTGTCTTTTTGGTTATTTAAATTTCAAAACTTTAAAACTCACTCTTGTGGCTCTTTTCTTAATTCTCCCTTAAATAATAACAAACTGTCAGTTGAAATAAGTTTATTCATCTTTGTTTCCTTTATTTTAAGAAATTTCTTTTTGCTTTGTTTAAATATTTATGTTGAATGCACTAGTTTTCTGTCAAGGTTTATTTTATGTTTGCAAAAACTATACTGTGGTCAAAGAGAATAGATTATTTTTGTATGAGAGGATCGTCAAAGGATAAAAAAGTGTAAATGAACACAGTGTCTATATATATAAAAAAGACAATTCTTTTTAAGTTTATTATAAAAAAGACACTCAATGTTGTATAAATTAATATTGTGATATAAGAATTTTATTGCTTTTTTTTTTTCTTAAGGGATTTGTCTTGTAATAAGGTCATAAGCCTTTTTTACCAGTACAATACGTATTGTGGTTTGATAAGCTTTTAAATAAAAGTGAAGGTTAGATTTGCTAAGACAAGTGACGACAAACATCAATGCATAATTTGCGGCAAAGTGTTGTCGAACAGTGTAATGTTTCCAGCAAAAATGAAACGTCACTTTGCAGGGATTCATCCAGATTGCAAAAGCAAACCGACTGATTTCTTCAAAAGAAAGTATGCTGAACTTTCTTACTAAATCTCAAACCATTATTACTTATCACTCAAAGACAGTGAACGAAAATCCGTTGATGGCTTCCTACTTGGTAAGTTTCCGAATAGCGCAAATTGGTGAAGCTCATACCATTGCTGAAAACTTAATAAAGCCATGTGTCAAAGAAATTGTTAAATGTTTAATGGGTGAAAAGGCCAAAAAATTAGTTGACACCATTCCTCTGTCAAATAACACAATATCAAGACGAATCAGAGACTTAGCGGTGAATTTGAAAGCTACTTTACTTTTACGAATAAAAGTCACAAAATTTGCGCTGCAAATGCTTGAATACAGGGATGTTGCAGGATTGGCTATTTTAATAGTATTTTTAGAAGATCCACTCTTCTGCAAGCCGTTTCCAATTACTTCAACTGGTTCTAAAGTTTTCAATTTGAAAGACAAATTGTAATTGACATACCATGGGTTAACTCCGTGGATGTATGCATGGTGCCAAGGCCCTGACTGGAAAAACGTTCGGTGCCGTCACAAGAATAAAGCAAATTGTTAAAGGATGCATTAGTAGCCATTGCGTTCTTCACCGCCATGCTCTCGCAATGAAAAAAATTACGGTCTCTCTTAAAGAGTTGTTGGACGAAAGCGTGAAAATAATCAACTTTATTAAATCACGGCCGAAGGATACAAGCATTTTTAAAGTATTGTGTGATGACATGAATAGTCGACATACGTCTTTACTTCTTCACCACACTTTGATTTTCAAAATAAGAGCTGAAGTTAGAAACTTCCTCATTGACGACAACCTTGTTTTAGGGGACATGTTGTGTAATGAGGGTTGGTTATTTAAATTAGCGCTTCTGTCAGATATTTAAAAAAAAAAAATGATTTGAGTGTATCACTTCAGGGAAAGGCAGTTACTGTTTTTGATGCCAGTGACAAAATAGAAGCATATAAAAACAAAATCCAGTTTTGTTAAATCTATACAAAATCGAAATCAGCTTCCCAATGCTCAAGGAATTTAAAAAAGAAATAAATTTAAACATTCCCGATGTTATTTTAAATAAGTTTCATATCCACCTAGTAGGTTTGCTTTATAGCTTCCTCCCTTATTTCAAAGACGAATTCCACCTGAACATTAAGGAAAACGTATGGGTAATAAACCCGTACTCTGCCGAGTTCGAAAACCCACCTTCCCTCACATCGCAGCAGTTTGAATGCTTGATTGACCTGACATCGGATTCTTTGGTAAAAGAACTTGTTGCAACAAAGAAAATAATAATTCTGCATGTTTTGAAACCAAAACAAAATATAGATCCCGTCTCGATATACAGTTTCAGCTGTCCAAATTCAAACGGATGTTTCAGCAAAAATAAACATTCACATTTTTCCCACTAAAACGAAACTCCATACAATTATAATGCATATACATATGTGCATAATATAAACTATGTAATTCCTTATTAACATTGTTCCTGTTTTTTCGTTGTAGAAACTGTTTCCTAAATTTAATAAAATAAACAACATGTGAAAATAACGGCATTTAACTTGCTTCATGTAACTTTGAAAATGTCATATGTGCATCGAAGTACTCCCGGTGAAATTTCTATCGCAAAATGCTCCGCGACTAAAAAGATTGGCTGGCTTAGAACAACTAACATATTGCTAGTATTTGGTAGCAAACCCCTTGGTTGTAATAACTTGAGCACTTCTTCGAGGCATGGAGTCAATTAAATTGCTTATAATGCTATTTGGGATACTTTCTCTAGCCAATTTGATTTGATTATGCAGATCGATTATATTTTTGCAATTACTCCTTACAATTCATCGAATTACAATAGATTTTCTATGGGATTGAGATCTGGAGACTGTGCTGACCATTGTAACACGTCAACCCGGATTTTTTGATACCACGTCTTAACCTGCTGAAATAATATTCATTTCGGAGGCAACTGATCCTCAGCGTGTGGCAGTATTATATTTTGCAAAATGTCTCATTCACCATCTTTTTGGTGAATCAGTCCCAGTCCATACCCTTAAAAATATCCCCGCATATTTTTGGTAAAAATAAAAGGCTATTTACAGCTTTGAAAGATCTGAGTCCTCCATCAACAGCTCGTCTCCGAATTGTTCTACCGCTAACGTTTAAGTCGAGTTGGGTTATTATTTGCAAAATCTTTTCCTTTTGTTGTTTTACTTGCCCTGCCACCTCGATGAACTGTTTTAGCCAACACAAAATTGGGTTAATTGTCCTACTAAAGTAATATTAATGATCGTTTTGAAAACTAATTTCTCTTGTGGTCTGTCTATTCAGAGGCATCTACATAATGCATTACATTTTAGAAAAAAATGAACATGATTTGTTTAAGTTATTATTTTTTGAATGACATAAAAATGGAGGTAGTTTCAGTTGCTAATGTTTTTCCAACACTGTACCTCTGCTTGAACCAATTTTGGAAATATTGGGAACTTATTTCCGAAGTGATTGCTTTGTTTTTGGTAAAATGTAGCACCCGCCAATTTTGCCTGTTGTGCTCAGAATTTTTTTTAAATTCCTGAAAATGGTATGCTAATGTACCGCACGTGCATTTTCCACATACTTATATGTGGTTAGCATGTTCCATGGCTCTATTTTGCCTGCGACACTCTTTTTATTTTTATAAATGATCTTTTGTTTGATATATGTGACAACTTAATTTACGGGCGATAGTGTAATTTTTGAGCTAGTTTTTTAGATGTTTTCTACTACATTGTCTAATGGGGAATCAAAAACAAAAACTCAAAAGCTCAATGCTGTTGTCAATCACAAAAGTGTGTGCTATAAAAAGATAGGCGACGGTTTTCTAACTGAAACATTTATATCTCTTGGACAACTAAGAAGGTTTTCATGAATATGTAATGCCTATTTTCATAAACAAAACTTTTGTAAAATAGCCTGCTGCTCCTTAAAAAATTCAGCCGTATCATACTTACTTCAAGGTTTACCCTTCACCCTAATTTCGGATAAACTGTATAGTACAGAAATTATTTTTTTTAGTCGCACTACACGGATGTAAAATGCTTTATAAGACTTAATATTTTTTTCAAGTTTTTACCCTTTTATTATGGAGTAGAGGCATTTTGGGCTAGTTTTTATTAGCTTGCCAAAGGAAGTTATTGTAATGGGTCCGATTGTAGTTTTTTTTTTATAAAAATCCAACAACTTTTTCATAAAAAAAATAAAATCTACGAAAAATAGTACGCCAATTTGGTAAAAATGTATGTTCGGTTCTTGATATCTCTCAAATTAATTTCCTTCATCCAATTTGTAAAAATTTAAGAGATGTTACTAAAAATTTGTTTTCGACTAAAAATCTATTTAACAAAATTAGATGTTCAAACTAAAGTATTTCTTTATATGATTGGTTATGATGATTTATGATTATGATTATATTCTCTATACGAAAACCTACAATTTTTTAAGCAAGACAAATCGACAGACGGGATTAAAGTTATCAGTGTGGGTCGCATCCCAGCCTCTTTTTACTTTTATAATTGATCTTTTTTCTGGAATTTCTGGTCCACCTAATTCGCCGACCATAGTTATTCCTTTGGAGGTTAACTATGAACGGAGCGTATGATAAGCTCACTAAATTCTTATCTTGACAACATTGTCTAATGGGGAATCAGAAAAAGTGTAGAATTTAATGCTTTGAAAACTCAATGCTGTTTACAATCACAAAAGCCTTACCCTCTCCCAAGGCTAGGACAGAATTGGAGAGATTTTAGATAAATAGCCACTAGCTCCTCAAAAGAATCAACCGTATTACCTTCCTCAAAAAATTCAATCAGGCAACGGCCTAGTCACTGATAAAGCTTCTGTTCCCATCGATCAACAAAATCAAGCTTCAGTGAGCGTGGTTAGTAGAAAGATGGGGCACCGTGTCGAAGCCTACCGCGTGCTGTTGTCATGTGTTATTTCTGTCTGTTTACCAGTTTACCTGGATCCCAATTCCAGACATTTTGTATTGGACAGAGATACATTTTTTGGTCACACTACACAAATGTTGAATGACTTTACCAGCCACAATAATTCCCAATCATCGCAATGTCTCGACATTCAAAACCAATGTTTATCGTTTTGATCTTTTTTATTGGGCCACAGTTTATTTCTTTTAAAATATAAATTTCAGAACAATGTTAAAAAACCTTTTGCATACCAAAACATGTTATCAGTCGTCTTGTCGATGTCACTTTTTTTGAACTCATTTAATAAAACATACAATTTATTTTCATAATTTTGTTTTATTCACTTGTTTTTCTTGTATTAATTATATAAAAATTATTATTCTTTGTTTAAACAACTTTCATTCCATACAAAATAAATAAATTGATCACACTTAATTTAAATAAATATGGTTCTTTATTTTTTTTCTTTAAGTTCTTAATTATTATTAAAAAGTTAATGTATCTTCTTTTATAATATATAATTCTAATTGTAATTATTTTCTTAGTTTTTACAATTTTCTTTTAATATAATTGTGTGTAAATAAGTATTTAGTTTTATTTTTCGTCAAAAATAAGTCAAATTTGTATGTATAAAATAAGAACAAACATATTATCATAAAAAATGTATATTATACAATTTCGTGCTAAGCTTTAGTATAAATATAATAGTTTTTTTTTTTTTAAATTTAATTTATTGTTTTTTTCTTCTTAAATTGATTTTTTTATTTTGTAATAATTAATATAACATCTTATTTATATAAAAAAAACTTCTATACGATAAAACTAATAAATTAATTGAATGAATCAAAATAAATGTGGGGCTCTTAACATTATTTTGACTCATTCAAAAAATGTGAATCGTAATAAAATAAATGTAAATTTAAATAAAAATATTATATTAACGTTGTCACATTGTCAAGGAAAAAACGTATCTCTTTTTAACAAGACAGATAAGATTAAATGTTGTCAAAACTTTTCCTTTTCAAGGTTGAAAGAGAACATTTGCAATCATCTTCTGTCGTAAATCATAAATTCATAATAAACAATTCTAATTTAATTCTGAGCTCAAGGAAGAGTTTGTATGCCATACAGTAGGACAATTAATCTCTACGAGTGGAAAAAGAATGGATCGAAAAAGGACACACATAAATAAAAAAGTCATTTTTTAAAAATAATGCTTTAACAATATTCAAATAAAATTTATCTACAAACAATAAATCTGAGACTTAACACTTTTAAAATTCATTTATAATTTATGGTCAAAATTAACGACACTACGCTCCACTCTTTGTGAATAGTGCTTCAGACACACTTTTGTTCAATTTGCATGTGAAATCTTTTTCTTTTGGGTACAACCAATGACGAGGACAACTACCATGCCATATAGTGTGAAATGGGAAAAATTGGTTAAAAAGCTAAAACTTTGTCATGCAACCCCAATTTGGCTGACTCTTTATTTTCGAGTTCATATATGTATATAATAATTTATTTCGCCTGTGGGTTATTGGAGATATCCTACTATTAACGTGGAAGAACTTCATTCTTCTTCCTCTTTTGTCCATCCCTACAATGTGTTAGCACCAGGATATGGTGAGACATGGACATGGACATTGGCGATAAAATTTGTAACTACTCATCTGGAACAAATTACTTTTTTTTTCCAACACAAAGTGCTAAATCAAAAAGACTCATATATATTTTAGACATACATAACAAACACACATACACAAATATAAATGTGAGAAAAGAGGACCTTTGAGTCCTTGTTTTCTGCTCCTTGAATTATTATTATTATGTTTGTATTATATGAAGTTATAATAAATTTAGTTAAAAATAGAATCCTATTTTTAAAAATTTATTGATTCCCATAATATATGGCAAAGTTAAGGGCAGAATAATATGTTGCCGATCGAAAATTAATGCAGGATGACATTATCAAGTCACCAGGAAACCGTTTGAGAAGACACAATTTATGGGTTGCTATATTAAGTAAAATAGGGAAACAACTTTATGAACTTTTAGTTCAAGTGATTTAAGGGACAATATGAAATATGTGGTAAAAGAGATTAAGGAAAATTGAAATAAACGAACATGTATTTATTTTGAGTATTTAAAGAAAAAAACAAAAGAAAATGTATTTGGTCAAACGTTGTCTGAAAAACATAATAAAAATCAAAAAGTACAAAAAATAATTCCATTTACGTTTCAGGATATAACAACACAACAAAGTTCCTATTGAGAATGTCTCCATTATGTCTGATTATTGTACCACGAGTTTCTACCTGAATCATAGAATGTTGCTTTCCAATGAACTTGGAAGTAAGGTGTTTCTATTATTTTTGTATTGTTTATTTTAATCTCAATAATATTTTAGTCCCTTTTTTTTGTGTATAAAATATGCCATTTGAATTATTTATTTGAATTAAATTAATTGTTCAGCGTTGTTTTAGTAACTTAATTTTTGTTTGACCAAGATTTTAAAAAAATAACTTGGTATACAATTCCTTACAACAAAACTGACATTCTTTAAATACATTTAAGGTGCTGTTCATTATATTTTCAATAATCTTTTTTCAAGCTTCAGTACTTTTAAACATATTTGTGGTTGAGATAAGCCAACATGACACAAATTCTTGTATTTCGAAATTTGTTTTCATTTTTCGTGACCAAGAAACAAAACCATTAAAAGCATAATTACCATAGAACTGATACTGAACTGAACTGAAAACAGGGTTGTAAAAAAACTGCTGAAAAGATTTTTGAAATTATTTGATCATATTTAGTATTTAGTATTTATTTATTTATTGATCAATCAGACAAAAATATCTTACAGACTACTTGAAAATAACTTACATAAATAAAAATAAATATATATGGGTATGTACATAGTATTTTGCTTATTTTAAAAATTAATTATAAAATGACGTTATAGATTACATTTAAGGGTAGAACGATTACGATGAAAGACAAAATCAAAAACACAAGAAATACGATTAACTTCACGGACACAGCGAGTTACTGGCTCATTTTTGGCATAATTTGTCCTATAATCGCTTTCAAAAAATAAAAATCTAGTCCTCAGAGGACGACTTGGAGCATACAAATCAATTAAAGACAGAAGCGAAGAACAATTAATACGAGAAGACAAAATATCACTTACAAACAATACAGAGTACATTTTTCTACGGTTTTCGAGTGACTGAATATCAATTAGCTTAATTCTAGTTGAATAAGAGGGCATTTCAATATTCCAACCAAGTTTCCAAATAACGAACCTAATCCATACTCTAAAATAGATGAATTACGTTTTATGAAACCAAGCATTGTGTTAGATTTTGCAATGATGTATTCGATGTGTTTTATAAAGTTTAATTTACAATCAAATATTATTCCCAAATCTTTTTTTTTCAAAAACTTTTTCAAGAATATTATTGTTTATTTTGTAGTCGAATTTGATTGGATTGGCAATACGCGAAAAAGTAAAACACTGACATTTGGAGACATTCAAAAACAAGTCATTAATGGTGCACCAATTAGTTAAACAATCAAGATCGTCTTGGGGTAGATAGCAGTCGCGTAGGGATTTAATGCTTTTAAAGAATTTAAGATCGTCCGCAAAAAGAAGGCGGTGTGAGTTTTTTAAAACGTTAGGCATGCCATTAATAAAAATCAACAACAATAACGGTCCAAGATGACTACCTTGCGGTACGCCAGAGGTTACCAAAAAAGGAGAAGATTGAATGTTATCTATGGAAACAATTTGATAACGTTCCGTTAAGTAGAAAGAAAGCCATGATAGCATAGCAGAGTGAAAACCTGCGCTTTTTAGTTTAGATATTAGTATCAAATGATTCACTCTATCGAACGCTTTGGAAAAATCTGTGTAGATGACATCAACTTGAAAACCCTTTTCTAGTTTATTGAGGACATAATTTGAAAATAGAGTAAGATTGGTGGAGGTGGATCTTCCCTCCTCAAACCCATGTTGGTAAGGCGATATTATTTCTATATTTTCGTTATAATTCAGGTAAGATTGTCGAATTGAAAACTTTTATTTTTCTCGACGTTTCATGGTCACTATAGTCTAAATGAAAGATATTTAGAGAAGTGTATGTGCGTGCGTGCGTACGTACGTTCGAAAGTCCGTACATTCGTGACGTTTTTTTCGTCCATAGCTCAAAAACCAGTAATGATATCGACTTCAAATAAATTTTGTTAAACAGAAAGATGAAGAAAACACTCTCAAAAAAAATGAGTAGGTTTTCTTACCATGGCAATTTCAAAAAGAGGTGAAAATGTTGGTTAACCAAAAATATCTCATGAACCAATAACTCTAGCAAATTGAATAAAATTTTATATTACATATTAACGGTTTTTATAAATCAAAACAAACTGAAAAATTAATATTTCTCACCTCAAAAATGTAAGGAAAAAACAATTTTTCACAACAAAGAAAATCTTTTTTAATTTTAGGAAAAATCGAATAAACATTTTCTTATCTACACTAATATTATAAAGAGGAAAGATTTGTATTTTTGTATGTAACGCATAAACTCAAAAAGTACTGGGCTGATTTTAATAATTCTTTTTTCATTAGAAAGCTACATTATCACTGAGTAATAAAGGCTATATCTAGTGCTAGATTACTGTAGCAATCTTTAGAAATTCTAATTAAAACCAAACGAAAGTGGAAAAAAGTTAGCCATAAAAAAATGTTCGACGATATCTAAAAAGAAACTATTTGAATTTTTGTATGTATGTAACTATATTAAGAGATAATGTGATTGTAGCAACTATCATTACGGGTCCCGCGGTCGGTCAGCTCGCACATGTTCCGCGGATCCCGATGATACCAACTGCTTTGCCCATATCTTTTAAAAGGTTAAAGTTCCCCTTAAAAATATTCTTTGCCCTAACAATAAATAAATCCCAGGGACACAGTTTTTCCACAGTTGGTATCGGTTTAAGGAAATAGTGCTTTTTCCCACGGGCAACTGGATGTGGAACTTTCTCGAGTATGATCTCCTGAAACCCAATACGTTTAGTTACCACCTACAAATACCTCAGCCAACGAAGTGTACAGGGAGGCTTTAAGATTAGCACACAATTTTTTCTCTAATTTAGTGATTCATGATCATTTTAATTAGCAATCTTATAACTTAAATATCTGCACCTATTTATGTCTACCCGAGCGAAGCCGGGACGGGCCGCTAGTATAAAATAAAAACCTAACAAAAAATAAATAAAAGTTTGTAAGAATGGTTTTTTGACTCAAATATCTTTTCAAAATTTAGAGATATTGGCTTTAAACTAATTTTATCTCTTGAAAAATAGTATTATCAACAGTCAGTAAAATTTTGAGAAAAACCGAATTGACAGTTGTTTTACAAAAAATAAAAACCTAACAAAAAAAAACAATGCTAAACTTGATAAAAATTTACTTTTGACTCAAATAGTTTTTCCAAAATTAAAAATATTGTCTTCAATTTTTTTTTTATTTCACACAAAACATTGTTTTCGATATTCAGTAGTTTTTCATAAAAAAAATAAAATCCACAAGAAATAGTACGCAAAATTGGTCAAAACTGATGTTCGGTTCTTGATATCTCTGAAATTAATTTCATTCATACAATTTGTAAAAATTGAAGAAATGCTACTAAAATTGGTAAAAATTTGTTTTCGACTAAACAAAACTAGATTTTCAAACTTATCTATTTCTTTATATGAAAAATATTGTTGGTAATTTTTTAAATTTTAAAGAATAATTCAAGTAAAAACTTTTTTAACCTAATCCTACAATTTTTTAAGCAAGACATATCAACAGACGGGATAGGAAGTTATCGGTGTGGGGCGCTTTCCAGCCTATTTTTTTATCTTTTTCTAGAGCTGTCATAATTTTATATTTTTTAAAAATCTGCGAGTTAAATTCGTTTTCACATTTAAAAAAAATGATTTTCCTTGTTATCATTTCAGTGTCCTTTTTTTTATAATTAGCAAAGACTAAAAGGGTTTTTTATACCTTTAATATGCCAAAGACACAGTGTGAGCATTAGGAAAAGAGGAAAGGGTTGGTTAGGAGTTGTCGGTGTGCATTGGTTTTAAATTTCTGAACATTGCAATGACAGGGAAAGATAGAGAGTGGCAAGGCGTTCCACATTCGCGTAGTACGGCTAAAAAAGGAATCTCTGTACTTCATAGTACGGCCGAAGTTGGGCTCAACGGTTAATTGATGGGCATTCCTATAAGCGCGGGTATTGCGGTTAAATTGTTTAAGGGGAGGAATGCAACTCGCTATTTCACTAGAGAATAGTCCGTTAAAATAACGGTAAAAAGGGTGAGGCAAGAAACCTTGCGTCGATGTTCGAGTGATGTAAACGAGTTGATGATGTTAATGTCACCAGTCGTTTTAAAGTACAAAAAACTTAACCTTGTCATAGGGACACCTTTCCAAATATAAAGTTATATAGAAGTTTTGAAAGTATGCTGACTTTTAAGATTAAAGACAAACTAGAAGGAGTAAAAACCTTCTTGCATTTTCGGAGATATCCTTAACACTTCAGCATTTTTGGCAATGTCAAATATGTGATCACTCTATTAGAGGTGATCTGTGAAAAAACTGAAAGTTGATTAGTTTCCTCAATTCAAGAGGTGCTCAAGGATAGCATATTTAAGGTTGGCTACGCTTTATTGATAGAAAACAGCATTGACTTAAAACCATCCAATACAACTTTTATTTAGCAGTTAAATAGGTTGTTTCCTACTCAACGAATAAGGATTCATCAAGTGACTCGGAGTTTAGTGACAATCTCTTTTGAAATACCAAATTCAATAATATTATACTCTGCAAAACAATGTAAATAGTTATACCACTGTTATTATAATATTGTAATTTTTTTTTTTAATGTTAAAGAAACAATTTTGCATATCAGACCAATTTTAGAAATCATGTTTTTTATCCCTCGAACGATTTTGAATCCTCAAACTATTTAAACGATGTGACGGATTATCCATTTTGTGGTTTCTAAAGTATAAGACTAATATTCGACATCTGTCAAACTATGTTGTTAAAACTTTCTTTTTTCAGTTGAAAATCTGATATTTACGCTTTAATATCGCACAATGCATACAAATGGTGAAAACCTACGCCAAAAGTAGTGATTCTGCCACAGCGACATATCGTGCTTTAAAAGAAGCAATTGACAATATGTATTGTGAAAAAAATTTAAAGAGACTGGATTGGTTACAAAAATTGTAAGGCTTAATGCCTGTGCATCATCTTTTAGCTCGTTCCATTGAAAATATCGCTTTTGTAAGTGCAAGTGTTACCGAAGACCCGAATATGTTGATACCTCGCGTTCTCAGGAATTATTACTGTCTTACTGACGTATTTTTATAAATTACTTCGTGCACAAGTTTTTAATTCTTTTTAATAAAAGTTTAAAAGACTATCTACGTTTTGCAAAGAGATTTGAAACTATTTCTTTAATAATTCTTGAAACTTTGAACACCTATTTTTATATGGATAAGTTTAAAAGTGCAATTTTTATACAAACTTAGACATTTAAGTGAAATTATTTCTTATTTTATTTGCTAATTTAGTGGTGGAGAAAAATGCATCGCAATTTTTGTGTGAAAAAATTAGGAATTTAAAGAATTGGTAACCTCTTGCTGTTCGATACTTTGTGTTCAAGATAGTAAAAATGATTTTTGAATTGACTCTAATCACTTAAGTTATGAGATCAGGGAAAGTTTGTATTATTTAAAACTTCCGTAATTACTTTAGAACTTCAAATATATATTGAATTCCAAAGACATTTTTGGTCCACTTGTAATTTTTCTGCTAACTTACACTACTCGTACACATAGTCTCCTCATTATCATTTTAAATAACATAATCAGCATTCACGCTGTTGCCGACAAACAAAAAATACTAAAAAGATTCTTAACCTTCTTCGTGTAGCTATTGTAACAGATTTCTTTTCATAATGACATCGGCTTGTGACTTTATTAAAACTCTCGTTAACCTCATTTAGTAATATGATGTTATTTTTTATTTTTGTTCAACTTTCAAACATTCTTTGGTTCTTTCAAAAAAGTCTTCAAAGAAGGAAGACCAATTTTGCAAAAGCCAAAAGTGAAAGCTGAAGCGTGCATATAATTATGTGGAATCTTTTGTCCCTTGAACCCTTCTTTTTCGGTGCGCGGATTATATCGACTAATGTTATTCATTCAATGTGGATGAGTTTCAAAAATTACTACCATTATGTTTTTTTACAAATTATAACATTCTTACATCAATTTTCAAAATTTTACACTGATTAAGGGGCTTAGTTATGTGAGTAATGAACCTATTTCCTGTTTGTTCTTATAATCAAGATGAATTCAAATTGGATGAGAAAATTTGTTTTTCATCATGAAACATAAAATAGTGAGACATGAAAACTAACGAACATAGAATGTGCCCAAAATTGCTTTTATTTGTCTACATCTACATAGTTATTATTATTGTTCGAGTCTTTTCACTTGGATAGCTAATAAATTATTGTACATAGTAAATTATATTATTAAAGTTTAAATCTTGAAATTTTAAGAACACGGAACAAAGTTACACGTTAAAAAAAAAATAAGCACGAAAATATGTTAAATGTTTATTGAACACCAGTTTTAGATTCTATTTTTGAAATGTAGCCAAACATTTTTTCAATTATTAAAAACATGTTCATTTCGTAGAGCAACAGCTTGTCGGTACAGACAGGATCAAAGCAAAAATTTAATTAAAAGGATTGTTTTAAAATATAATTATAGGTATTTTCTTACAGAAGGCAAATGTTAACCCATACCAAAATTGTGTGTTGCCTGTTTTTCCCGGAAATTATAAATGAAAAGAAAATTTCATTGTTAAAAGTATTCAAAATATTTTATGCAGGAGTAGCCTTAAATAATTACAACACACTGAACACATTGATGTAATTTCATTAAAAACGTTTAGTATATGGACTTAGACCGCGTTGATTTTAGTGACGATCTGTGGTGAACACGTAGTGCACATAATAATTCTGAAAGTCTACATTTTATTACCTCTATGATACTAAAACAATCAATTTGTTATGCAGCACGTGGATGCTGCATAAATGTTTATTTTAGCACCAAACTATGCAATGTGATGCTATAAAATAAAAACAATTAAAAGTAACAAAAATCTAAAATAATTAAAACTGAATAAAAATAAAAAAAAAATAATTCAAAAATAAAAACATGCACATCAAATAGTAGTTTATTTCAATAAAATAATACAGGGAATATTCATATAAATATATGTATGTATGAATATAAATTTTATTTGACACAATTAGGACAATTCGTGCGCGTCGAACGCAACAAAAACGGCCTTTGGCATTCTTTTGAATCTACATACGTATAACATTTTCACACGAATTAAGAATAAGGTGTAGGTATGTTTTTCTTTTTTTTATGTTATTTTTGTATATGAAAAAAAAAAATATGTAAAAAGGCACGTTTCTCACGCATTGGAATTTTATTAATTCACAATTTCCATGCAAAATTGGTTCACATTGTTAAAAAACATGGTTCTTCGTATTACAACATGACACAGAGGGGACAAACGTAGTATTACAATTCACCTTCTATACCAAATGCCAACATTGATTCATTTTATTCATTTGTGCAGGTAGACGAATAGAATTTATAATAAATGTAACAAGAACAATATTTTGAATACCAAATATGAAAAAATGTAGGAAGCTTTAAATACATTATGTATTTGATTTGGTTTTTTAAGGAGTGGGTGGAGTTAGAAAAATTCTTTAGAAATATTAAATTCCTTAATTGTTATTTCAATTTAGCCGCTAAATAAGGTTAGAATCCTCAGAGACTGTGACTTTAAAACCATTACGTTCAAGGAACGGACAAAAATAAATTCGAAGGATCCTAATTTTAAATTATCTATTGAAATTAAAGTATAGACAGATAAAATCAAATCTTTCACAAATTTTATATGATAAATTTTGTGAGGATTTTTGCAGTTTATCAAAATCCTTGAAATGGAAAATTTATATATTTCCCTTATCATGACTTGGTCACGCGATAGTGGTTCTAGGTATTAAGGGAGGTTGAAGCTTACAGCATTTTATGAAAATAAAAGATTATGTTATTTAATTTACTAGCTAAGCAGTCAAATAGTGTTATAATAACTTTTCATTCATGAGATAAAAGTTATTAGAAATTTAAAATAATATTTGAAAATAGTACGTATACGCCGTGGTGCACATCCAATGTTAATTTCTTCTCTTATGCTGTGATTGATGTTTTATTTATTTATTTGAAGCTACTGCAGAATGTAATTTGAGCGCAACGAACATTTCTGACTGACTTCGACTGTTAACGTTAAGACGTCTTCAGCTTGAATGAACAAACACGATATAAAACCATATACAAAAACTAATCACATCTGTCATATTCGCAAAAAAACTGCCAAACAGTTACAGAACTTTTTCTTATCTTGAGAAAATTACTTAACGTAACAATTGTCATACAAAAAGTTTCTATGTTTGTACTCTTTTAACATATTTCTATACGTGAGCGTTCAAAAATGAAGTAGGTCTTGTGTCCATTCCCCACTTTCTTAAGAAGTTTCTTTATACATTTATTTTTTAAATAAAGCTGTTTATCAAAATTGCATTAAAATTTGTCAGCTTTTTAAAATTCATTTCATTTATTCTTAGATTATGAATTTAGTATTTTTAAAAAGCTTGTGACTTAAATTTGAAAATGCTCTTTTATAAGTCAAAAATAATATCTTTAACTTCCCAGTTATTGTAATCGGTTCGATTTATCGAATTGAAAATTTTGACATTTCTCGACCTTTCAAGGTCCCTAGATTCGAAATAAAAGATTTAAGAGAGATGTATGTATGTGCGTGAGCCCATAGCTCAAGAACCAGAAGAGATATCAACTTCAAATAAATTTTTTTATACAGATAATAATTCAAGAAGATGCAGAAAGGGCTCTCAAGAAAATTGCATAAGCGGTTTTTTTTTACCAAGAGTTTAAAAAAAGTTGAAAATTTTGGTTAACTCTAAATATCTTACGAATTAAAAACGGTAGAGACTTAAATTAAATTGTATGTAATATATTGTAATGTGATGATGATGATTTTATTTCCAAATTAATTTTGTGCAACGAACAATAAAGTTTTAAACATTTGGTGAAATTTTGAGAAAAATCAAATTGACAGTTTTTTTTTCAAAAAATAAAAATCTAGACAAAAAATTTAATAAAAGTTGGTAAAAATTGATTTTCCACTTAAAAAACTTTTCAAAAGTTTAAGACATTGAGTTTAAACTACTTTTATCTTTTAAAAAATAAAGTTGTCAACATTCAGTCATATTTTGAGGAAATCTAGTTTTTTACAAAAAATAAAAACCTACCAAAAAAACAATACTAAAACTTGGTTAAAATTAACTTACGACTCAAAAAGCTTTTGAAAATTGAAAATATTGTTTTCAAACTCTTTTTATTTAACAGAAAATATTGTTTTCGATATTCAGTATTTTTTTTTTTATAAAAATCCAACAGTCCGTTTTTTCATAAAAAAAATATTAAGCTGTCAATTTGCTTACAAAATACAAATTTATTTTCGAGTTATCTTTTCAAGAATTAAACATATTATCTTCAAACTTACCTTTTTTTAGATTTTTATTTTTATAAAAAAAACTGTCAGTTTATTTTTTCTCAAAATTTAACCCGATGTTAAAAACGTTATTTTTCGTTGCAAAAAATTGTTTTGGAGATGAGAAAATTTTTCGTAAAATTATCGAGGTTATAATTTTGTTTGTAACCTTTAATTCGAATTTTTTCCAAAATTATGTTTTTTTGTTTGTTATAACGTTACAATGTGTAATATAAAATTTAAGTCTCAAGCGCCATTGGTTTATGAGATATTTAAGGTTAACCAAAATGTTCACCTTTTTTTTAAATGTTATGGTAAAAATAGCAGTGCTTCTAATTTTATAATTAAAAAGTGCTTAAAATTCAATTTTTCTTTATTTTTCGTTAAGTTAGTATTTTAGTAGCATATACAAAATTTATAAACATAAGCTCAAAAATGGACAATGGGACGGTCAAGACACTGCACTGAAGAAATTCGAAAACTTATTAAAAAACTGCGTTTGGAGAGAAAAACCTACTAAAATATTCAAGACATCCAAGGCTGCTCACCAAAATTGGTCAGTAACGCCTTGAAATTGCAAAAAAAACACTAGGCCCAAAAAGATGACTACTGAAAAAACTGACAAACAAAAATATTCAGTTAGCAGAAGAGAACCCTATCATAGGCTCTGGGAAAATAAGAAAGGGACTTCAACTGTCTGTTAACCCTGTCACAATACGAAGACGTCTTTAATAAGCGAAGTTACCAGCCCAAAGTCCACGCAAGGTACCATTCTTGACGAAACGGCATGTGGCAAAGATAATGGAGTTTGTTAAAGGACATAGAGATTAGGCAAAAGATAAATGGAGGAATGTTCTGTGGAGCGATGAAAGCAAAGTCGTCTTTTTTGGGTCCAAGGGTCGCCGGGAATATGTGACAAGACCCTAAAATGCAGGAATCGATCCACGGTAGGAAAAATTATGGTAGGGGCTTGCTTTTAATATTACGGGGTCGGGCCTATTTATCTTATCGGGGGTATAAGGGATGCAACCGACTATGTGAAAATTCTCGAGGAGGTTATGTTACCCTATGCTGAAGACAAAATGCTGTTTGTTTGGGTATACAAACAAGACTATGACCCAAAGCAAACGTCAAAATTGAAAAATCATGGTTTGCGCAGAAGAAGTTATCCGTTCTGGAGCGGTCCGGTTAATCCCCCGACCTTAACTTTGACCTAGAAACGTAGAGAAATGTCAACATTTTCAAATTCACAAATCGAACCCATTACAATAACTTCGTATGGAAAGTTAAAAAGGAACAATAATTTGATATTGAAATTTTGTCTGTTTATTCAAACCTTTTTTTATAAGCTAAACAATAATTTAAACTTATTTACCAGTTAACTATATTTCCAATAATTTACCCATGTTTTCAAGTTGTTCAATACTTTATATTTTTCAAACTAAAAGTATCAGCTATCAAAATGAAAAGTTCCATTCAATAAAAACTATTAAGTTACATTTGAGTAGAATTGAAAAACTTACTGAATATTGAAATTTTGGAGAATAAATAATTCTGCAGAACAAAACATAATCATTTTTTATGGAAACTTATCAAAGTTCTGTTTTATCAAAATTCTGTGTTTTTTTAAAATTAAATTTCTTTATGATCAAAATTTTGCCGAACAACTCTAAATAAAAACATTTTATTGAAATAAACAAAATACTACTTCTTTTAAAAAAACTCAGTATTCAAAGAATCATAGACTTTCGGAAAATGATTTACTAATTGAACTAATTGCAGAAAATGATACTTTTTCAAAAAAAAATTTCTTAAAACCCATTTATTTTTTAGCAATACAGAATTTTAAAAAGACGTGATTTTTTTCAACTGAATTTTGAAAAGTTGAGTTTTAAAAAAAAAATGATAAATAAAAACCAGCACTATCTAAACAAAAACTTCTAATGCAAAATTAGTTTGAAAAGGTAACAATCCATTGTTTTTGAGCACTTCGTAGGGATATTCAAGAAAAAACATTTGTAAGAAACTATTCATACAAAAAATAAGAATTTGAAGAATACAAAATCTGATTTTTATCAAAAACGGCTCCAAATAAGTTGAATCCAATTTTATATATTTCCTTCGCTCATTTTTTCTCAACCAAAAATGATAAACTTTATTAAGCTAAAAATATACTTTAAATTTTATCGAAATTTTGTACATACATTTTGGGAAATTTAGAAAAATTGTTTTTCTTCAAATATTAAGCTGGAAAGAATACATTTTCTCAAATTTGTCAAATTGTTATCCTAAGAAAATTTATAACAAAAAATGTATAGCAAAAAATAAACCCAGTTCTGTGTAACTTAAATAAACTCAATGATTAAAAACAATATAAATTTCTCAGGTACTTACCCTCCATTTTTGAACAAAGCGTCCAAGCGAATGTTTTTGTAGATCGGGTCTACACTGTTAATATAACGATGCATTAGTTAGTTTTAAACGCGTTTTGTTTTGGAAGCATTCAAAAGTTTGTAAAACTTAGAAGACAAGTTTTGTTTGGTATGTGACAACATTTTAAAATCTAAATTTCTTTAAATTTAATATATGTACAAACAAATTAAAAAAATAATCAATAAGCTAACCCCTTTCAAAGCGATAAATTTAATTATAAATTTATAAAGTTAGTCCTTAACTATTCAATTAAAATACTATCTTAAGGGTTCCGGAGGAAGGACCCTTATAAAAATTTAACAATTTTTTAATAAATTCCTTGTATTTTATAACTAACTGTCAGATAAATAATTTTCTTATTTCACTAAAACTTAAGCTCTATAGTAGTGTATTAGTTGTTGTTTCTTTTTTTTATATAATTTTAAATCTATAAACTTTATAAAATTTAAAATAGATTTTTTTTTTGTATTTATTTATAAATGACATACCGCATTCGTATCACATCCCAGGTATTTATAAATTTGTTTTATTTTGTTGTATTTTTTGTTTTGTTTATAAAATCTAAATGTTTATCTCTTAACCTTTACTCTTCTATATTTTACAATTTTCTCATTAATTTTAAAATAAAATATATTTATATATTATTTTTAAATAATTTAAAATACTTATAAATAATATATAAGTTAATTTTATAGCGTTTAAGTATGTATTTATGAAACCCAAGAGCTTTACAATAATTTATTCTAATTTTAATTTAGAAATAAAATTAATTAATAATAATTTTAAAAAAATGTATGTATTTAGTAAAAATTTAGCGTTGCTAACCTACAATAAGGAACATTCTGGTTTCGTTGTATTCTGATACTGTTGCTGCTGTTGTTTCTCATTCGGATGTTGATGTTGCGAATTTCTTTTAATCAGATTGCATAGAATGCATTCTAAGATTGTAAATTTCGATGCAGACGACTTTTGACTCCTTGTATCCTCGAGGTAGCAACAATGCTCTTTATGCTACACATGTGATACTTGCGTTTGTGTATGACCATTATTATCACGACCAATATCCGTTCGGCCAATATCATCGTCCTGGGCGACCGGAAGCCATTTGTCAAGGAATTTCGGACGAAATAGCAACACAAATGTTGTACGAAATTGTCGGCTCATGGCACAGTAAAGGATAAAGTTTATACCGGAATTAATTAAGGCCAAAATGTCCATAACTTCACCTGATTGGAAAAAAGAGGACAAAAAAGGGTTTTATTATTTATTATGAAATTTTTTTTAGCATTAAAAATATATGTATAATAACCAAAAGGATATTTTAATATGATAAAACAATTATCCTTTCTACTCTTTCAAATGCTTTATTGAGAAACAAAGCTTTGGTTGAAATAAAAAAGTTCTTATTTTTAATAACTTTTTATTTAATTTAACTTATTTATTGAGTTTGAACAAATTAACAAATAATTTTATGCAAATGAACAACGTTAAAATAATATCATGATTATAAAAGGCTCTTTAATGTTTAAAAAATTCAAATAACACAAATATGACCTTTTCAAAAACCCAACTCACACTCAAATTGTTTGAGAAACATTTTAAAGGTAAAATACGACTTATTTTTCCGGTAAAGTGGTAAATATTTTTTTAAGGTAATGCAAATAAATTTGTTTCCAACTTTTTTTACTTCATCCTTAAAGTCAAGGTTTTCAGAACTCTTTGTTCAATTTTGTCTGTGGTAAATTTTTGTGTCTATTTTGGGTAAATCTGGTGAACGGAATTCGCCCGGATGGAATTTAATTAAAAAATCGTTTCATTAATCGAACGGAAGGAATGAAATAAAAGAACAAATAAAATGTAGAACGTAAGCATATAAAAGATGGCGCAAAACGAAACACTTTTAAATAATAAAAGTTTTTTGGGTACGCCTGGTGGTTTTGGTCGGCAGTAATTAATTTAATTATTTGCATGTGTTGTATTAACGCAATAAAACTACATATAATCTGTGCATACGCCATACATTGATTTTCTTCATTTTCTTCGAATTAATGCGTATTGAAAAATTTTCTACAAAATACCAATGGATACCGTGATGTATGAATAATGGTTTGAAAAATGTATAAAGGATGCAGTAAATGATGTGTGAGTTTTAATACATGTATATTGGTTTCAATATTAACAGAAAAAAGAGTTAAACGTAGTTTTTCTTAAAATGACTTGAAGAATATCTTTTGTAAAAGAAAACTACAGTTGAATCGAATCAGTGAAATGGAGAAGTCGCATTAGATAAACCATTTTTCATTTATACTTCACCCAATATGTGTTTTTGTTGTGTTTGTAAAAGAGGCGATAACAAAAAGGAATTTCCTTGAATTTGGTAGTTTTGTTCACAACCATCTTTATTTACCTTCCGGGAACTTTGCGTAGCTCTAAAGCTTTATCCTTGGGAAAAAATAAAACACTGTTGAAGAATTTCATTCTAAGAATTCTTAGTTTTTTAGAATTGCATATCTTTGTGAGATTTGGAAATGGAACTCAAAACACGACATAAACTCAAATAAAGAAACTTGGAATTTAACAAAAATTTCAAAAATCTTTTCCCTTTCAATTTTTTACATATGCGTATGTGGAATTGACGTAGGACATTTTAACTTTAAAATGGATTTGTTTTACTTAGAAGAAATACTTTTGGGATAAGAAATTGAAACAAAAAAATTGTTTTAAAACAAATAATAATTCGGCAGAGAAAATTATTAAATTCAATTATTTTTAAATACATAAGTAATAAACACCTACATCTTTTAAAACCCTCAAAAATGATTCAACACAACAAACAAATGGATTCTTTAACGAGTAGGTGTATAGAGGTTTATTTTGTGGTAAATAATGAAAAGAAAATATTTTGATTCTTCAAGACTTTCTTCGTATTTCCCTTAAACCCACACCCACAAAAATGATAAGCATTCCGTTGTATGGATTTTAATTGAAACAAAATACTTATACAAGTGTATTTTTGTATTCTTATAAAAATGTAGACACAAAGTAAATAAGACAAATAAAATATTTTCACATTGCCATCATATTGTTTTATTGTTTCCTTTCAAAAAATACAACGCCATGTTAACTTTTATAAATAAATTGCGATTGATATAAATACATATTATGAGGGTTTAAAGCAAAATAAAGAGAGGCAAGCTTTGTAGGATAACATTCCAAATGAATATAAACCTGCAATATACCTTTGTGATGCATAGTTAGAGAATATAGATGTTAGACTAAATTTGTTGACCCAATGTGTTTATTAATGAATTTTGTTTTAAGTATCTTTTCAAATATTTTAAAAACTCGTCATAGTGAAAATGTTCAAAATATTAAGAGTCGAAATTTTAGCCATATTTATGTCCCCGAAATTCAGGTTGTCTGAGGTTCAAAGGGATTGAAAAGTGGATCACTTTCTGTTAGAATATTGATCTTTATTTGAACTTAATAGTGGCAGTTGTTGGAAAAAATACGATGTTTAGGATCAAATGAGGACGATAACATAAAGTCATTTTAGTTTTGAGCTCACTAAGAAAACTGTTTGCACAAATGTTGTACGTTAGGCTAGTAAATTTGATTGAAAGAAATAATTTGATAAGTTGATATCAGACTGGTTTTCGGGCGGGCCTTTCAACGATTGATCAAATTGTTGCTCTAACGAGCGTTGTCATGCGTCGATTTTAATGATGCGTTTGATACCATCAACAGAAGCTAGCAGTTATTGCTCTTTCAACCAAATTTATTCGGATTTATGAACTACTTTTATTAAACACGTCTGCAATGGTTTGTAATGTCAAAATATGTCAAAATCCTTTAATACAGACACAGGTGTTCCACAAGGCTGTATATTGAGTCCGCTGATGTTCGCTCTTTTTATCAATGACATTGAAAATAAATTTCCTGGAGACGTCAACTATGGCGATTTATCCTTGAAAGTTTTGTTCTATATTGATGACCTGGTATTGTTCTCTGATAACCCAGTGACATTGTAGCTTCAGATTATTATAAACTTAAACAATATTGCGATTCGTGGGATCACACAATAAACATTTCTAAATCTAAATTTTTGATTTTTAAACTTCAAAACCATTCAGATAATAATGTACGAAATTGGACATAAGATGGTACCATTATTGAAGTTGTTAGCGAGTATATTTATGTTGGTTTTACTATCACTCATATTTTGAACATCGATAATCATATTCATGGTACTAGCCAAATCAGCTATAAACTTGATGTGGTCACATTTTTTTCTTCGTGGACCCTGCATCGAAATTTAAGGTTTTTGAGGCTACCATGAGCAGCTGCTTTTGTTATGGGAATCAAGTGTATGGATACCATTTTTTAGAGGATTTGGAAGGTATTCAAAGATACTTTTCCAAAGAATCTTCCGGCTGCCGCGTAGCACGCCTAATTACGCCATATCTGTTGAGTCCGGGTTTCCGCAAATATATGTTAGAAATTTAAAGGCCACGCAGACTATCTTATTAATGTCTTGCATAGACCTGACAATAATCTGCACTAGCAAATCCTGCTTATATCACTCCATTGTGGATATTCTCCTTTAAGAAATTGTCATGGTCTTGCCACTAAATGCAAACAAAAGAGAAGAATGGAGAAATAGCTTTTACAACTGCATTTCTACGGTTGATAAGGAAATGTACAAAACTAATCTCGAAAGGGCTAGAGAATCACTTTCTAGAGCAACCTATAGCCGTCTTAATTTGACTTTGGGTGATTATAATTATTTCTGTGAGGACATTTCTGCTTCTGATATAAGTTTAATATTTAAAATACGGACTGAAACTCTTGAGCTCAAATACAAGCCACAGAAAACTGACATAGATGCAATTTGTTCACTCTGCAACTCAAACCAAAACGAATTTGTTTACCATTTTTTGAAATTTGTCCTATTTTTCAAGAAATCTGTAGACTTCATTTTGATAAAAGCTTCTTTTCGTCGGAAGACTGTGTACGTGTTTTGAACGGGGAGTATGGTTTGAAATTGGTGGTATACTATGTCTCCCATGCAAATAATTACAGAAATTCTTATTGGAGTCTGTTTTAAATAAAAAACTTAAATAAAAAGAAAAAAGTTTTGTTTTAGCTAAACCTAAGGCCCGAATATATCATAACTTGAACCCCTCAGAGTTCGCCTTTTTTCCGTTTTAACTAAACTAGGAGTCCATATTCTCCGAAACCTTCCCACTTCTTCGCCATCTTCGGTTTCTTAGTTAAAAAAAAAATTAAATTTAAATATTTTGAACAATAATTTAAAGTACCTAATTGTTAATTGTTTTCTTTTTTCTATTTGTAACACATTTATTGTTACCTATTCTTTTTCTTCTTCAAATTACTTTGCCGTTTTAACTAAACAACGTTTAAAAAGTTGATCACATTTTTGTGATATTATTTATATGTGTTCTTTATTTTATATTCCATAATTGTATACTCTTTTTTCTCAATGTAAATGTCTTGATAATATTCGGCAGACGGCTCTAATTCCATGCTTGAAAGTTGTTTTTTCTATCGCAAATTATTATGTATCATTTTTAATGAATAACGACTTATCTATCTATCTATCTGTTAAGCCTCAAATTAACCTTTTTCATCTTGACCGTAGCTTTTTTTCTTTGTTCATTTACTACTACTCGTACTTTATTATACTCTCTCTCACTTTCTTTCTTATTTTCTTTTCTCTCTCCCTTTTTCTTACTTGCTTTGCTCTTTTTCTCTCACTCTCTTTCATTTTATTTATTGAGAAGCTCTTTTTAAAAAAATAATGCAATTTATATATAAACAAAGAAGTTTTTAAGAACATTTTTGATTAATTTTAAAGTAATACAAACACTACAAATATTGGTTCCTAGTCATCTTATTCTTCGTCGAAATTGTCTGCTTCGCGTCGTTGTTGTCATCGAAATCATCATCTTTTTCGGCATTGTCGTCACCTTCGTCGTCGTCGTTGTTCATTTAGGACGAAATGAAGTTCTCAAATTATGCTTAGAAAAACAGAAAGAGTCCTAAAGATTCATGTAGATTGAAATAAGGACGATGTAAAATCGTTAAGGATAGTATGAGGTTTCTGCATGCGGGAGGATATCAGGAGAAAAGATCCTTTTAAGGATCAGAATATTGAAACATTTTCGATTCGGGATAAAAAATGATTTTATCGCCGTAATATAAATTAATATTTTTAACAGGATGAATTTTAATAACAAAATTCTCAATGTTGTACAAATGCTACTTTTAAGTTAAACAAAAGAATAGTTTTATGGGCTTGTGACTTTAATCTATCAAACTACAAGACGATATGAAATTTGTTGATGCTGACTCAGACTTTAAACTTACTCTAGGAGCTATTTTTACTAATTGGTTCATATACGAGTAGATTTAGATTAGATTAGAAAGATTTTTTTTGCTCGTCTTAAATAATTTACCTACATTGTTTACAAAAATAAAAAAAGTATGGCATTTTGCAGTCTGCCTAGTTGACAAAACACAAATTTGAAACTTATTTTTATGAAACATAATTTGTAAATAGTTTTTTGAATAGTTTACTATTATCTTCAGAAACTCTCATTAACAATTCTCCCCCTATAAGTTAGAGCCAGATTGAAGTACATATACAGTTTTTTAACGTCGCCTTCGTTCAACTATGATACAATTTCATTTTCATTCAAAAAACACGTTCCAAGAACATTTCTTCTGATGTCTTTAAGAATTGGATATTTACCCATGAAGTGAAATACATTTTCTCTCACTTGTAGATTACATAAGGAGCATAATATTGGTAAATCCTCCCTATGTGGAATGAAGTTAAGAGGTACGAGCTCACCACGCAGCTTTACGATCATTGAAATCTCTCATCATTTTGAGCACATCATCAATCGTACAATGAGTGGCTGCAGTCCCGTTTTTAACATAACTATATAGTTCGTCGTATTCAGTAGCAGTCGGAAGATCTTTTAACGGTAGAAGCATAACAATTTTTCCACATCTTCATATTGCTTCTCACCTCAAACTTGAGCTGCATAGAATACGTGTGTTTCTGTTTGAGAAACACCTTCTCCAAGATCCGCTGATGGCGGCTTTTGCATTTGTAAGCTTTTCTCTCAGATGCGTTTCCATATTTAAATTTTTTGTCAAAATCACTCCAAGGTATTTCAACTCTTTGACAATCTCTATAATTTCACTATTTTTAACTAAGGCAGTTTCTACCCCCTCCG